>NC_044553.1:40822670-41128400 GCF_007565055.1 Rhinopithecus roxellana
TGTAGTTAAATCCTTGTTTTACCTTTGATGGCTGTGTGGCCTTCAGCAAGTTACTTTACATCTCTGTGCCTCAATATCTTCATCTGTACAATGGGGATAATGATAATCCCTACCTCATGGAGTTACTTGAGGATTAAATTGAATAGATATAAGAAGCACTTAGAGGTTTCAGCACACAGTGAATGCTGTGCTATATGACAGCCCTCTCTGTCACATGACAGAGGTCCTCACTCAGCTGCTGGTGAGCTGATTAACAAACCTCTTTGGCCCCCAAGCACTAGAGTCTGCCTGACACCCAGGCCTGAGGTCACTGGGCATATGGCCAGCTTGGGCCCCCAGGGCTTCCTACCTGAAACTTGAACCTCTTCAATCAGCCTTTCCTTGCAGGCTACGTTATAATCAAACTCAGAGTAGGATTATATATTTGACTTATTTTTTAATCCTCTTCAGTACACCAGAATGGGGTCTGGCATAAATTAAAGGCTAGATGATACTTCTTAATAGATTATATGACATCAACAACCTGCTAATGATTTTTTTTTAAACTGGTACTGCACTTGGGATTAAATCTAAACTCCTTGACCAAGAAGTCACATTCTCACCCCTGCTTTCTCCCATGTCAGCCTCCCCTTATTCACAAATTAGATTTTTCTTTTTCTTTTGTTGAAAACATTTTTTTTTCCTGCTAGCTCTTGCACATCCTTCAGGTATTAGCTTAAAACCTCACCTCCTCAGAGAAGCCTTTCTAAAATAGATGCCCGTATCTTGTACTGTTTTCATCTCAGCTTCTTCACTTTACAGCACTTACCACTTTTGTAATTGGTGTCCTTTATTTGCTTGCTTCCCCACCAGATACCAAACTCTTTTTGGCAAGTATGTGTTCCATGAGCTTGGTACAAAGCAGCTCTTTTTAAATATTCCCTGAAGAAATTAAATAATTTTATCTTTTCCCTGAGGCAGTGAAAAGAGGTGGCTGTAAAGCATCAGAGCATACCAGGGTCTCAGTGTGACAAGATTTAATGCCAGAAATATGCACTATAAACTTAGACCCTAGAGCGCAGGAGAGGCCAACACTGCAAACAGTGCCATGCACAAGCCTGAGGCCTGTCCCAGCTTTCAGCTATGTTGCCAGGTCACTCCTGATGGCACAAGAACTTGTAACTGGAGACAGCAAGTCAGTTTCTGAATGTGACGTGTTGTCTTGACCTGTGAACTAGCCATTTCTTGCTTCGTGGACTACAGAGCAGAAGATGCTGGTCTAAAGATGCGGGAAAAATAAGAAAATGCACAGAGAGAGGCAGAAAAGCAGAAGGAAGAAAGGGGAAGGGAAAAGAGAGAAAAAAAATGGGAAGAGGGAGAGGAGAGACGGGTAGAAAGGGCAAGAGGGAAGGAGAGAGCGAGAGAGAGCACTTACAACTTTCTAGTTTTGTTTCTAGTTCCTTCCTAAGGAACAGTGCTCCGAAAGTGTCTGAAATACACCCCTGAATCCTTACAATAAACACCACTTTCTGATAACATTGACTTTACTTCTACTACTTCCTACCTAACAGGGGCCCTAATAAGAATGGGGCAGAGATGTTTCTATTACGGTAAAGGCCAAGTTAAAGGAGGCTCAAATAGACAGTATGTGGAGTTCCGGGTAGAGATCAGAGCAGACACAAAGGCTTAAGCATTAGCAGCAGATAGGTGAGCATTAAATGCCAATAAAAAAAAAAAAAATGCCATCTCCAAGTGAATTTGGAGTGAGCTGTTTCAGGAGATGAGCATAAACTCCGTTAGCAGTTTCTACACAAAAAAGAAGGAAGATTCTGAAACTGCTGTAAATCGGTATGTTGCCAAAATACAGCCCTCTTGTAAACCGATTAGGACTGTCAAATTTATAGGCATCTACAGTTTTTTTTTGTTTTGTTCTTAAATAGAGCAAATAATCACTTTGTGATGTACCGGTTATGAGATCTGATCTTGCAGTATCAGGCTGTCTTAAAGCACGACATGGAGAGTGAAGGATGCGGCCTTCAATTGCAGTAGTAGAGCAAGACACAGAGTAGAGCACACTTCTATACATCTGCCCCAGTGATGAAAAAGATCTAAACATCTACCTAAAGAAGGAGAAGAAGGAGCATCACATTCTACACTTCAATTCCCTTCCAAACAGTCAGAAGTTGTTTCCTTGATTTTATGTTCCTTGAAATTTGTGCATATTTTTATTATTTGCTGTCTTCTACTTAAATATTTTATTTTGGCTGGGAGTGGTGGCTCACTCCTGTAATCCCAGCACTTTAGGAGACTGAGGCGGACTAATCCCTTGGGCTCAGGAGCTCAAGACCAGCTTGGGCAACATGGTGAAACCTCATTTCTACAAAAAAAAGCTGGGTGTGGTGGCGTACACCTGTAGTCCCTACTACTCAGGGGGCTGAGGTGGGAAAGTTGCTTGAACCTGGGATGTCCAGGCTGCAGTGAGACATGATCATGCCACTGCACTCCAGCCTGGGTGACAGAATGAGACTGTCTCAAAAAAAAAAAAAAAAAAAAAAAGAAAAGAAAAGAAAAGAAAAGAAAAGAAAAGGAGAGAAACTTTTTTCAACTCCCATTGACATTTACTTTCCAAAATCAACAAAAGTATCCAAGTATCCTAGCCTACTATCAATTTATGAATAGCTTTAAATTACATACTTCCTCCTACAAATTAACTAGGTACACTAAGTCTCTGAAAAAAAAAAAAAAAAAGAATACCTATTACCCTCAAAGGGAGAGAAATAATTTAAAAAGAAATCATAGTCATTTGATGAATTCATCTGCAAATGATCAAGAGGAAATTAAGACTAAACAACATCACCCAGATGGATTAACACTTTGTCATGTTGTACAGAAATATTTTCTTTATGTTAAAATTATACATAAATACATTTGAGACTAATTGGCTTATTATAACTCATGGTGTCTTTCCAAAGAAGAACACTGTAGAAACAGCATTTCCATAGAAACATAAAATTCTCCCAGACCATCCAAAGCACATATATTGTAAACCAACGAATCTCAAACAAATTTGTTTCATAGAAAAGGAACACATTTTAAATTAAATATTCTGTTTATTATTGGTTTGTGGAAAAAGCATATATATTTCATTGTGAAAAAAGCATATAGGGTTGGGCGCAGTGGCTCACGCCTGTAATCCCAGCACTTTGGGAGGACAAGGTGAGTGGATCACCTGAGGTAAGGAACTCAAGACCAGCCTGGCTAACATGGTGAAACCCCATCTTTACTAAAAATACAAAAAATTAGCCAGGCATGGTGGCACACACCTGTAATCCCAGCTAGTCAGGAGGCTGAGACAGGAGAATCCCTTGAACCTCGGAGGCAGAGGTTTCAGTGACATGAGATTGTGCCATTGTACTCCAGCTTGGGCAACAAGAGTGAAACTCCATTTCAAGAAAAAAAAAAAAAAAGCATATATATTCATCACTAATCACATAATAGGATACGAATTATTTAGCAAATAATTGTATTTAAATGAACAAAGCTTAATAGCAAGAACACGTGAGTGGATACATTATAGAATTAGGTCTTTTCCATATCAGGTAGGCATTTTCTAACTGAATCCATTATGATACTGGGCAAGTGATTAAGAGCACAATATTTCAAAGTGACTCTCTCTGAAACAGAGTAAGTTTTAAAAAATGACCTCACGACCAAATTTGATAATCAAATTCATAAAAGTCAGGTTTCAACAAAACTGCTAACTGACAGCTATAATCAAATTCCACAAATCAAAATATTTGACCACCGAGTCTGTTGTACAATTTATCATTTGTCTTCAGTTACTCATGAAGTTCATTGCCTTGCTTAGAAACATGTATGGAGATTGACCTAGTGCCCCTTTCCTAACAAAACCATTTCAAAGTTACTGCATCTTAGTCCAGGAAATGTATAACTGACAGGGGTTCTCACCACACACAGGGGCCCTGGAGGTATGAAATTTAGCTAACTAGAAAATAATGGAAGGGTGGGGAAAGGGAATAAGTCTCAAAACATTAAATTAGGGATAAAGGCACCTACCTTCATTCCTAAATGGAGTTGATACAATAAATTCAGCTATAAAATAGAATGTCAAAGACTTGGCTCATTTTGTACTATATAGAGGTCCTAATATGATAACAAACTTAGATTGGCTTCGCATCAACCTTCTATACCTTAAGGGTATATAGGATACATTTTTAAAAAGTCTCTAACCACCACAACCTTAACCCCAACTCTGCCACAGCCTCCAGCACATTCACAGCAACGCTGGGATTCATCAGCTGGGCCACATTCGGCCCTCATTCTAATTCTGACCACTGACCTCCAGAAAAACGGAATAAAGAGGTGCGGTGGGGGACAACTGAAAGAAACAAAAAGGATTGAAACACATGGAGGTTTAGAGTTGCTGAGATGTATAAAGATAGCAAAGAATGCATTAATTTTTGACACATTTTAAACTAGGGTTTTCTTGACAAGGTATCTACTTATTAAAAATGTCCTCTTCTTAAACACGTGCTAGCAGCATAACATCTACTATGACTTTGGGAGGACGAGGCAGGCACATAATGAGGTCATGAGATCGAGCCCATCCTGGCCAACACGGTAAAACCCCCTCTCTACTAACATACAAAAAATTAGCCGGGCGTGGTGGCACAAGCCTGGGTAATTTGTAAATTACCCAGTCCCAGCTACTCAGGAGGCTGAGGCAGGGTAACTGCTGGAACCTGGGAGGCGGAGGTTGCAGTGAGCTGAAATTGCACCACTGCACTCCAGCCTGGCGACAGAGCGATACTGCGTCTCGAAAAAAAAAAAAAAAGACTCAATTTTAATTTTTAACCTCACTCTAAGACTAAATACAATTTACAACCAAATTAAGAGGTAGATATTCACAGTCAAGTGTTTCTTAAGTATAACGTGAATAATATATTTAATTAATTCTACAATTATCTATTATATACAAAACTATAAAATTATACTGCTTCTGAGTATTTCAAAATTTCATTCATCCCATTGCATAGTTTAAATTTATTATACTAGGCATGTTATTTTTACATTTTAAAATATTTCAAAAGTAGATTTTGTCCCTCATGCTCTTAACTGTAGGTCAAGTTACTTATTGGATATAATATCCTTGAAGAGATTTGAGTCTGTCATTTATACGCTTGTGGTGTCAATTAATTTAATCAGATCAATATCTTGCTGAGTTGATCTGGAATTTTTCCTGGAAAGAGGAAGAGTATTGGGAAAGGATAAATTGGGGTATGGTCTCCTGAATAAAGTGCTGGGTGAGGGGTGAAGTCCTTTGAGAGTTGTTTTGGTTACTTTTTTGGAGAGGAAGGATATAGTACAGTCGGGAGTACAAAAACATTTTAACTGCAATCAGTTTTCCCTTGGGACATGGCAGTGGTTTGCCTTAGGCAAATAATGGGTGACTAACACTCCAGCAGGCATGTCAGGATTTGTTTTGAAAGCACCAAGGCTCAGGGTACCCTCACTGTAGTCCTGGCTCCCCAGTGCCACTTGTAAAATTCAATACCATATTACCCCACCCAGTGATCTCAAAAGGCTCTCTCATCTCTTCACACTTCCTTTCTATAGACTCACTCACCAGTGAGGACTTCCAGAAAGATAGGACTGTCCTACCTGACCACCAATGTAATAGGAAGACTTCTACTAATAATCCCCAGTGACAGTCATCCTTATGTTATTCCCTCCCCTTCGAATATGATGGGATAGCCCTCCAGTGATTATTAAAGAGCAAAAGGAACTTTGCACATGTAATTAAGGTTTCTACTCAGTTGTCCTTATAATAAGGAGATTATTCAAATAGACCAGGCCTAATTAGATGAGCGCTTTGAATGCAGAAAGTTCTCTCCAGCCACTCAAACAAGAGGAAGTTGAGATTTAAAGCACTGGAAGTATTTGATGTGTCATTGCTAGCTTGGAAGTGGGAGGAGGCCATGAATAAAGATCAGAAAGTGGCCTTTAGGAGCTGAACACAACACCTGGCCACAGCCAGCAAGGACCTCAGACCTACAAGTGAAAAGAACTAAATTCTGGCAAGGACCTGAATTAGTTTGAAAGTGAATTGTTCCCCAGAGCCTCTAGATGAGAGCCCTGTTGGCTGACATATTTATTTTGCCTCATGAGATCCTAAGTAGAGAAGCTGGTTGAGTTTGCCTGGACTTTCAATTTACAGAACTGTGAGACAATAAATAGGTGTTGTTTTAAGCTGCTAAGTTTGTGTCAATTTGTTACGCACAATAGGAAATTAATATAACCAGGGCTTCTGGCAGTACTTTTATTCAGAACAACAGATTTAGACTTCAAATATTTTAGTCATTCTTTACTACTTTATATGTGAAATTCTTGCTTCTTAAACATAATATAAAACTAAATGCATAAAAATAAATAAGTGTGATGGCTAGCTAGACATTTCATACCTTTTTTATAACTCCTTCTCCTTTCTTACACCCTAAGTACTATAAGCCATTCAGATATTCTCTAAATAGCTGATGATTCCACAATCATATACTACATCAAAAAGTTCCTTTCAAAGCACTCTATTTCCAAAGCAAGCTGATATGGTTTGGCTATGCCCCCACCCAAATCTCAAATTTTAGCTCTCATATCTCATAATTCCACGTGTACTGGGAGGGACCCAGTGGGAAGAAACTGAATCATGGGGTCAGGTTTTTCCTGTGCTGTTCTCATGGTAGTGAATAGTCTGGTGGTTTTATAAAGTGGAGTTCCCCTGCACACACTCTCTTTTGCTGCCATGGAGGACAAGACTTTGCTCCTCATTTGCCTTCCGCCATGATTGTCAGACCTCCCCAGCCACGTGGAACTGTGTGAGTCAAGTAAACCTCTTTTCTTTGTAAATTACCCAATCTCAGGTATGTCTTTATTAGCAGTGTGAGAACAGACTAATACAGAAGCACATGTAAGAGATAAAATATTGTTTTCTCATCCTCTTCTTTAATTATCATCATCATGATCATCATCAAAATTGCCATTATCTACCACTAATTGAGTATTTTTAAGTGCCATTTAATTTTTACAACAATCCAGTAAAGTGCAAAGAAATGGAGGTTCAGGAAGAATAAGTGACAGGGTATTAGTGTGTCCTGTGGTTGGAGGGTGATTAGGGAAAGTATTTTAACTAAAAAGACAGGAAGGGCCATAATGCTATGTTGTGGAGTTACATTTCCACCAGAGACCATGGAGACTGGCAGGTTTAGGGATAGATTTAAAGTAGGGAATGTTTGGTTGGCAATACAGAGAAGAGAATTGAAGAAAGACCTTCATTGGCAAGACAATCAGGAAATTTTTCAATAGTTCACGTAAAAGATTAGAAAGATCCCAACCCATCTGCCCTTAAAACATTTCATTTTTTAATTTTGCCACCTCTGAAAATGTATAATTTTATGTTTTGGTGTAGGCTTACAAAATAAATGTAGCAATAGTTTATCTTTCAAATAATCTGACTTCGTCACTAGACATTATTGATAGTATTGGGGCTAAGAAACAGGTATGATTAGGACTTCCATGGAATGGCTACACAGGTTCTCTATATAACCAGATGGTCTTTGGTGGGTTCTTAATTCTATAGAACCATTTCCTTTCTCTTCTTCTTTGCCCAGAGCATTCCACCCTATCCCTTCTCACTATCATCCTTATTTCTGTAGTTTATAATCTCTGCTGCCACTTCCTCTAGGTGTTTTGTATACAGGTGCATATACTTTATCTCTACTATAGAGGGAGTCTTACAGAACAGAGACTTTCTGGCATCAGACTTTGTCCTACCCAACTCTGAATTAGAGAACAACTTGCTCTTCCTCCCTTTTGCGGTCCCTTGTCTGGTAAAGACCCCAGTATGTGTGGCTGCTTATCCTATGCCACAAGGTTCTATCCCCCACCTCTCATAATGTATAGATCATGGTCAAAAGCACCTGTGTTGACTTCTGGGTATATACCAAAAGTAACTGAAAACAAGGACATGAACAGATATTTGTATACCCATGTCCATAGCAGCACTATTCACAACAGCCAAAAGATGGAAGCAACCCATCAAATAATGAATGGATGAATAAAATGTTGTATACAGCTAATATGGAGTATCAGTCAGCCTTAAAAAGGAAATTCTAACACATGCTACAAAATGGATGAACCTTGAAGACATCATGCTAAGTGAAATAAGCCAGTCACAGAAGAACAAATATTGCATGATTCTACTTATATGATACACCCAATCCAGAGTAGGTCAATTCATAGAAACAGAAAGTAGAATAGCAGTTGCCAGGGGATTGGGGAAAAGGACAAATGGGGCATTACCGTTCAGTGGGTATGGAGTTTCATTAAATAAGTTGAAGAAGTTGTGGAGATGGATGGTGGTGATGGTTGCACAACAACGTGAGTATACTTAATGCCACTGAACTGTACCCTTCAAAAAGCTTAAAATGGTAAATTCTATGTTATGTAAAAATCCCACATCTTTGTTTATATTTTACCACAATCATCATAATAAAAAAGCATCTGTGTTAATAAGATAGCCCAAAGAAAATACAAAGAAAAAGAAAATTCTGAGAATAAAACCAAAGAATAATATACAGAAAGCATGTAGAAGTTGGGCAGTCTGAGAAAGAGGGACCATTGGCCATCAGGAGAAGGCAGTGTCATATGAGGCTGATGATGGAGAGAGGGAGGAAAGAAGGACATTGATGGCAGAGTGACTGCAGACAAGTACCTGTGACCCAGAGCATGGCAACTCAACTTGGCAGTGAGGTATAGGAAGAAGAGTTCCAATGGAAAAAGTATGGCAAAGGCCAGATTAAACTGTATTAAATCAATGGGAGGCAAAGATACAGAGTAGAGATGGCATTTTGTAGGAAACCACCAGTTACTTTAGGAAGAATCTCAGAGAAAAATAATACAAGCCAGAAGTCCTTATCTAAAACATTTCAGACCATATGAATTTAGAATTCACAATTTTTCAGATTTTGGAGAGATAAAATAATACACATATGCATATTATGTAATAACTGAAGCAAAGTCTAACAGAGCAGATAGTAATCAAACATTTTATATATCTGCAGCAAAAAAAAAAAAAGCAAGAAAAGGAAGAATACTTATACTTAGTGAAATAAACAACCTTATACAATTTAAATTTTGGTTATGTTGCTTTACCATGAACCATTAAACACTTTTATTTTCAGAGATTTTTAGATTTATAAATTTTGGCTAAGAAAATATAGGCCTATATCCATGGTAGCAAGGTAGCCAGAACTAACCAGAAATATTCTCTGGGATAAGATGGGTTAATAGAATGCTCAGTTTCCTACAATATAGGATATTAACTCATGCATTTAGCTCCTATTTATACCTATACAAGTATGCTTAGTCATGCAATTCCAACCCTAAGCTTGGCTGATTGTTGTCTATGCCCTCTAGGATTAGATCATAATGTACTAACAATTCTGTTAAATTCAGTGTTTAAAAGAAGCACAAGTTTCTTTACACAATTATTGATGGGAGATAAGGTTGTTAACAGACAAAGCTTAAGAAAACTATCATGGTTGTAAGAAAAGGAGAGAAGTTCTTTTTTTAAAATGAAAGACCTCTAATAAGGAACATGTAACTGTAATTTTCAAACTTGACTTATGGTTGATACTTCTAGAAGTAAGAAAAATGTGGTGACCAAAGAAAGTTAACCTGCAGGGCAAATCGTGGGTTAAAGTCAATTGTTTTTTTATCAAATCTTCTTATTTTAGTTATCTTCCTAGAACCTCAACCCCATACATTTTCTAAATTTTTTTATTAGCAGAAAGTACAATTCATTTACTAAATTTACGAAAACAACTTGCGATCTGCTCAGCTGATGAACTGTAAGATGACATTGTATGCCCTTCAGTGGAGTGCTGGGTACTCAGATGCTCCAAGGGCTGACACAAGTCCTTTGCCTTCTCAGCACATGGGCCTAAGTGGAATGGAACCTGCTTCCCTCAAATGTGAAAAGGACTGGGGAAAGTGGTGGGCCAATCTATGCCTGGGATGCATTGACAAGGCTGAGATTAGCAGGCAACGTTATTTGCAGCACAGAAGATAAAGTCTGACATTCCCTCAGTTGAATTCTCTGCTTGCCACTCCCAAGCCAAGGACTTGACCCTTGAATTTGTTTTCATCTGGTTCATCCCTAGAAACACAAAAGACCCTTCCCATAAAATCCTAACAGGTAAGTAAATGGTAGGAGTTGGATATTATTGATACAGTCAGATGAATCAAGTGCATCCGGTATCCTTTATCTCTCAGCCAAATCAGAGAACCTACTTTCCCAGAGAATAACAATCATCACAGTCCACTGAGTCTTGCATTTCCAATTGTTTCTGTGGCAGCTGGCTACTGGGAAGTTGCTAGGGAATTGAAAAAAGGCAGCGTGGGGAGGGCAGATGGCTCCTTTGGGTTTATTTCCACTGAACGTTGCAGCTGTGAAACCCACTAACGTTCCAAGTGTCATATAAAATGCTTCCAAAAAGGGCCTAGTTAAGGGAGAAGCCAAAGAGCAGTCATCCTGATGTGTTTCTTTTTCTACTGTTGTAGGTGAAGCCCCCATAAACATTAAATGCAGATAGCAGATACATAACAAACTACTCAGCCAGAACTCAATCCAAAAGTGTAATTAGACCACAGGAATCACTAAACCTGATTACAGCCAGTATTTTCTTTACTAAAGGAAAACCCAGGAAGATAGCAACTGCCAAAGGAAACAATAAACGCAGCAAAGGGTGGGACTTAATTGGTGAAAGTAATTTTAAGAGCAGACAATATTTATTTTTATCATTAGAATGAGATTGTATTGATTTTCCTATTTGTTTCTGAGCATACAAAATGTTCTGAAGACATCCTGCAAATACCACAATAATATGCCTAATGTATACTAGGATGCCAGGAGAACCAAAAAAAGGTGGAGTTGAATAATCTCTCAATTAAAATGCACACACACGCACACAAACAAATACCTGTGTGTGTCACTTGAAAAAAAGTAAATCAAATGATCTAGAACTTTTGAAATAAGTCACGGATACCTAAAAACAATATAGAAATATGTTTATATAAAGTATAATCTTGTGATAAAATGTAGGTAATTCTTCCAATGTTTGTAACTAACAAAGACTGACAAAAACTCTAAATTTGGGGAAAAAATTACATGTGCCTGTTTTGTTGACAGCCTTTCAATGTGATACCTGAATTTTACAAAGCATATCAGAAACCACTCCATGCAGATCATTTTACTACTTCATCCTTGGAATGTCTTTACTTTGAAAAGTTTGTAAAACTATCAGATCAAGTTAACAATTACATAATTTCACCACAGTAGAGATCCATATTCACCAGATGGAATGAAAGACGAGACTGTGGTGAGCCTGCGGAGTAGGAGCATGCACTCACATGTCTGTGCATGCACATGCATGTAAAGATGTCCACTGGGTCTTGTCTCTACATTGAAATAAAAAATATATATACAGTGAGACTTATATGCCTCTCTTCAGTGATGCAGTAACAGTTGTTTGATTTAATTTGGTTCATAGTAAGGTCAAACTCTTTCTTATTACTGTATATTTGCTCTGATTTTTTTTTTCCCACCATTTCTTCACGGACGCATAAAACTGAATGTTTGCAGAATAATCCAGGTCACCTCTTGAATGCTTTGCTGCTTAAAAATTTCTTCCACCAGATACCCTAAATCATCTCTCTCAAATTTAAAGTTCCACATATCTCTAGGGCACGGGCAAAATACTGCCAGACTCTTTGCTAAAGCCTAACAAGAGTCACCTTTATTCCAGTTCCCAACATATCTTCCTGTCTTCTTCTGAGCCCTGTAAACTGTTTCAACTTCTGCTTGGTATTCAGTTCCAAAGTTGCTTTCATATTTTCAGGTTATCTTTATAGCAGTACTCCACTCTACTTGTACCAGTTCTCTGTATTAGTCTGTTTTCACACTGCTATAAAGAAGTAACAGTGACGGATAGTTTATGGAAGAAAGAGGTTTAATTGACTCACATTTCTTTATGACTGTAGAAGCCTCAGGAAACTTACAGTTATGGCAAAAGGTGAAGGGGAAACAAGGGATGCCTTACACAGTGGTAGGAGAGAAGCATAAAGGGGCAACTTCCAAACACTGTTAAAATCATCAGCTCTTGTGAGAACTCCCTCAGTATCATGAGAACAGTATGGGGGAAACTGCCCCATGATCTAACCACCTTCCAACAGATCCCTCCCTTCCCTCAACACATGGAGATTACAATTTGAGATGAGATTTGGGTGGGGACACAGAGCCAAATCATATCAGGGTATATACACATACTTAGAAGGCGTAAGTTCTGATGTTTGGCATCAGAATAGGGTGACTAGAGTTAACCGCAATGTATTATAAATTTCATAGTAGCTAGAAGAGATAACCTGATTGTTCCCAACACATAGAAATGATAAATACTCAAGGTGGTGGAAAGCCCAAATACCCTAACCTGATCATTACACATACCAGCATATAAGAAAATATCACACGTACCCCATAAATATGTAAAATATTATGTATCAATACAAAATTTTAAAAAAATAAGGATAGTATCTTCTCGACATAAAATTTACTTTCATTTTTATACTAACTGAATCCTATGAAACAATTGTATTTGGCTACTATAAATTGCTCTTTCTCTTTCTTACATTATGTATTTTACATGTATCTATTTCCCCATAGAAAATACATTTTAAACACATGCACACACACACAATACAGTGAATATTAAGATATATTAATTTATAATTACTTGGGTAAGAACCATGCAGGAGAGAGAGAAAGAGGAAGAAGGGACCTAATCAATGATCGATCGATCTATCTATCTATCTATCTATCTATCTATCTATCTATCTATCTGTCTATCTATCATATATATATGCTCTGATTTTTTTTAAAAAGTATATGGATGGCAAATACAGACAGCCTGACAAATAAAATACCAGATTTTGACTTATTACTTCCCACTGTACTGCTACCAATCGAGTAATTCAAAATCTCTTAGACTAACAGGAGTTGTTAACTTTTTTACACCATGAACCCCTTCAACAATCTGGGGGTGTCAATGAACCCTTTTTTTCCAGTAATGATTTAACATTTGTAAATAAAATGCAAATGATTATAAAGGATATCAATTAATTTTTAAAATCAGCGAAATCTTAAAATCACAATATGAAAATAAATATGAGCATACCTTTGCATATGTTAATATATAAAAGAAAGAAAACATTGAAAGTATAATAGACCAACTTTTAACAATCATTTTCTGCAAATGTTGAGATTCTACCACTTTTAAGAATTGCCTTTATACTTACTGTATGTTGTTTTTTTTTAATTGAGGTAACATTGACATAACATACATTAACTACCCAATTCAGTGGCATTGAGTGCATTGACAATGTTGTATAACCACCACCTCTCTCTAGTTTCAAAACATTTTCATCTTCCTGAAGGAATACCCCATACCATTAAGTAATCACTCCCCCTTCTCCACCCTTCCACAACCGCATCTCCTGACAACCACCAATCTGCTTTCTGTTTTTATGGATTTGCCCTTTTTGGATATTTCATATAAAAAGAATCATACAATATGTGCATTTTTGTGTATGTCTGATTTCTTTCACTTAGCATGTTTTCAAGGTTCATCCAAGTTATAGCATGAATCAGTACTTCATTCATTTTGAGGGTTAACACTTCATTGTATGTGTATATTATGATTTGTTAGACTAACAGGAGATTAGTCTATGGAGATTCCTCCACTGATGGACATTTAGGTTGTTTCTGAACTTTGGCCATTATAAATAATTCTACTGTAAACATTTATATACAAGCTTCTGTGTGGGTATGTTTTTATTTCCTTTAGGTATATACCTAAGAGTGGAATTGCTAGGTCATTTCGTAATTTTATTTTTAACTTTTTGAGGAAATGTCATACAGTTTTCAAAAGTGGTGGTACCATTTTATATTCCCACCAGCAATGTACAAAGGTTCCTATTTTCCCCATTTTGGCTAATATTCTTTGTTTTCCACTTTTTAAATTATAAGTACCCTAGTGAATATGAAATGGCATTTCATTATAATTTTGATTTGCATTTCCCTGAAGAATAATGATGTTGATAACCTTTATAGGGTCTCATTCTGCCACCCAGGCTGGAGCACAGTGGCATGATTACAGCTCACTACAGCCTCAACCTGCCCAGCTCGAGTGATCCTCCTACCTCGACCTCCAGAATAGCTGGGACTACTGGCACATACCACTGTGCCTGGCTAATTTTTTAAATTGTTTGTAGAGATGGATCTCACCATGATGCCCAATCTTGTCTCAAACTCCTAGACTCAAGTGATCCTCCCACCTTAGCCTCCCAAAGTGCTGAAATTATAGGCATGAACCACCTTGACCAACCCTATGTCCTTTGCAGAATTGAGTGACTTGTCTTTTGTTGCTGTGCCATAAGAGTTCCTTATATATTCTGGGTATTAGACCATTAACAGATGTTTAATTTGCAAATTACTTTTCCCATTCTGTAGATTGTCTTTTCACATTCCTGATAATGACCTTTGATACACAAAAGTTTTTAAGTTTTGTAAACTTCATCTATTTTTTTCTTTCATTGCTCAGGTTTCTTTTTTATTACAGCAAACATGATAGATAGATAGATAGATAGATAGATAGATAGATAGATAGATAGATATTTAACAAAAATAAAGCCAGTATTCCACATACAGTAACTTCATACATCTTTTCTGCAAACATTGTGTGTTAAGTATCTTCATTATTACCATGAAGAAACTAGGTCTCTGATCAAGTTAGGGATTTGCCAAAGACTGCACGTGTTAATAGTGGAAAAATCTTGTCTTTGAACACTAGGCAATAGTATTAGTTTGACAGATTAAAGGTGAATAATTAATTACATGGCATTACTTGTGCTCATGGAAGCTAAATGTTTTTTCATTCAATAAATATTTGTTGAGTTCTTCCTATGTGTCAGGTCCCATATCAGCTTCTAGAAATAGAACAGTGAACAATACAGGCAGAATTCTTGCCCTCAAGATGTTTTCAGATTAGTGAGAAAGACAGATGTTAACCCCAGAAGTGTAAGTATGAGAGGGGAAGTGCATTGTGCTATGGGAACAAGTCATAAAACTCCCCACAGGAAAACTTATCGGTACATTTGGATACTTTAGTATATTCCATATGCCACATTCTTGTATGTTGCTTTATATTTTTAAAAATTGTTTCAGAGGTACAAGCTTTCCCTGACTACACTGAAAGCTCTTTAAGGAGGGAAACCATATGTGATAATTCCAGTGTCCTTCACAGTGGTATGCATTACACCAGAACAGGAAATAATTATTGAGCACAACTAGAATGGAGAGAAGGAGCTAAGGAGTCAGGAATAATGAATCCTTAGTACACACTAGTACTGTAATTCATGAAGGATTTATAATAAATAATAGTTAATGTTTATTCAGCCCTCACTGCCATTAAGAGACAGTGTTTTGAGGAGTTCAAACTTGATTTATGTAATATAGAATAAAAAGAGTAGAACAAGAATTCAAACCCAGGCAAGCTGACTCCCAGGGCTCATGTACATAACTCCTCTGGACATTGTCACCTACTTAAGAGATCAATTTTGACAACTGTGTAAATATCTCATAGCTAAACTGCAAAGTTCATATACAAAAGCATGTGCATACGCATGCAAACGTGTACATGTACAATATTGCATGAATCAAAATCACAAATTGCAGTAAAACTGTGATAACTAGGGCAAAGGAGACAGAAATAAAGATTCAAAAAATGGTCAGTAAACTAAAAATATATGTTGAGTAATAACATCAGTAATTATTATAGTAAAGAAGAAAGAGGTCTGGAAAAGGTGATACAGGAAAAATCCCACCCTATACTTTAATGTATCCTATTTTTCTTTTCTAAAACCAATCATCCCAAGAGGGTTCCATCTGTAATCTACCACAACAAAATAACGTGGCTTCGAGAAAATGACATACTAGAGAGACTATTACCTGCAGGATGCGGCATACCCCAAACCTACCTTTAACATACCTATAATGAAAATCGTATACTGGTTATGCTGAAAAGACTGTCAACACAACATAACCTTGCCCTGATATCTACAAAGTGGTGACCTTGAGGAGAAAACCAAGCAATATTGTTTCTCAGAATGGTATAGTTGGTCACTAGTGTAAATTTTAATGTTATTTTATATGTATGGGAATACTAGATGTTGTATACCATAAAAGAAGGTGACCAAGTAAAACCTGTGAACTGGCAAATTACTTCTCCATGTAGTAAACTTGTATGATATTTTGGTGTGGCAAAGTAGGAATTTAACCACACAATTCTAGTCTACTGAGGCAAACATGGCTATATTTCTGAAAAACTGTATCTTGCACGTATTCTACATACCCCTCACTGTAAACTATTAAAGTAAACTCAAATCTATAGGACAAGATTAAACACTGAATATTTTGTAAAAACATGAGCTATTAGCTATTGGTTGACAAAACTCATTTCTTTATACTTTTATCTTTTTCTTTTAAAAACTTTTTAAATTTAGTTATTTCTAAGCCTATGCACTTTGAAAACATGGAAGAACAAATGCTCCACTTCGCAGTATTGTGGATTGAATAATTTTCCAGCTAAATACTACTAATTCTAATAAGAAAAAGAAATTAAAAGATGGAAGTTTTGACTTCCTGCTGGCAAGGCAAAAAAGAAAGAAAATTTAACACCTGTGGTGAAAATAACTCTGAAACGTATCTTCTTCCTTACTTCCTTAATTTCTTATGAATAGGTTTTGTTTCAATGCTCTGCATAAAAAATGTTTGTTTTAAAACTTGGAGTGTATTTTCCCACAGAAACCATGTCATAATCAGAGGCTGGGTGTTCATGCCATGCTACAGTCATGAGGCTTTCTGTTCAGTGTTACACAGTCCACATTACCTGAGCAGGAACTGGAAGAAATGAACAAAAATAGAGTCCCCTGGACCCTGATTTCTACCTACTAATTGGTCAAATACTTCAGTCCCCGAAACCCAAGCCCCAAGCTGCTTCTGAGATGTCCTTAGGTCCGGAATCCACCATGGATATAATACTTTTAAATATTCTTCCTGGAGCCCAGCAGTATCTGGGAAGAAGCCAGCCCAGTTCTCCAACAGGAGTCACAGGATGTGGACTGGCAGCTTCCCATGGTCTGTGCAGAGATCTGTGGGAGCTTGCTGAATAGGGGGGAGCAATTTCAGCATTTTTATATTTTGGCACATATCTTCCTATGAGCACAAGACAGCCAGCCCTGAGCAGTGATACACAGCTTTTGCTTCTCCTCCCTTCCCATCAGCTGTCGCTTCTGCTATCAGAGTGCCCGCCACAAACAGCCTCCCCACTTGTAATTTGCTGCGGCTAATCTGTCATCTGAGAAATCAGATGACCAGAGCCGTTAGAACTACATGTAAATTTAGAGTCAAGCTCTGAAAGACAGCCAGAGACCCTCTCCTTTAGGAGATCTTGCAGCAGGTTTCCTGGCAGCCATCTCCTTTCTTTGCAAAGCTGTTCTTATCTAATTCCCTGCTTGACAGTCTCAAAAGGTGACCTCCACCTGCAAGAGATGTTCCTATTGCACGATAAGTGAAGAACACACCAGAATGGAAGAAGGAGACATATAATCTAGTGCCTGTGCCAACACCTACCCTGGGGATATTCAAACTCACAAAACTTCTCTGTGTTCCATTTCCTCACTGGTAAAATGGGTATAACTATGCCTGTCCTGCTTACAGTGAGGTCTAATGGATTAAACATTTTCTGCTGCTGTAAGAATGAGTTATTATGAAATCAATGTCTTTAAAAAAAAAACCATCATTCTCAGGGGTCTGTAAACTATAGATGCACGCCAAATCCAGCCTGCTGCCTGTTGTTGTAAGTAAAATTTGATTGAAACACATCCTCACCCTCTCCTCTATGTAGTATCTATGGTTTCACTTATGCTACAACAGGAGAGTTCAGTAGTTGCAACAAAGATCTATGGACCACAAAGCAGAAAACGTCTACTAACCAGCCCACTACAGAAAAAAAGTGTTTCTGATCCATCATAAGATATTTTTTTAAAGTATTATTTTTAAGCAAACAAGATTTCATTGTCCCCCCCACACACACACACAATGCAATTACTTAATATGGCGTATTTCCCAACATAGCTTGTACACTTAACAGAAGACCTTCAATAGAAAGTTATATTAATAACGCATAAGAAATTCATTAGACAAATTATCTGCTATGTAAATCCACTACGGTGAAAAGAGTAGTACTCAGAATTATTTTAAATTCAATTCTTAAAAGAATAATTAGCTCAGAGCTAAGATTTATCTCTGGTATGTAATTTAGGGAAAATAAAATCAGTAATACATTATTACCCCTATTGTGTCTCACAGCAATGAGGGCGACCAAGCCGCCCAGAGTTGTCAGTGCCAAATATACTGTGGGAGCTCAAATATTAATCAAAATGACATCTGCAATATTTTCCTTTCCTAATCAAGCCTAAACATCATGGGACATCCGGCAAATCAATAAGCAAAACTAGATGCCCTCATCACTCCTAACCTGGCAGCACTACATTTTTAGCCAGAGGACGAGGGCCCTCAGTGTCACACAAACATTTCTTTACCTCAGTTGTTTGCCACTTCCAAGAGATAAGTGTGCCCACCTATGATCCCAAAATTTACCCTATCATCCATCTCACTATGCCACCTATCACAGAAAGAAACACCCCTTATCAGTCCAAGATAAAATAGGCACAGTGGTACATGACTCTAGAATATGCTTGTGTATTCTGCCAGAGAGACTCATAAGTAAAGTGAGAATAGGCTGTTATAAAGTATTTGTGAAAAACGGAAGAGGCCTCACATCCTGTCCTCTATAACCAAGGAAAGGTAGCACAGGGACTTACGCTATACCCCATACTTCCCAAGCTCCCACCAAGGCAGACTTTTGATAAGTTGAGAATTAATTATTTTTGGCTTCAAGCCCCTTTTCCTGCCTTTTCTTTCTAGTCTCCTTTCCTCAAAACTCTTATCCCACTAACACCTCCTATTTTCTCTCTGTGGGCTCTGGAATTGCTCTAGTGCTGAAAGATCTGATAAATACCTTTATGTCAATTTATTCCTCTTTCACGTAGTTAGAGGAGCAGAGTGCTGGAGAAATGAAAGTAGGAATAGGTCTGTTCACGTGGAACTAAGTGTGAACCCTATGGAGAGAATAGCAAAACTAAAAGGCCAACACCCAGGAAAAATGGACTGGAACACAAAATACACAGACCTTCACTTCAGGAGGTGAGACATGCCCCGTGAACTCCAAAACCCTAAGGAAGACTTGAAGCAGAAAGCTAAGAACCTGCTTACAATTGGGCAGCCAGGATCTAAGAGCCACAACTGGCCAATGTTAAGGTGAACATTCATACTCAATCTACTGAGGCAAGAGCATTTGGATTAATTAGTTCACTCATTCATTCATCATTCGTGTGCCAGGCACATCCATGAGCTAGTATATTCCATACCTTCAAATAGCTCTTTTCAGCCTGTTTTGGCTTTAGTTGGTATTTTCCCCCTAGCTTTATGAAAATTTAAATGGAAACACTTCCTGATTTCAGACTATTCAACCTTTACAAGTAGATAATAAAACAGAAATCAAGGACAGTAAACATGATGGAAGCATCTTAGTCAGCTGAAATCTGACTTGGAAAAGAAAACATAATTCACTACATTGTAACCAAAATTAAAATTGCAGAGATTAAAGGCAAAACACAACAAAGGCCACACCAGACACAAGAATAAAGGAACAACATAAACTTATTCAAAAGAAATGAATGTGATGTAGAAAGTTGGGCCACTAGCCACCTTCACAGGGTGCTGTGAGGCTCAAATGAGGTGGTCAATGGGATGGTGCTTTAAGAAGTGAAGAGGCTCGTCACAAATGTGAAGGTCTGGGTAGAAACACTAATACTATCATCACCAATCACAACCTCATCTTAAGATGAGTTGAGATTGTTTTTAAACTATTAATACAGATAACCAAAAGAAGAACAACTTATATTCTATAGGTTACTTTGGCACTAAACCTATGCATATTGTTTGATATGGAAATTCTACAATAAACTTTTTATAGAAAACAGTATAAATAACCAACTATAGGAGATTCCTCAATTAAAGCCTAGTATGTCCATAATGACAACTCTATCGATTATTGTCCATGTGACAACCCACTCCATCCTTTCCTACCCTCTGTGTCCTTCCTTCTTTGTGCACAGGGAGGCTGATGCCTAGAACCGAATGCCCTTCCCCTCTCGCTTCCAGTGGATTAAATTAATGGAGGTGACTGCAGAAGAAGAAAGAATTTCTTCCAACCCTCCCCTGTCTATGTGAGTCCTGAATCTCTGGCAGGAGCTGCTTCTTTTCTATGACTTCATGGGGTGACCACTCCTCCTCAGCTTCAACTCTCACTGGGTCCCAGCAACAATGTTTTCTCCTCTTTTTGCTTCAGTCCTAGAGGTGGCCAGAGCTTCCTGATGCTGCCAGTGCTTGGGTGCTGGGGACCCTCACCATCCGTTCCTTGTCTGGTCCCTAATATCTGCCCACACCTCTATAAATAGTCCTTTCATTCAAGTCTCTTCATTTGACCCATCTGGGTTGACTTCAGTTTCCTGCCAGGACTGTGACTGAAATAAAATATAGACTAAAATACAGTAAATATCTATTTATTGACATAGAAAAATGTCTGACAGAAAGTAGATCAAAATATTAATAGCACTTATTAATTAGTAGGATAGGATTATTTGTTTTTCTTTATATCTGTTTTTCAAACGTTCTTCAAAATTTGGTTATATATTTGAGGGAGTACATAAGAGAAATAACAAAATTAAAATACAGAATGGGAAGAAATATAATCTCAAGAAGTACTAACAGTTTGGCTTTGCTTTACTTCCCACTCTGCCAAAAAACACATAAACAAAGTTACATAGCCTGAGGGTGTCCCGATGGGAAAAGGGGACCATGAACACTCGGGAGTGCCCAGATATTTATTTATTCTTGCTGGATTCTATCACCCATGAAAAAAAGTTTAGCTACCAAGTGTTCACAATTGAAAATGCAATTGGGCACATTAATAAGGATATGTGATTAACAGGATTTATTTTACAAGCACAAGTCAAGACTTCGCTGCATTTGTTGATAATAACAATAGTCAACCATTACTAAGGGCTAACCACCTGCAGGTACTGTTTACAAGCATTGTAGGTATTAGCTCATTTAATCCTGACAGGAAGGCAGTATTATCCCATTTCACAGATGAGGAGATTGACCAGCAAAGAAGCAATGTAATATGATCCGAGGTCCTATTAACAGGCTCTGGAGGCAAGCCCAGGCTTTAGGGCCTATTTTATCTATTATACTTAACTGTATTGCTCAAATCAAGAATTCCAAAACTCTCCTAATTTTGTGTATATCATGCAAAGAACAAGCAAGATCCTCAAACTGGTTCACCACTTATTAGTTGTACAGTCTTGTACATTTATGTATCACATCTGCAAATTCCTCATCAATAAAATAGTGAATAATACTTCTCCAACCTACCTCAGAAGTTGAGAGACTCTAAGGGGAAAATGAGCAGGAAAGCCCATCAAAGCTATAAAACAATTTACAAATGTAAGGCAGTATTAGGTTGCACCCGCTAAACACTAGTACATTAGTTATCATCACTTACACACAACAGTCAAATGCAAAGAAAATAGCAATTATTTTGGTGAAGTATGGCTCTAAACTATAATATTATAAACTATCCCAGTCTGTTAATAACACCCAACATAAAACCACCACTGATTAATCAATAAAAATCATGCTATAGATTCAGTGAAATGTACTCTCAAACGAACTCCCCTGACTCACGTTCATTAATTACCTCACCTTATTTGATATATTCCAGCATTTTCTGGAATGTATTACTCTCAATCTTCAGTTATGTAGTAGCTTTTTTTTTTCAATTTTAAAGTTCAAACTCTACATTCTCTATGATATGATATCAAAAGTTCAATTGAGCCCTCAGTTTTCAGTTTTCCTGACTCAACTTTTTGGAGTTTTATAATTAATTATATTCCATTATTACTGATCATCAATTAGCTCAAAATGTTGCTGAGATGGTGAGCATGCTGAAGAAAGCAGAATTTAATGATAATTTGAGACCAGTAGGACACTAAATTTCTCTCTTGTTAATAATTAAAGTAGATAACTTATGTTTTTATTTATAGCTTCCAGAAATATCCGGCTCATTCCTGTGCACTGCCCTGTCAGCTAATCATCAGTTTGTCAGGATCTGACTTAGGCCGCTGTGTTTTATTTTGCACACATGCCTTTAACTGAAGCCATTAAATGCAACCCAAACAAAGGTTAAAGCGAGTGAGGTCATCACCGCGTCTTCTCTGAAATTTTCCATCTGGTCAAATGCTTGTACATCATAAATATATAAAGAATGAAAGGGGTAAAATTTCAATTTACCTGTTTCAATTTCCCAAATATAGACTGAGTCATCTGCACATCCAACAATTAAAAAATTCTCAACCGGGTGCCATTTTATCATCCTCACAGGAAAAAAGTGCTTCCGGGCATGCAGGAGGCAACTCTTTCCCTCAAGGTGAAGGAGAGCCACGGAATGGTCACTGCACACACAGCAAATTATCTGCTCACCCCTTAGCTGTGAAAAAACAACATGCTTATGTAAGTAAACAGTCAAATGCTTTCTTTATGAGTAAGTCAGATTTTTTTCTCCCAGTAACATAAAAGAGTTTTGTTAAAGCCCCATTTACAAAAAGAACATTTCTGCTTTCTACAGCACCTTTCCATGTAACCCTCTACAGGGGAGCTTTAAACACTGAGTAGAGTCTAAGCTCAACAACTTCTCAGGAAGGTCACAAGATGAATCCAGGACAGATGTACTTATGAGATAAATGAAGGACTTGACCATCACTCAGCAAATTCAGGCAGTGAGGCAGACATCGGAAATAATGCAGAATAAAATAAACCCCAGAACTAATTTGTTGCCACAAAAAGAAGCTATTTGTAGACACAAGCTTAGGCCCAAGGGTATCATGAGCTGATATTTTCCACTTAAAGCCTCAAAATGTGATTTGGTGCTGTTCCCAGAACTATACAGATTCTAATCCAAACAGGAAACTCAGTGTAGACACAATCTAAAAGAGGTAAGCATTAGATAGCTCGAACTGAATGTATATCCTCAAAGACATAAGAACCAAAAATAGCCTCCCAGGACAATAATCCTTAAGATACTTTTTTAAAAGTCAGCATGTGGTTACCTTGAACAGGTTAGGACAATTACTATCCAAGGTGGATTCTCAGGATCAAGCCAGAATTTTGGCTGTTTTGTTTAAAGCATAAGTTTGGAGACTTTGAGACACCCATTACTCATCATTAACCTCTCTGGAGGCGGGTATGAGGGGAATACTGGGGTACATGTTTTCTTTCCTAATTCTTTATTAAGTGGACTCCAGAAATCGTAAGGAAAAAAAATCACAAAATGGCAGGTGTGATAGATCTGGAGCCTAGACTTGCCGAATGAATCACATGTCATTTTTCCCTAACCATTCTATCTGCTGGAGAACCTGCCCATCCCACAGCTTCTAGAGCAGGCAGTCCAACGTGCTCCAGGAAACTTACATACATACACACACAGACCATGTGAACACAAATCTTATGGTTAGGAATAGACTATCGAGAAACAATGTTTATAAGCCAATTAACTGACTTAAAAAATCATTTTACCTGTGTTACCATGTCCTTTTACGACAGAGGAAACGCAAAAGTTGTTTGTTCATGTTTTTTTTAAAGTCAACTTTATAAAAGCTGAATTTAAGTTGACATTTCATAAGAAAATTCTACCTAAAGCGATTTCATTTTGCCCCTGACAAGGTAGATGCTCACAAACTTATTAAAGCTCATTCTCTGTTAAATAAATGAATAAGCAAATAAAAACCCATTTAAGAAGAAAATGTGCTGCACGCAATAGCTGACACCTGTAATGCCAGCACTTTGGGAGGCAGAGGTGGGAAGATTCCTTGCATCCAGGAGTTGGAGACCAGCCTGAGCAACAAAGCAAGATCCTGTCTCTACAAAAACAAAAATAAAAAACAGTAGCTGGACTTCATGCCTGTAGTCTCACCTACTTGGGAGGCTGAGGCAGGAGGATCCCTGGAGCCCAGGAGGTTGAGGCTGCAGTAAGCCATGATCACGCCACTGTACTCCAGCTTGGGTGACAAAGTGAGATGCTGTCACACACACACACACACACACACACACACACACACACGACAAATGTAACTATTTATCAATATTATTATAAAAAGAAATTCTTGACAAGGTCTTGCTTTGTTGCCCAGGCTGGAATGCACTGGCATGATTTCGACTCACCACAAAATGGAAGTTATTGAAGGCAAAAGTTAATTTCTAATTTATAGATTCCTATATTGTTTGGCTTGTTTTTGCCTTGAGTATCTACTTTTATTTTTAAAAGATAATTCCATTAAAAATGAAGACACAGAACTACAGGAAAAAAAATAGATGTAAGTACTTGAAGAGAAAGAATTAAGTGGCTGTTGTAAAGCTAAGCATTGACTAAATCTTTGCTTTACAGCCAAATTATCTGTATAATGTAAGTTACAATAATACTACAATTCATATAGAAAGACTAGAAATAAATATATATAAATCATCCAGTTGTATTATAAGTACATAGAACTCTTATTTTTCTTTCCTTTGGAAATATGGGTCATTTTTACTTGTCTTATTAAGTATTCTATAATGTTATATAATTTTCAAATTTAGGTGTTATATTTTACTCTTTGTCTTACTTTAAACTTCTCTGGTGACATCAAAAGACTTGTTACTGCACCAGCTTCCAAAAAGAATTTATGCAAAATTTCTTCAGTAAAGATATCCCACAAGATGACGCATGAATCTAGGTCCCCAGACAACATCCAACTTTGGTCTAATTTTGAAGAGAGACCATGTGGGTAAAGTAATGAAGTGACACTTTGGTGGTGGCCTTTAAGAACTTTATGAGACAGAGAATCTGAAAAACAATGAAACACCAAATAATACAGATGTTATTTTTGTTCAGAAAATCGTCCCAAGATTCTCTTTTATAAAATTTTAACATAAGGAAATTACACATAATTAAAGCATGCACTTGGCTAAGAAAACTAGTGAACACCCTTAGATCATCTTGAAAAACAAGTGCCTCACCAGAAGCCAGAGTACGCTTTTGATGAAGCACTACAGTTAGTTGTTCAAAGTCTATTAATTCTAGGCCAGGCATGATGGCTCATGCCTATAATATCAGCACTTTGGGAGGATGAGATGGGCAGATCGCTTGAGGTCAGGGGTTCAAGACCAGCCTGGTAAACATCGTGAAACCCCATCTCTACTAAAAATACAAAAATTAGCTGGATATAGTGGCTCGCACCTACAGACCCAGCTACTCGTGAGTCTGAGGCAGGAGAATCACTTGAACCTGGAAGGTGGAGGTTGCAGTGAGCTGAGATCATGCCATTGTACTCCAGCCTGGGAAACAGAGTAAGACTGTCAAAAAAAAAGAAAGAAAGAAAGAAAAAAAGTCTATTAATTCTTAAGGACATTAGTAAATTACCAATTCCACTGTCATGGAATAGTAAACACTGTTCTAAAAGAGTGAACACTTCATACATTTGCCTCCACAAAAATAAGTTCCGAATATTATTTATTTTCATTCTTTTTTCTTTTTTCTTCTTTTTTAGAGACAGGGTCTCGCTGTTGACCAGGCTGGAGTGTAGTGGTGCAATCATGGCACCATAAGACAAAACTTCTATTCCTCAAACTCCCTGGGCTCGGGTGATCCTTCCACCTCAGCCTCCCTATAGCTGGGACCACAGGTGAGCACCACCATGCCCAGGTAATTTTTGTATTTTTTGCAGGGACAGGGTGTCACCATGATGCTCAAACTGATCTCAAACTCCTGGCCTCAAGGGATCAACTCGCCTCAGCCTTCCAAAGTGCTGGGATTACAGGCCGTAGCCCATAATTCTTTAAATTAGAATGACTAAGTCTAGTATACAAGAAAAGAAAAGTTTCAGGAAATTTTTTTGCTTTGAAAGATGTTAGAGATTACCTAATTCTACCTCTTGGCTTTACAGATAACGCATCTGAGGCTCAGAGAGGTTAAGTGACTTGCATCCAAGTGTGAAAAAGCAAAGTAAAATGTTTAAGAGTACAGCATTGCTGTTAAATGAATCTGTCTTTTTTTCCCTGGGTCTATCACCTACTAGATATGTCACCCTAGCTAGTTGCCTTTTCCCTCTTAACCACAGATGTTACATCTGAAAATTTAGGATAATAATAGTCCTTACTTCAGACAAGACTGTTGTGTGGAATAAATAAGATAATGTCTATAATTTTGTAGCACTCTGCTTGGCACTCGGTAGGCATATGGGCATTTCAAATCACAGCTGTATGAGAGCACAGGACTACTGACACACTACTGTGCTGGGGGTTACTCTTCCCACCAGCCACACTGCTTCTTCCTTCATCACTAGCTAAACTCCCCCAAATTGGAAAGAACCATAAACCACAAACTCTCTTTATTCACACTAAAAATAAACCTCAAAGAATTATTATTATACTTCAGAAACTTCTATTCCATCAGGCATATCCTTACTTTGTATCTCCTAAAAAACCAGGATGAATGTTCATTGAGCTGCTACAAGTTACATGTGACTTTTTCTCGCTTTCTGGATATTAGGATAAATCAGCCTGGATAAAAACTGCTAGGTCTTCGCTTTTTCACTAACTTTTAACAGCAGCCATTTAGCTGTATACCAGTACATTACCTCTGTTTGGTTCATTGCCATTTACTCTTCCACTTCAGTCAATCACTGAAGCACAAGTCAGTAGCATTTAGTAAGTGGCCAAAGTAAGCTGAGAACAATAGTAGGCAATATAAGAAGTTTTTTTAAATTGAGATTTAGTCGTTACCCTTAAGGACCTTATGCTCTAATACGATTCATATAATAATAATAAAATAGTATACAGTTTTTTTCTACACATCCTAAATCTCAGTCACCTCCTATATTTCCTTCCCTTACACAAGACAATTTAATAGGCATTTGTTGTTGTAATGCACAAATGCAGAAAGATGTATAAGAACACATGTATATTTCCTTCACAAAGAAATACAGATTAAAACAGGAAGATACTATTTTTCTCCTGATTAGCAAAGATTAAAAAGCTTAATAGAACACAAAGTTGGTAGATAAAGTTTGGGGCAAAAAGGCATTTTATAGGCTATTAGTGAAAATGCATGCATACTGATGAAAGTTCTTTACAGAATATTTTACATATATTTTCAAAATTAAAAATGCAAACCAATGTTGATCTGGTAATTCTACTCTTAGGAATTAATATACAGATATACTCATATGTATGTACAATGATAATCAATTCTGCATTGTCCATAGTAGCTAAAAACTAGAAAACCTACACACCAATAGGCAATTAAAGTTTGATTATTACTAATTATTTAAAGTCAGCTCGTAAAGTATGAACTCCAAAATATTTTATTTAGATTTGTTTAAGGACATTCTAGTAAAGCGTGTAGAATACACTTTAATTTGTGCAATATAATTAAAAGACTGAATATTGTTATGCTGATATGTGCGTGTATACACGTAGAAAATTTCAAGAAGAGTATCAACCGTTATTAGCAGTTGCCTTTGGAGAAAGGAACTGGAAGATCAAGTAAGGAGAAAAACTCATTTCGTATTGTATAACCTTCTGCCTGAGTTTTTTTTTTTTTTTTTTTTTTTTTTAATGGAGTGGAGTCTTGCCCTATTGCCCAGGCTGGACTGCAGTGGCGCCATCTTGGCTCACTGCAAGCTCCGCCTCCCGGGTTCATGCCATTCCCCTGCCTCAGCCTCCCGAGTAGCTGGGACTACAGGTGCCCGCCACCATGCCCAGCTATTTTTTTTTTATTTTTTTATTTTTAGTAGAGACGGGGTTTCACGATGTTAGCCAGGATGGTCTCAATCTTCTGACCTCGTGATCCACCCGCCTCAGCCCCCCAAAGTGCTGGGATTACAGGGAATTTACAAAAAAATAAAAAAAACCCTATATGTATGTTTTACTTCAACATTAAAATATGTACATATTTAGCAGCAAATGCCAGCTAATTCTTTAGGCCCCTAAATCTTCTTTAGTGCAGTTTGTTGAAATTGCAGTTTTAGATAAATCAAATAAGTAGGGTCAAATAAAATTCAATGACCTTTTACTAAAGAACCACCTTCTAGAAGTCTTGCTTTGGCAGCATTCAAAGCCTGGGTAATGATAATTGTCCCATCTTCACAGCCACATATTAGTTTATCAAGACTTGGAATATACTCTGATGAAGTGACTACAACAGTTCCTGCCCCATCTTTAAGCCCAGAAAAATAGTCAATAATACTTTGTGACACAGTATCATGCTTATCAAAATTATCTTGAAGAGTCCAGGTGGTAGTTACTGGTATCTCTAAAAAGAAAACAGAGATAAAAAGAAAATTTGGTTTATCAATGCATCATAGACATGGAAAATATCAAGGCGCCCTCCCTTCAAAAATATGAATACAGTGTTACAGCCTATCCCAGATTCATATTGCCAGCATTCATCTCTTGTTAAGTTCAATCGATGTTAACATGAATTATATTGGTTATATTAGTATATAAGATCCATAAGGTTTGTGCGTGTGTGTGTGTGTGTTTAATTTTTAATTTTTTTTTTTTTTTTTTTGAGACCGAGTCTCACTGTGTCACCCAGGCTAGAGTGTAGTGGCATGATCTCGGCTCACTACAACCTCTGCCTCCTGGGTTAAAGCAATTCACCTGCCTCAACCTCCTGAGTAGCTCAGATTACAAGTGCACACCGCCACGCCTGGCTAATTTTTTGTATTTTAGTAGAGATGGGGTTTCACCGTGTTGCCCAGGCTGGTCTTGAAGTCCTTCGCTCAGTCAATTCACCCACCTCAGCTTCCCAAAGTGCTAGGATTACAGGTATGAGCCACCATACCCAGCCTAAGCTTTGTGTTTATACCTGCCTTTATGTTGTCATTTAATACATAATAGTACACAATAAATTTTTCTTGTTTGTGGTCCCATGTTGCTCAACTTAGAAGAACAATGAGTTAATTACAAATTTGTTCTCAGAAGACATGTGACTAGAAATGGAAACTGACTTACCTCTAGGAGAACCATCAAACTTGGATACAGGAACATCAGGGATGTGCCACAAAGTAATTCTTCCTGAGACTTCTCCAGAGAAAAGTACCTTGTAAAAAGGCTCTTTCCTCTCATTCATATAGCCCATAACAAAGGGACGGCTCTGTTCCGAAACAAAAAGTGGGCTTTTATGTAGGAAATATTCTAACTATAGAGAGATGGCCACTGTTTTTAAATGGAGAAACAAGACTTAATAACTGAAGTAAATATTTTCAATTTATTTCCCACTG
Organism: Rhinopithecus roxellana; assembly: GCF_007565055.1. NCBI lineage: Eukaryota > Metazoa > Chordata > Mammalia > Primates > Cercopithecidae > Rhinopithecus > Rhinopithecus roxellana. Next base: position 40,852,344 of record NC_044553.1, read on the forward strand.
TTTCAAAATTTTCAAGTAAATTAAATGAAATAATCTGTGATCTAGGACTAAAGAGGTTTTAAACAACAAGAAGCAAAGTCATAGACTTCAGAAAGTCAATAAAAGTATCTAACATTTACTGACTGTGTGTGTGTGTGTGTGTGTGTGTGTGTGTAGCTATGTGTACACATTACTGCAAGGGGTTTTCTACATATTCAGTTAAAAAATCCTCACAATAACCCTATAAAATTGATACTATCATTGTTTTCATTTTACAAACAAGAAAACTTGGGTTTTCCTGTGAAGTGAAGAGATTGATTTGTCTAAGGCGATTAGGGGAAGCAATGGGCTTTGAGTCCAGTCATTCTGATTCAGCAACCCATGTCCTGATGCTAAAGATGTTCACTAAGAAGGCTTAATTTCTTCATAGTTCCTTTATAGTTCTAATTGTCAGTTAAAACAGCAACAACTCATATTTGTACAGTAATTTTGTGTTGTTAACATGTTTTCCACTTTTTGTTGACTGTTTTTCAAATTTAACATACTTGATTTCCAATTTCTCAAGTGGCCACAAAGGAAAATGATTCCATAATTTATAATGTGTGTGTATATACATATACACTGTTATACATTATATAAATTATGTATAATAGTATACATATTATACATAATTTATAATCTTGCTGAAGGAGAATATGAATATTGGGCACCAGTGCTCTTAAAGCTATGCCTTCACTAGTGAATGCATCTAGAGCATCCCTGGTCTTTCTCAGGGCAGTATATCTGTTCTTCGGGCAGGTTGGTACATAGATATTAAAGGATCAAAATCATTCAAGCAATTACAAAAACAAAACCTGAACTCTCTTTGGTGCAGAAGTAAAAGTCATCCTAAAAAGAAAGCCAATTGCTGGTGCTAGAATTAAAGAAGTCCAGGAAAGTGATACTTCCTAGTCAGAAAATACATGCTTTAAGGTGTGGATTTAGACACATTAGTGAAAAATTCTATTCACTAGTGATTATTAAGGGCCAAGATATTGCTACATTTAATCTTCACAACAAAGCTATGTAGTTAAGTAAACATTGCTATTATCCTGATATGAAAATAGAGAAACTATGACAGAAAATAGGAAACCAATCCAAGGTCATCCAACCAAGATGTGTAATTAATTCCCTATAGTCCCAAGAAATAAGAGCATCATAGAAAATGGTTCCAATAAAGTCAGTTTCTAAATAATTTTTTTAAGACTCAGAGGGCACTTCGGTGTCTTACAGCCATGATTTTTACAGCTATTTGAAATGGTGTTGATAAAATTTGGTTAAATTGGCTATTCAAACTCTCCCACCCTTGTAGGCACTTAGAACTGATTGTTCCAACTCCCTGGTTATTCTGATTTGAAAAGGAAGCTCCAAGAGGCTGGTGGGTTACTCAAGTTGGTGGCAGCACAACTCTTCCCAGCTGGTGCTTTGCCCCTGCAGTTGAAGTTCGCTGTTGCTCTCATGCCCTCTGCCTTCACCTTCCACATTGCCGCTTCTCAATTGCTCACACTCACCCCTTGGTCCCTCGCTCCTCCTCCTCCCAAACAGTTCCCTCTCGTTCTGCTCTTCACCTGAAAACCTCTTCATAGTCCCTTACCATGTGAATTCCGATTTTTCATCACAGTATTCATCATGAGAGTCTCCATCATCCAGGAGGTAATAAAACATAGCCATTAGCTATGCCTAATCTCATGGGAAGTTACCTTGCTTTGTTTCTCAAAATGTGAAGACATAAACTTATAGGTCTTTTACCAATAATTCTTGTTTAAACAATCATAGATGTTTCTGTATCTTAAAAGTGAGAAATGCCTAGAAGCCAGTGAAATGTGAATAGAATAATTGGAAACTGGAAAAAGTTGGTCTGCCTGTCCTTACTTGCCTTTTATCCAGGACATAAAGTCATACTTTCTTCCCTGAAATCCCTGGGGCTAACTGCCTGGATTTAAATCCTGGCTTTACCACATCCTAGCTCCATTGAAAGAGCAAGTCGGTTACTGTAGGCAATTTAGTACACCTCACTGTCTCATTTTCCCTAACTGTGAAATAAGACTAATAAAAGCACCTGCTATATGGGATTGGTATAAGGATTAATGAGTAGATAAACATAAGGTACACAGAATGGTCCCTGACATTTAGTCCCTATTTAATTAATTTTGACAATTCTGGTTATTCTTTTCTCAGAACAATTGAGAAACTCACTCCAAAACCCATTACTGGATTTGGGCTAAACCACTTGAGTTCAAATCCTGGGAATTCACCCCTCTGACCATCAGTTTCAACATGGGATCTTGGTGGCAACTAAAATAAATCAGGTTGTTTGTATGTTTGACAATAAGGACTCAAATGAAGTTTTCATCGTCATTATCACCATCATCATCATCATCATCATCATCACCATTACTCTTAGTTCCTGCACACACAGTTTTTGTTTGCAATCCTTAGGCTGTTTCTATCTCAGCTATTCCCATCTCAGTACAGCAGCCTTACTCTGTGGCTGAGACCCTGGGAAACCCAGTTCCTTATCTCAACAGCCAGAACCCCTGCACCACAGGCCTCAGCAATTACTAGCTGTGATTTGAAGCTAGGGAGATCCTCATGCAGCTATTGGAAGGAAAGACGAATCCTCATTCTCACCACTGCAACTCCATCAGCAGATATGTACATGGGCATTACAAACAGTAATACTGAGAACCTGTTACTGTCAAACCTGGAGATTTAATTCGATGGTATCACTCCAAAAAATGAGTCCGGACAATACTACCTGCTTACAGAGCAGTCTTTTCTAAGCTCACTGAATGTATCAAATTCATCTCTTCATCCTACCACAATGCCTTCATTACTTGGTAACTGCAAGAGAGACTAAGGATTCTTATATTTAGTGAACAGTGGTGATGTTTGAATAAGGGGAAGAAAGTATGACTTTATGTCCTGGATAAAAGGCAAGTAAGGACAGGCAGACCAACTTTTTCCAGTTTCCAATTATTCTATTCACATTTCACTGGCTTCTAGGCATTTCTCACTTTTAAGATACAGAAACATCTATGATTGTTTAAACAAGAATTATTGGTAAAAGACCTATAAGTTTATGTCTTCACATTTTGAGAAACAAAGCAAGGTAACTTCCCATGAGATTAGTTATTTTTTAATTGTTGTACTCTTTCCTCATGGTTATATATAACATTGAAATTTTCAGGAACAAGAAGCCCCTAAAGGGCACAACTGATCATTGGCTTTCAGGGCAAACTGTGCTTTGTAAAAACGCTTTCAAAGCTAAGGAGGAAAAGAGCAGATCCTTTAAACAAATAACTAAATATGCCTTTCTAAGGAAGCCCCAGTACTGTTTTTGTGATCAACAGCAAAACAGGAACCTATTGCTGCCCACAGGTAATTTTAGAAACAGTCATTGATGCATGCCATAATTATAAAGTTTGCTTGTGTCCCAGTGGCACTTGGGGTTCTAATTTTTGGCTGACAGTTTCTTAATCAAGTTTTCACAACAAAACCTCACAGATATGTTAAAGGGACAATTACTGAACTGTAGGATTTCCAACAGCTATGCTGCCTAATTAAGTAAACCATCATTCTGTTAACAGTAGCATGCTTCCCTGGTTGACACATCAATAATTCAAAACTCTTCCACTCTCCATGAAATATGTTTTTGGATAATTAACTGATGACAAAGTCCAAAGGCTTAGAAAAAAAAAAAAAAAAAACACTTTGGATAACACTACTGAAATAAAATAACTGCTTAAATTTTCAGGCTTCCTAGAGTGTCAAAGGTATGATTCAGTCAAGTAATAAGCTCACAATTATAGTATCAACTTTCTGCCAAAAGCGTAATTATATTTGTTTTAACAAGAAAATTTATTCGTAAGAATAGCTAAATACATCTGAAAATGATATCAATATATGATTAAGTAAAGAAACAGAATATAAAACATTCCATAAAGTTTAAAAATTGGAGTAGATACATAAAAATGTTTAACAATGTTTTGTCACACCATTTATCACAAGGGTCAGTGAAAAAAATGTGTGGTGTGTGTGTATGTGCTTGTACGTATATACACACACACACACAAATGCAGAGAGAGACAGAGAGAGAATGAGAAAGAAAGTAAATAGAGCAAAATGTTAGCAATTGGTGAATCTAGGTAAAGCGTATATGAATAATTACTGAACACTCTTGCAACTTTTCCAAATATTTGAAAATTTCCCAATCAAAATAAAATTTAAGCAGCTATTCTATTTCAGTAGTGTTATCCAAATACATACAAGAAAGTAAAAAAAAAAAAAAAAAAAAAAACTCAGTGAATATTTACTGCGGTGAAATTAGGAATTTTAATTTCTCCTTTCTTTTCAACATTTATAATTTTCCTATAGTAAATATGTATTGTTTCATTTTAAACTTAAAACACAGACTTAAACATAGTAGATTTTTAAAGACAAAGTTTTCTCTTTGGTAGCCATTGACAATTAAACTTGATTTTCTCATTAACAACTTGATGGGATGCTTCCATTCAATTTTTTCAAGCCTGACTCTGACAGACAAAGCAACACTTATCCAAGAAACTGAGTGAAACAGCTTTGAGGCAGTCACTCTTTTCTTGCATTACCTTATTTTCCTGCACAGAAGTAGAGCACAGTAAATGAGGATAAATGGACTCTTTAAGCACTCTTCCATCAACAGGGTATAAGCTTTTTGAAAGCCCACTGCATGGCAAAAATAAAAAGCAAAGTTTAGAACTCTGAAGTTCTTTATTCGTTCTTTTCCCCCTCCCACTTTCAAAAGCCGGATGGCACCGTTCAAGTTTCTAAACTCTACTTAGAAATTGTTGGGTTAATAATTACAAGTGACTTTTTGAAAACCCAGCACCAGCTGTACAAGTTATACATGGTTAATCTCATTCCTCCATCCCCTGCTGTTTTGTACAAAGGCTGAAGCCTACCAAGCCCAGAGTAAATCTTCTAGTGCCAAAGTTGTTTTGTTCTGGTTTTTGATCATGGGCAGCATGCAGGGATTTTTCCATAATAAACCTCCCAAAGTTCATTTTCTACCTGAATGTTTTGTATACCGCTCCCATCTGAGCCCACCTGTTCAGCAGCTGATAGATGTAACTGTGACCATCTTCTGTCCAGATGAGGATTCTGTGGGCAGCAATCATTTCTCCACCAGCAAAGAACTGCCCGTTTCTGCTAACTTCAGTCAGCAGAAGGGAAAAATCACAATAATCATAAACCTAAAATATGAAGTTGATGCACATTATCAAAGGTTTAAATCTAGTCTGCCAATAAGATGAATATAAATTATGATAGTAATAATATAACAACATAGTAAGCATTGATAACAGACCATACTGTACTCATATATTAAGAATTTTTACCATCACTTATTGACTTATATTTATCTTAGGGTAGGTTTCAGTAGATAAAGTTCATCTGGTTATATCATTCCAGAGTGTGTACACTAAACATAGAAACCCCAAATCCCAAAATTTCTAAGTAATTTTATTCTTTCCATAATGAGCACTCCAAGTTTTACATCTGAAAATTTATTATGCACATAAAAAATGTATATCACATAAATATTTTGTTAGACCATATACTTTTAAATCTTTGTTCAAAGATACATTATCACCATACAAGTAAGACCATACAGTTTTCTTAACTGAGCCAGTTATACAAAACTTTAAAGAAAAATAAATGTTATGAAATGATGGCAACTTAGCTTTTCTTTCTTCTTGGAAATGTCAATGAACATATTCACAAGAAAATAATGCTTGTCCCTCTTAAAACAAATGCAGTGACAAAGTAGAAAAAGTAAAACATCTAAAAATATAATCAAACTATGTAAGTGAGAAGTATATTTGAGTTCTAAAGTATAGACACCAAATTTTGAAAATAATTTAGAGCTAAATATTCATTGTTATTATGGTCTGTTGTTAATAAAATTAGGATATACTACTACATATATAATATTTTGGGATACAAAACTCTTGCATATAGCATGATATTAAATATGTAGTAGTATATCCTAATTTTATTAAAGAGTTAAAAACTTATATGTCAGGCCGGACGCGGTGGCTCACGCTTGTAATCCCAGCACTTTGGGAAGCCGAGGTGGGCAGATCATGAGGTCAGGAGTTCGAGACCAGCCTGACCAACATGGTGAAACCCAGTCTCTCCTAAAAATACAAAAATTAGCCGGGTATAGTGGCGTGCGCTTGTAATTCCAGCTACTCAGGAGGCTGAGGCAGGAGAATTGCTTGAACCCAGGAGGCAGAGGTTGCAGTGAGCTGAGATCGTGCCACCGCACTCCTCCAGCCTAGGCAACAGAGTGACACTCTGTCTCAAAAAAAACAAAAAAAACAAAACAAAAACAAAAAAAAAAACTGTTATGTCAGTCATAAAAGACACATCATTCCATGTTCTGGTAATACTATTACAGAGAATTTGTATCATATTTAAATCATATTCTAATTTTTGTACAAATCAAAAAAAAATTACACTTGTACATCACTGGTATTTATTATGTTATTTTATAATACCTTCCAACATTTAGAAAACACCACCAATAGAAGTCTCTCAGTATATGTGCAAAATCGTATTGTCTGGCAGTTCAAGGACTCAAGAAACTTTGATTCTTTTTCATAGACATCTCGCTTTTCCTTCAAAAGGAAAGAAAATCTTTTAGTACTAGTTCCAGGTAATTCACACACAGTCATGAGAGGACCCACTTCCTGTGCATCTCAAGTAGATCACAACATTATAAAATGAAAAGTATTTGAGTTTCCTTTTGAGTGTTTTGAACTAAGAAGTTACTTTGCAATAGAAGTTCTGTACCTGGGTGATGAAATCATCTGTACACCCAATCCCCACAACACTTAATTTACCTGTATAACAAACCTGCGTATGTACTTCTGAAAGTCTTAAAAAAAAAAATTAAAGAAATATAGGATGTATTTCTTGAAAAAAAAAAAAAAGTTGTGATCAGGAAATCCACTTAGATTCAAGGGCTCATTACATGCAACCATTCAACAAACATTCTGTGAGGAACTATGGCTGGATGCTAAGAATGTCAAGATGAGAATAAGCTAGAGACCGTTAGATATGGCAGAAAGGTCAAACAAAAAAATCTAAAATGACGACTAAAAAAACCTACAGTATTTTCTTTTATTTTATATTTTTTCCTTGAAACAGAGTCTTGCTCTGTCACCAAGGATGGTGCACAGTGGCAGGATCTCGGCTCACTGCAATCCCCGCCTCCTGGGTTCAAATGATTCTCCTTCCTCAGCCTCCTGAGTAGCTAGGATTACAGATGCACGCCACCACTCCCAGCTATTTTTTTTTTTTTTTTGTACTTTTAGTAGATACGAGGTTTCACCATGTTGGACAGGCTGGTCTTGACCTCCTGACCTCTGGTGATCCGCCTGCCTTGGCCTCCCAAAGTGCTGGGATTACAGGTGTGAGCCACTGTGCCTGGCCTAGTATTTTGATTGCTAAAAAATAAATAAATAAATAAAAATTAAAAAAGGAAAGAATAGCCAACACACAGCACATAAAATACTACATTCTCCATAAGTTTGTGATAATGCTGGATGTGTATTTCTTGAGCTCAGCATACCATCACAATTCCTAGGCTTCCTCAACCAATAAATTCCTAAAAAGACCCCAGAGCTCCTTGGGGAAGCCTAAATAATTTTGTCATCAGCACACATAGTATGGCTGTTCTTTCGTCCATCATCTCAACTTGTAGTCTGATGCCAGGGAACAGGTGAATATACTGGACTCCCCAGGGACACGCCTCTCAATTTTTTAGAGTCATTTGCCTGCCACTGTTCACACATACTTACAAGAAAGGAGGATTTCTGCTGTAAGGAACAGAGAGATGTTCTGCTATTTTTAAAAAATTAAAAATGTAATCTTTCTGTGTGTGTGTGTGTGTGTGTATATGTGTGTAAATGAAAACATCTGTATATACATGGAGAAAAGGTTGGAAGGATACAAGCCAATTGTACCCAATGCTCACCCCTGGGAAGATGGATGGCGGAAATATATGGATGTAGAACTTATACACATCTATGTTATTTGAACTTTTGACAATAAGCATGTAATAGCCTTATAATTTATACATTTCAATGAATATGCTTGAAATTGTAGGGAAAAAAGAGTAGGGTTCCCAAGCCAACCTGAATGCTGTTGATAGATGAGGAAAGATCCCATACTTTGAGCTCACCAGCTACTGATACCACCAAGAGAGAATCTTCTGTGAAAAGAATAAAAGTCACATATAAGCTTACCATGGATATAATTGGGTAGGTAAAAACCATTTCATAGTCATTTAAGAATTATGCAGGGCTGTGTAGATGGAAAATTTTCAGCTTTGGAGTTACTTTTTAACTAGAAAAAAATAAACATTTTACATCGTGCTCCAAATCTGTTTTAAAATTTCAAAGTGATTCCTAGGTATAAGAAGAGCACCACTAGAAGCAGAATCACATTGCAAATCATCGTAACAAGAACCTTCCTGTTTCAGAAGTAAGTGAGGAGCCAACTTCCACTTCCCTTTGCAGTCACTCATTACAGAAACTGAATTATCAATACTACATCTAGAAGATACAGCAGGGCAAAATTCCAGGAGTCCTGCTAATCCACAACAAAACCTGCTTGTCACTCTGAAAATGTAACAAGCAGAACTTGGTGATAAAAGCACAGATTCACCTCTTTCCCCCTCATCTTAACCTTTTGCTGACTTTCCAGTGTTTTGAACCACTGGCATGGGTGTTCTTAGTTTTTCTTGATCAGATGTATTACAGACATATCCTCATTAATAGGTAAACATAAAGAAGCATTCTTTCTGAACTCCTGCCCAATAATTCGACAAATAATTCAAAAGTAGATATTTTTATACGCAATCTCTTTACTGTCAGATAATATCTAACTACTACCTTGAATTCTCATGGAGTGAACAATGCACATGCAGTTGATCCAGTCGGGAAACTGAGATGATCTAAAACTGTGAACAACAGCCAAAGTTTTGGCATCAATTATAAGGACATCTTGATATTCTCCACAACAAAGAAGCCAGCCTTCTCCTGTCATCCGGAATGAGCAGTGGTAATACTATGCATATGGAAATCAAAGCAAACATTTAATTATCACTAGAAATTAACATAATTTGGCTACATTGAAGATTTCTCTAGACCTTAGTTTTAGCATATGATCAATTAAGGTATTGAATTGAACAGCAACTAAAATTTCTCTTAGTTCAGTTATTCCAAACTCCTACTGGCACTTTAGTCTCATTTGCATCTCATGAATTTTCTGGAGAAAGAGAGATCCCTTGGAAGAAGTAATTTTATTCTAAATCATGGAAAGCTCATAATTGAATTATTTCTGGAGTGCAACTTGGAACTAAACAACAACAAGGCCAGGCACAGTGGTTCATGTCTGTAATCCCAGTGCTTTGGGAGGCTATGGTGAGAAGATCACTTGAGGCCAGGAATTTGAGGCTGCCGTTAGCACCACCGTACTTCAGCCTGGGTGACACAGTGAGACCCTGTCTCTTAAAGAAAAATAATTAATAGCAACAACAAAACCCAAGTTCCTTACCGTAGCAACAATGCTGTATGTTAAAAAGAAAGTGTTTGAAGCGCATTTGAGGATTATTATGCCAAAAAAGTTGTGGAAATATTTTATTAAAGATCAAGTAAAGTATTCTACGTTTAACCAGCTCTCTCTGTGCAGGGTTTTATTCCCAGAAAAAAAAGGGGAGAGTTTGTGAATGCTGAAATGCACATCATCAACACTAAAAGTGTAAAACATTTAAAAACGTGGTCAGCACCATTGGAATCATGCAACCACACGACATATGCTTGGAAACCATCTACTAAAAGTCAAGATTTGCCTTAAAGACTGGGAAGTGATTATAAAAGTTATATATATAGAAATTAAGAACCTATCTACCAAAACATAAGGGTTAAAATTGGAAACGAGGGAGAAAAAAAACTGTTTGTTCTTTATAAGACAGCACATCATTAAAACTGAAATTTTACACATGTACAAGTATGTGTATGTTTTGTGGCACTAAGGCAATATATGGAAATTGTCTTTCAAATCTATTAGAAAGACACAAAAATGAAAGAATCAGGGGAAAAAATCTGCTTGAATAATACCTTTTGGGAAAGCAAAATGCCAAAATAGCAGATGATAACTGGTGATATTTCACCCTCATGACAAAATAAAAATTCAAGCAAAGAATATTCTCCAAAGATGTTTCTTTAGAAGTGTATTTGCAAATGCCCTAAACAAGTTGCAGAATCTAGAAATGCCCTGAAGGAAGTAAGCGTACTTACACAGATTGCAGTGTGCCTGTAAGGAAGTGTAGCCTTCTCCACGCACTGTCCACTGGTGACATTCCAAACACACATCTCCCTAGCAGAAATAACTTTGTATTATTCTCTGTCATTTCCACTCAATTGTCTGGAATAATTTTTGCGCCACCAAGTTTTTCTCTAGTGCTGCACTTAAGTGCAGCCTGATCATTTATGTGGCTTTTTGTTACAGATTACTGGGCAAGAAAATGTTGTGGTCATTAGCAGGGATGACATACTGTATCTGTATCTTTTTGTTTGGGTAATTACACCCTGCTGCCAGCCTGCAAACCTTACTTTAGAGACAACTGGGCCTACAACAAATTGTGGAGATACAGCTATCACAGCCTGTTAGTGACAGTACAACAATCTTTCAGTGGAAACTGTAGCCTCTTGAAAATGCTTTATTTCACTGAACTTAAACTACATATTCTGAAAATCATAATGCATCAAGTGCTGCATCTTCTGAGGCCAATGTATCATTTTTGTAAAAACAAACAGTGCCACCAAGAGGCTACATTTGGTCTATCATTGATAACAGTGTATCTCTGCTTCTCCTGATTTGGAATCCTGAAATCATCCTTGCCACCTAATATTTAGAAAAATATTATTATTTTGAAAACTCTTACTTGGTTTACATATTCCAAAGACACAGTTTTAAAATACAGTTACAAAGTACACCCAGCATAGGGTAGTTTATATGACTTCCCAAAAATCAGAATGACTGTTTCAGAATTGTTTGGTAATATTCTTCAGTCTTGCGAGTTTTAACACATAAGCAAAATTTTCCATGTTCTATAACACAAAAGTTTTATAGGCCTTAAAGGAGATACCGCTATTATATTAAGAAACAAAATATATAGACTAATAATGTCAACAACTGTATGCATTTGGTGATTTGCAGGTTTTTTTTTGTTTTTCTAACCAAACACTGGCACTCAATCTTCTAAATTAGTCCTTCTTAAACTGGGGCGATTTTGCTTCCCCCTATTCCACCTACATTCCAAGGACACTTGGTAATATTTTGAGATATTTTTGGTTGTTACAACTAGGAACACACTACTGGCATCTAGTGGGGAGAGGCAAGGGATGCTGCCAAATATCCTACAATGCATACAACAGTCCCCCACGACAAAGAATTATCTGTTCCTAAATGCCATTAGCACTGAGGTTCAGAAATCATATTCCAGAAATAGACACGAAATATTCATAGTATTTTCCCTCTGTTTATATCCAACCTCTTTCCAAAAAGATTTGAGGTAACCTGAAAAGACATATAATTCTATAAAACAGGAGGAAAAACATCTGTGTGTGTGTGTCTGTGTGTACCTACTAAAAAATAAGATTGGGAAGAAGGTAGATATTGAAATAATATATCTCAAAGGTAAACAAACTAATAATGCATCTATAAAATCAAGAAATATATCTCAAAGGTAAAATAATTGAACCTTAAGCAGTCAACATTATAAAATTTTAGCTCTTTAAGGGATTTGAGCTTATTAACAAGGGTTTTGACTCTAGCTATGCATCAACAACCACCTGATACTATTCCAAATATTACCTTCAGAGATTCTAATTCCACGACTCTGTGTTGAGATCCTGGCATGTGTGGTTTTGAAAACACGGTCAGTTGACTTGTTTCTAGCCTATTTCTAAACCAGTAGCTCTAAATTCTAGCTATACATTAGACTTATTTGAGAACTTTCAAAGATACTGATGGCTGACCATGCAAGATATCAAATCAGGCCAATTAATTCACATTTTTCCAGGATTGGAACCTGGATACCGGTAAAAGTTCCTTTGAAAATATTAATGTATTTAAACCATCTTGGATCCCTTTTCTTTCCCTATTTATTTGCTTATCATTTTGTTTTCTATATTAAATCTGAAAATAAAATGAAAATATATCACAAAGAAAAAATTTGCTCTTTGCCTGTCAATTTTGTGTAATAAAATAAAGTAAATTTGTGGTATATCAAATGGAATGCTGACATCTTACTTGGAACCATGTCAGTTACATATGTCAAACTAAGACATGAAATTGAACTATTAAAAAGTATACTCTTTCCATTTTCTGAAACTGTTCACCTAAGTGTGTACATAGCAAAAATCACCTTCTATTATAAAAAAAAAACTTAAGAATTCTTAAAATCTTAAAAAATTTTAATAATTTTTAAAAATTGTAAAAATCTTAAGAATTTTTAGAAGCTTAAAAATTCTTAAATTCTTATTTCAATGAAAAGAAAACAGATGAAAGTGTCTACAACACATAACATTAGAAAACTGTTATATTCTTACTACAAATGCCTTGAAAAGGGGCATTTTTTGGTCATATTCAATTTTACATCCCCTCCTCAGCACCTCAGTAAAAATTTATTCCATGGATAAATATATCAGTCACTATTATTCCACACACTTTATATCTTTTGGAAATATATTATTTTCTCTTGACCTCATTCTTATTTTTCATATTTGTGTGCTTGTAACACTATAGTTTTGCTCAAACTTTAATGAAGTGTGTAGAAGGACAGGAGATAAACATGAATGCTTGCTTTGCCATCTTGCATTGGAAGTCTATTACATTTTTCAAACTCTTTTCCCTTGTCTTTTACTATACTTTCATTTTTTTCTTTGGCATTCTCAGCCTCCTCTTCTTCCTCTGTCTGCTTCTTAAGTGCTGATTTTCCCTAGATATTTGTCTTATACTTTCTTACATCCTTACATTTCACTCTCTTTCTGGGTAAGTTATCTATTTCCCTGGCTTTGGGTACTGTTATTATGCTATTGGAAGCCCAGACCTGTTTACTTAAGCTCTATATTTCTATATGGAAATAGCTTTTAGACATCTCCATCTGTATGACTTTCAGGAGATCACACCCTTTCATGTTCAAAATGAAGCATAGCATCTTCCCTCTTTGGTTCACTATCACAATGAATGATATAATTACTAATAAATTTCCCATAATTCTTGACCCAACATTTTCTCTTACTGCCCCAAATGTGCGTACTTGCTACTCCAAATATGAGCTCTGGGCCAGCAGTATCAGCATTGTCTAGGAATGCTTTGGAAATACAAGTTACTAGACCCCAGCCCAGATCTACTAAATCTGCCCAGAAATCTGTAATTAAACAAACTCTGCAGGTGATTCTGGTGCATGCTCAGGATTGAGAAGCACTCACCTAGCAGCCTCCAAGTCCTGGTGCCCTACTTCCCTGGGTTCATCTCTTGCTAGTGACTAATACTTCCATTAGTAAGTAATAAACCTTTCTATCGGTGCCAAGGCTTTTTGCCTTAAAATTTTATTAACTCTCTCTATATATAAAATATTAATACAGTTATACCAATCTTATTTTGATTAGTATACAAATGATAATACGTAATTGGAATGACTGTTTTAGTCAGATTTATTCAACTAGCTTATTTTGTGCTATTTGTCCCATTTAAAAAAAATTGTTTTCTTTGAATTAAACAATATTTTTTCTTTTTTAAATTGAAAGTTACATACACTTTCTTTTATTTTTTATTTCTTTTGTCTATTGTTTTTGTAGCTACTAAACAATACTTGAAATGTAAATATATAAATATAGCTTAAGGTCTAAAGTTAATCAACATCTTTACCCACCTCTAGAACACCAGAATGTGTGGGGTCTTATTACTATATTATTATATGCTATTGTTGACCAGAATCGTGTATGTGTGAGTGGGTGTATATAAATATCACTATATCTTATAAAGTCTCTACAACTTTGCGGGTTTTTGTTCAATATTCCTTCTTCCATCTCAAATCTTCCTTCTGAAATCATTGTTTTTCTTACTAAAGAACATCATTTAGAAATGTGTTATTATACTTATCCAGAGTCTGTTGGCATAGTGAGCACCTTTAGTTTTTGTTTGTCTGAAGATTTATTATTTTGCCCCAATTTTTCAAAAGTGTTTTTGTTGGATATACAATTCCAAGCGGACAGATATTTTCTGTCCACTTTTTGAAGGGATTTCACTGCTGGCATTACTGTTGAGAAGTCAGCTCTCTGCTTAATTAACATTCCTTGGTAAATAATCTGCTTTTTCTCACTGTCTACCTACAGGATCTTCTCTTTTTCTTTGGCATTCTGTTGTTTTAACATCAGATCTCCAATGGTTTATTTTCATTATCCTAGAATTTTCTGTGATTACTGAATCTGAGGATGTCTGCCTACAAATAAAATAATAATTTGGGAAAAATGTTAAACACTGAGCCATAAAGCAACTCTGGGTCCCCTCTGGTCACCATGAAGGCAAAAATGCTAAGTCCATAGCCAATATATGGGACTTCTCAAATCTAAAAATGCATTGTTGTTTGGAAAATAATGGGGCAAGCCTAGTAGGAGTAATAATTTCCAGTGAATAAAGTTAAGACTTGCCAAGTACACAGTAGCTGAAACGTAGGTACTGCCTTCATTTAAAAGTATCTTATAGATACAGCATAAGATTTAGAAACCTCAAAAGAACAAAGTTCTAGAAAATACACATCAACTTGGTGAAGGAGGACAGCTAGTTAGACTGAAGCTAGACTCCTAGGCTCTTTAACAATATTTACAGGGCTCATACAGCTGAATTCATCTTTCATCAAAAATATATCTATTAAGCCCTAGTTTCTCTTTTGGAGTGATATCACTATGGGCAAATACCTGATGGTGAAACTCAGTAACTTTCCAGATCTTTTTCTCAGTTAGCTATTACGTATTTCTCAATTTTTCATGCAGCCCCAGAAAAAAATTAACCATCTCCAAAATTCTCTAGATTGGGAATAAATATCTCAGCATGTGTAGCAGACTTTGTGGCAGTCCTGGTGAATGAAAGCTACAGGCAAAGGTTAAAAAAGGAATGTATTAGGACATTTCACTTTAGACTTAGCCAAAGTTCAATCCCTCTAAATATTACAATTAATGATTTACTATAAGCTATGAAAATAGGTATCTCTTTGATATCTGTTCAACTAGCCAACATATTAAACTATTCTGTTTATACAGGCTGGACCTTGATTCCTCGTTATTCTTTTGGTTTTCAGAATTCAGAAGCATATAATTTCTCTTTGGATTAAAAACAAAGAGAGGCTTATCTTGTTTCAACTAGCAACCCAATCCCTTATTAACAAATGCATACTGAATTGATACCACATTCCTGAGTATATTTTGGCAAATAACTCATCAGGAGCCTAGCTCATAGTATTTCTTCCATCAGTGGGGCTTTTTCCTACAGGTAAGTCCTACTTCATGAGGGCAAGCTTTGCTCCCATGAAACTGCACCTAAATCACTGGCTATGTTCCTTTTCTATCTCTCTGCCACCATTCTACTGATAACTGAGTCCTCTCCTCTGTTAGATTTATTTATTTATTTATTTATTTATTTATTTATTGATTGAGATTGTCGCCCAGGCTGGAATGCAGGAGTGCCATCTTGGCTCACTGCAACCTCTGCCTCCCGGGTTCAAGTAATTCTCCCTTCTCAGCCTCCCAAGTAGCTGGGATTACAGGTATGCACCACCATACCCAGGCCAATTTTTCTATTTTTAATAGAGTCAGGGTTTCGTCATGCTGGCCAGGCTGGTCTCGAACTCCTGACCTCAGGTGATCCACCTGCCTCAGCCTCCGAAAGTGCTGGGATTACAGGCATGAGCCACCATGCCCGGCCTGTTAGTTTCATAATAGCATCAGACAAGGGTACAACATGAAGACTGTAACTATTAAATTGTTTTGTAAAACTATGAAAGCTTGGATGGGTTTGCTTAAGAGCTCAAAGTATGTTACAACATGAGAAAAGACAGACACCTAGACTTTTTCATTGCTGATTCTACAAAACTAGGCATTGGTCACTAACCTTTACCCAGTAAGAGTGCTACAAGTTCTGATACACATGTTGAGATGCTTATCTTGGTCCCAATCCAGCAACAAGAGTATTGAGTGAGGGTTCATAATACTGATTACATTCCTTGGGATCATCACACAAGTTATTCAAACTTTCAAGATCTAAATGTTCCTATATGTGAGAGGCACATGTGGATCACAAAAGTTTCCTTCAGCACTAAAATTGTACTCCACTGCAGTTTTTAAAAAGGGAAGGACATGGAGAAGGGGACAAAGTTTACACACCATACCTACCCATTTTCAGCAGCACTAACAATGTACGGCTGTTTAGAGAAGTCCCTTGCTCTTGCCAAACACGTTACTGAAGCTGAATGACCAAATAGGAGTTCTTTTGCTGAAATCTGAAAATAGTGAGAGTGAGCTTTTAAATAATTGTAAACGGTTTGAAGAATAAAAACACAACAATATAGTATTCACAATTCTGATTAGGAAATTCTGTTATGTTTTTGCTGTATACAAGTTTCCAGAAAACTGATATATGGAATATCAACATCCACAGACTAATAAACTCCTAGGCAGAGGAACTGTGTTGTAGACAGGTTTTGTTTGTTTTGGTTTGGTGTCCATCATGAAACCTCCATGACTGCTAAACCTGTCTTACAACAGCTAGGTTGTGAATACAAATAAGTCTGTGTTGATGCTTCCTATGAACAAAATGTCCCCTCAATAATAGTAGCACATTAATACACAGTTCAGAATTCAAAATAACTTTACAAAATAATACAAGAGAAAATATTACCCTTTTTGAAACCACCATAATACCCTATATGGTGATAGGAATGTAAATTGGTGCAGCTATTTTTAAAAACAGTATACAGGTTCCTCAATAAAAATAAAAATAGAACTTACACATGACTCAGGATTCCCACTTCTAGGTATATATCCAAAGGGAATGAAACCAGTATCTCAGAGAGGTATCTGTACCCCCATGTTCATTGGAGCATTACTCACAGCATCCAAAATACGGAAACAATCTAAATGTCCATCAACGGATGCAGAGATAAATAAAATGTGTCACATACAGTCATCCCTCATTATCCATGGGGGACTGGTTCCAGGACACCACTGCCCCCCACCCCATGCCCCACCACATAGGTGCCTAAATCCTAGGATGTGCAACTATGCAATATAAAATGGCATAGTATTGGCACATAGCCTATGAACATCTTTCATATCCTTTAAATTAGCTCTAGATTACTTATAATACCTAATACAATATAAATGCTATGTAAATTGCTTTTATACTATATCGTTTAGGGAATAATGACAAGGGAAAAAGTCTGTACGTGTTTAGTACAGATGCAATCCTCTTTTCTTTTTCCAAGTTTTCAATCCACAGTTGGTTGAATCCATGGATGCAGAAGCCATGGACACGAAGGGCTGACTGTATACACAATGGAATAGTATTCAGCCAAAAAAATAAAAGAGAAAAAAATCCTGCCATTTGTGACAACATGGATGGACCTAGAGGACATGATGCTAAATAAAATAATCCAGACACAGAAAGACAAATGCTATATGATCTCACTTCTATATAGAATCTAAAAAGCCAAACTCATAGAAATAGAATTAGTGGCTGCTAATGGCTGGGGGAGAGGGAAGAATGAAGTAATGTTGCTTAAAGGATACAAACATTGAATTATACATAAGATGTATAAGTTTTGGGATCTAATGTACACATGGTGACTACAGTTAATACTGTATGGTATACTTCAGATTTGCTAAGAGAGTAGGTCTTAAGAGTTCTTGCCACGCACATAAAAAAAATGATTATGCGAGGTGAGAGATGTGTTAATTAATTGGATTGTTGTATTAGTCCATTCTCATACTGCTATAAAGAACTACCCGAGACTGGGTAATTCATGAAGAAAAGAGATTTAATTGACTCACAGTTCCACAGGCTTAACAGGAAGCATGACTGAGAGACCTCGGGACACTTACAATCACGGTGGAAGGTGAAGGAGAAGCAAGCACATCTTATCACGGCAGAGCAGGAGAGAGAAAGAGTGACAGGGGAAGTGCCACCCACTTTTAAACCATAGGATCTCATGAGTACTCACTCACTATTACAAGAACAGCATGCAGAAAATCGTCCCCATGATCCAATCACCTCCTACCAGGTCCCTCCCCCAACAGGTAGGGATTACAATTCAACATGAGATTTGGGTGGGGACACAGAGCCAAAACATATCATTTGTGGTAATCATTTCACAATGTATTCATATATCAAATCATCAATCTGTATACCTTAAACTTATGTAATTTTACTAGTTAATTACAGCTCAATAAAGTTAATATAAAAATGACTAAAATTCCATTAGTCATAGACTAAATATCAGACCAGTTACCCCAGAGAAAACTTTAGGCATCAATTTTCACTTCTAAATTATCTATATTACCTAAAATTTCTAAAATTAAAACACCTTTCTTATTTATATTAAAAAATAAGAAAAGATCAATAAAATAAGAAAACAAGCCACAGACTGAGAGAAATACTTTCAAAAGTCGTACCTGATAAAGGACTATTATCCAAAATACACAAAGAACTCTTAAAATTCAACAATAAGAAAGTTAAAAACCTGATTAAAATATTGTCAAAACATCTGAGCAGACACCTCACCAAAGAAAACATACAGATGGCAAGTGAACATATAAAAATATGCTCCATATCATATGTCATAACAGTAGTGCAAATTAAAAAACAATGAGAAACCACAGCACACCTATCAAAATGGCCAAAATCCAGAACACTGGCAATATCAAATGCTGGCCGGGATGTGGAGCAACAGGAATTCTCACTCATTGCTGGTGAGAATGTGAAACAGGACAGCCACTTTGGAAAAGAGTTCAGTAGTTTCATATAAAACTAAACATATTTTTACCACACAACACAGCAATCACGCTCATTGACATTTATCCAAATAAGTTGAAAAGTTGCGTCCACACAAAAATCTATACACAAATATTTACAGTAGCTTTATCCATAATTGCCAAAATGTGATAGCAACCAAGATACACTTCAAGTGGCAAACAGATAAATTAGGGTACATCTATACAATGAAATATTATTCAGCACTAAAAAGAAATGAGCTATCAAACCATGAAAAGACATGGAAAAACCGTTGATGTGTATTACTAAATGAAAGAAGCTCATCTGAAAAGGTTTTACGATTCTAACTATATGACACTGTGGAAAAGGCAAAACTTAGCAAACAATAAAAACATTAGTGGTTGTCAGGGGTTTGTGGGGAGCAGGAGATAAATAGATGGGGCACAGAGAATTTTTAGGGCAATGAAACTATTCTGTACGATACTATAATAATGGATACATGAGCCTGGCTATCAGCACGAACCTCATATCTATTAAAAATATAAAAATTAGCCAGGAGTGGTAGTATGGGCCTTAATCCCAGCTACTTGGGAGGCTGAGGCAGTATATCTGCTTGAACCTGGGAGGTGGAGGTTGCAGTGAGCTGAGATTGAGCCACTGCACTACAGCCTGGGCGACAAAGTGAAAGTCCATCTCAAGGGGGGGAAAAAAAAAGATACATGACATTATACATTTGTCAAAATCCAAAGAATGTACAATACCAAGAGTGAGCCAATACTTGATTATATGTAGGTTAACTGGTTGTAAAATATATATACTGCTCTAGTGTGGGATATTAATGGTGAAGGAGACCGTGTGTACATGTGTGTTGGGAGTGGGGCAGGGCTGATCAGGTATGTATAGAAACTCCCTGTACCTTCCAGTCAATTTTGCTTTAAACCTAAAACTGCTTTCAAAAATAGTCTATTGAAATACTTTTTAAAAAGATCTTATTTATGTTCCTGCATCAGGAATACTAAAATTAACCTTTCTACATTAAAAACAAAATTTTAACTAAAATGATTCTTTAAAATACCGATGCTGGCCAAGCATGGTGGTTCATGTTTATAATCTCAGCACCTTGGCAGGCAGAGGCAAGGGGATCATTTGAGTCCAGAAATTCAGGACCAGCCTGGGCAATGTAGTGAGACCTCATCTCTACAAATAATAAAAAAAAAAAACTAGCTGGGCATGGTGGCACACACCTGTGATCCCAGCTACTAAGGAGGCTAAGGTGGGAGAATCACTTGAGCTCCGACGGTCAAGGCTGCAGAAAGCTGAGCTCATGCCACCACACTCCAGCCTGGTTGACAGAGTGAGATCCCATCTCAAGAAAAAACAAACACCCAATGTTTTTCTCCTGCATGAAAATTTAAAACATATGGCACAGAGGGCTAATTCCCCCACTATCTCAAGTGTGAAAGAAGTACATTCTTTGTTATTTTGTAAAACAAGATGACAAAAATTAAATTACAAAACAGAAAACATTTAAGATCTCCTCAGATGGAGAAGGAGTTGTCACTAATAAACCAAACATTGGCCCAGTGCAGTCGGTGGCTCATACCTGTAATCCCAGCACTTTTGGGAGGCTGAGGCGGGTGGATCACTTGAGGTCAGACATTCGAGACCAGCCTAGCCAACATAGTGAAATCCCATCTCCATTAAAAATACAAAAATTAGCTGGCTGTAGTGGATCTCATCACTTCACGCCAGCCTGGGCGACAGAGTGAGACTCTGTCTCAAAAAAATTAAAAGATCAAAAATTGAATTTGAATAGCTACCAAATATCTTGTGGGTAATAAAAATCTATTTTCCAAATGAATTAACATGAATTATGTTTTTTCTGAACTATACAAACATACATAGATGATAACTCACCCATATGAATGAGGACAAATTATTTCATGACGTAATTGTTCTCTGCCTTTATATCACTTCTATCATAATCAGAGATATTTCCCTCTTAAAAGGTCTGCTGTCAGATTAACTTTTTAGTGCTACAAGAAGTGTTTTGTGGTTGATTAGAATCCTACACAATTCAAGTTCGCTCTACCTTTTACCTGAGAGGTCCAGAAGGTTCCATCTCGGAGAACAACCTACCATCTCTCCCTGTCATCACGCTCACGGGTGCATATCCCTGGGCATTTAATGCCTTTCCAGGCTATTAAAAGCCAAATTAAGCAATAAAGGAGGGAACATCAAGGATATTCCCTCATCCAGAGAAAATCTACCGTGGACAAAACATCAGAACAGAATATCATGGCCTTTCATATAAAGTCCTCATTCTACTACTAAATCCCCATATATATTTGAATAAGCTAAGACAGTTCACTAAAATTTCCTCATTTACCATGTTGTAGAACTGCCATGAAGAATAACAAAATTTAAAAATTCTACAATCACACTTAGTCATTGCCATGATGAAATCCAGGAGACCTTTCCTGTTGTCCATTAGCTCTACTTTTATGAAGCATTGGTTCCTCCTGACCACCACCCTCACCTCCAGGTACTTCCAACAGCACAATGGGAGACTGAGAAGAACACACAACTTGATGAATGTATTAGTCTGTTTTCACACTGCTGATAAAGACATACCTGAGACTGGGCAATTTACAAAAGAAAGAAGTTTAATGGACTTACAGTTCTATATGGCTGGGGAGGCCTCCCGATCATGGTGGAAGGCAAGGAGGAGCAAATCACATCTTATCTGGATGGCAGCAGGAAAAGAGAGAGGTTGGGCAGGGAAACTCCCCTATTTAAAACCATCATATCTTGTGAGACTAACTCACTTTCACGAGAATAGCACGGGAAAGAACAGCATCATGATTCAATTATCAACCACTGGGTTCTTGTGAGACTAACTCACTTTCACGAGAGTAGCACAGGAAAGAACAGCATCATGATTCAATTATCAACCACTGGGTTCTTCCCACAACATGTGGAATTGTGGGAGATACAATTCAAGATGAGATTTGGATGGGGACACAGCCAAAACCACATCAGTGAACATCTACTATATTCCAGACAAAAACACAATCACAGGGCAGTGTTTAAATCCCCATTTCACAGGTGAGGAAATTGAAGCTCAAAGAATGTAAGTCCTTTGCCCAGTATCACAGAGTTGGTAAATATCAGGGCTGGCACTTGACTCAGATCTCCATTCTTTTTCTCCACACATTGCTCTTCTTCATTTTGTTGTTTCCTTCTGAGTGTTAGACAGGCGGAAGAGCAGAACATAGCAATACTAAGGGAGTCTATCTGAGAGGATACTCACCTCACCTTTCTCTATGCTTAAAGGTGTGAAGAAAACCAGCAATCAATACCAGAAAACCCAAGTAAGGAATTTGCTGGCATGGGATTTGGAGAAGCTCCTCACTGGTAGACTTTACAAAATTTTGGGGAAACTAGAGGGCTATGGGAGTCAGACTTTGGACTCGAAGACAGAATGTATAACCTAGGCATGCAGTGAGAAGCCCAAGAGAGGGAGACACTTATTCTCTAGGTCCCCTGCACCCTGCCATCCCACTGCACATGGTCAAGGAAAGATGAGGCACATCTTCAATCCCCTATTGAATACTTGGACACTCTGAGATATGCAGAATTTACACCACCTTTTCCCCTCCCCATTCCTATTCTCCAATCCCTTTTATCCCATATGCAAATGAATAATACCATCATTCTACCAGTCCCACCCAGCTCCCAAACCCCAAATCTGGGAAAGATCCTTGGCTGTTCTTGCTCCCTTACCCTACATCCAATCAGTTTCTCAGTTCTGTCCATTCTGTCTTCTTAATGTCTTTCCAGTTTTCATCTCTGCTTCATCCTCACTGCCACTGATTTGGTTTATCCTCAAAACCTTTCTTGAGGCCGGGCGCGGTGGCTCAAGCCTGTAATCCCAGCACTTTGGGAGGCCGAGACGGGCGGATCACGAGGTCAGGAGATCGAGACCATCCTGGCTAACACGGTGAAACCCCGTCTCTACTAAAAAAATACAAAAAACTAGCCGGGCGAGGTGGCGGGCGCCTGTAGTCCCAGCTACTCGGGAGGCTGAGGCAGGAGAATGGCGTGAACCCGGGAGGCGGAGCTTGCAGTGAGCTGAGATCTGGCCACTGCACTCCAGCCTGGGCGACAGAGCGAGACTCCGTCTCAAAAAAAAAAAAAAAACCTTTCTTGAATAAGTTACAGTAGAAGTCTGATAGCCATAGTCCCTGTCCCTGATGTCATCTCCCCCTCTCTCCAATATGCCCTTCACATTGCTAGCAAGTGATCTTCTAAAACCCAGATACAATTAAATAGTATTATGCCATCTTACATAAAATATCCTCTAAAGCCCTCAAAATCGCCACTGCTTTTACTTATCTTGTGCTGTTAGCTCTATCTAGTGAAAAAACAAAACAAAATTTATAAACCCTTCAACCTGTGGAATTCCATGCTGGACTCATCCTGTCCTTTCCAGATGAGCCTGTCACCTCTAATTCACTATGTATGCTCCAGGTCTACTCAACTACTTTTGCCATTTCCCTTAAGGCAAAATGCTCACGTCTTTCACACACACTTGTCATTCCCTGTGTCTGCAAACTAACCTTCAATTCCTGTGCATTCTTTAGAACTCAGCTCAAGCATCACTCTCAGAAAGGCTTTCCATTCAAAACCATAACAAGATACCACTTCACACCCATTAGAATGACTATTACAAAAAAAAAAAAAAAGTAACTAGCACTGGTGAGGATACAGGGAAACTGGTTGCTCTGTGCACTGCAGATGGGAATGCAAAGTGTGCAGCCACCATAGGAGTGCCTCAAAAAATTTACAATAGAATTACCACCCCATAAGTATGTACAATTATGTGTCAATTAAAAATAATTTCAAAAATAGAATTACTATATGAACCAGGAATTCCACTTCTCAGTATGTACCCAATAGTTGAAAGCAAGGATACAGCTACATGTGCACCCATGTATATAGCAGCATCATTCACAACAGCCAAAAGGTGGAAGCAACCCATGTATGTATCTGTAGATGAACAGATAAAGACAATGTGGTATACACATACAGTGGACTATTATTCAAACTTCAAAAGAAAGGAAATACTGTCATATGCTCCAGCATGAATGAACCTTGAAGACATTATACTACATAGCCAATCACAAACAGACTAATACTGTATGATTCCACTGTACAGGAGGTATGTAGAATAGTCAAATTCATAGAGATGGAAAGTGTCTCAGTGCCTTACAACTTCCTGTTTACAAATCTGTCTCCCACACTGGACTCCGAGAGACTTGGAGGAGGATTTGTGCCTAGAACAAAAAGTACCTGTGTAGTTTCCCAAATGACAGCGCAAATAAGTGTCCCTGGTTTGTCTTTCCATTTTGCATGGTGGCAAGCGAGTGTTTAAGACCACAGAACCTGATGTATTCTCTTACCTATGTACTTTTGGAGGGGGAAAGAACTTTCCAAATTTAATATGAAGAGAAAATAAATGGCTCCCTGTTCACTTTACAACCTCCCATGCCCGAGTTCCTTCTCTTCTTCCTACCATCCTCTCCCTGAGATGCTGCCCTACAGTGACTCAGTCACCCATATAGTTATGTCCTTTTTACAGTCTCTTGTGTCCTCAAGGACTCCTTTTTTTCTATCCTTACCCAAATCATTCCTTTATATACACATTTTTAAACAAAAATAAAATTAAACCACGAAGCATTAACCCATTAAACTACTCACTTGACCACCTTATGGATAACAAGAGGACTTGTTGAGAACTGAAAAATGCCCTTGATTTTTTTTCAGTCTGGAGTTTTTCCTACTAATAGTTGATCAGTTGCAATGTGGGGGCGAGATTCATGGGAAAATAAGAGATGCTGTTTATTCAATCTGGCTCTATGGTTAGCCATAGAAAACGTTCAGGAAAATCTTTACATGGAGTATCTCACATTCATACTAAGCAATAACTTGTTTGTGTAATTAACTTTTGCACAATGTCCTCACAGTGAATTTCAAAAACACAAAGCTGATCCCATCCCCAACTTAAATCTCCTCAATAGCTCTCGAGAATTCAATATAAATTCCTTCACTTGTCATCTAAACTTCTCCAGGCCCGTCTTCCCCTCTGGACTTACCTCTCTTTGATCCTTTTTCACACCTAGGTTAAGGCAACAGACAGCTCCTCCCTTTCCTCTAAGCACAGGCAGTCTCCTTAATGTAGAATAACTTTGCTTCTTCCACTCTCACCAATCTAATTCCTATTCCCAGCCCATATCTCTATCCCTGGATTTCTCTGTATCAGCACTCTTGGCATTTGGAATGGAAAAATTATTTATTGTGAGGAATTGCCATGTGCACTATATGACATTTGTAGTATCTCCGGCTCCACCCACTACATGCCACCAGTATCTCTCGTCCTTCAATAGTTACAACGAAAATGTGTGTAGATAGTAACAGATGTCTCTTGGGAGGAAAACTGCCCCCTGTAAGCACCACTACTCTGAATCCAAGCAGAGGACTTGCTCTTAAGAGATGCATGGCATAACTTCTCCACTGAATATGGAGTGCAGACCATTCCCTACTTACAGTACCTTATATCATAACTGTGCCACAGTAGCCCATTTTTTTCTGTACTGCATCGTAACTTCCTGGGCAGTCAGCACCAGGTCTTATCATTCACATTTGAACTTACGAATGAGTACCCACCATACCACACAATTTACAGCATGCAAACAACAAATGTATGCTAAACAAATGTTGAATAAATATTAGCAATGCCTTCATAAATATGAAGATGCTAGAATTCCAGATTTCTTAAGCTTATAGTAACCTACATATTATTACACAACTATTCCACCCAGAAAATAATACACTTCAACATTGAAAATAAGTAAGACATTTTAGTCACCTAGAAGTCAGAGTTTAAACTATAATAGAAAATTAATGTTTTAATTTTCAAAGGCGGCCACTATTTTTAAAGCACAACCGTTGCAATAATACCCATCCTTCCTTCAAGAACGTTCATTAACATTGAGCTGAGCTGTCTGCTATGCAGTTCTTGGCAGTCCTGTAGTAGAACTGTTCAGTGATGGGAGATGTTAATTAATTATACTATAAAATAGAATTACAATTAATTGTTAATTTAGGTTTTAAAGTGACAAACTTTAAAGGGTAAAAATAGTCTTTGATCTTTAAAAGGCTTCTTAATGAGGGCAGTATACTTTAACTACATCATTAGTTTAAATGTTCAAATTGGGTCTAGAGACTGCTAGAGTTAAGCAAATATCTATTCCGATATGTTAAATGTTTATGACTTGAGACAGGGACAATTAATTGCTAATCAATGGGCCAAATCCTAGGTGAGGTCAGGTTCTGAAACAGAAGGATGACAATAGTAAATTGGATTTAGAGCATTTTGATGTGATCTGCAAAAATCACAGGCAGGCAGAGACTAAAAGAATAGCAAGCAGGCCAAACCAGTAGAAACACCCAGATAATTAAGATATTACTCATTTAGTTAATCGTGGCTTTCAAGGGTGCCCTTTGTTTAGATTAATGAGCCATAATTTTTAGAATTATACTTACATGCCTGTAGTTCAGTTACTTAAACATATAATTCAGGATACAAAATAGTAAAACTCAGTATAGCTTAAAGGATGATAACACTTAGCTGGTAGCTAAGATTAGCAATATTCATAATATAATTATCAAACATGATCTTGATCAATCATATAATACTTTATTTTCTCAAAATTCAGAAGTAAAATCAATTTATTACTTTAATAAGCATCTTTTTAACAATCATGCAAATCTTCCACTGTCATTGCAGACAGAAAATGCAAGTTGTGCCTATTTTGTGAGTGGTGTCTGTCTCAGTATCAGTAGCTTTCACTAACCTTTAGTTCATGTGAGAGATTCCACAGACAGAGCTGACCCTCTTGACTTCCAGTCACAATTGTTCGCTGGTCATCAGTGATCATGATGGCAGTGATGCTGTGGGGAGGGGCCTTCTGTCCCCAGAGTGCCACTGCCTGCAGGGAAGTCCTCATTTTGGGCGAATCCTGAAAATACAAAGAATGAAAGAAGCATACATGGTCACCTTTTTGAAATTTGCGGAAACTGATAATATTACAAAGCGGATTTATGATGACCCAAACTTCAATGACGTGTTCTCCCAGGGCTATGGAAAAGGGTGCTTCCCCATCAGTTAGAAGAGAAAGTAGTCATCAGACACTGAAATTACCATGCATGCTGCGAATTCATCAAAAAAGAATGAATTATCTTTTAATTCCTTATTATCGATGAAGAGAAAGAAAGGAACAGTCTATTCACTTCACACCCAGCTCTTCCTATGGCTACATCTAACTTGCTACAAAGTCCTGCTGGGTCTCTCAAGCAGCATACAGCTGTCTACATGGTATAATTTGAAGTCAGCTTTGCAAGCTCTCTCTCCCTAGAAATGTTTCCTCATCTAGGTAATAAATACCTGAAATTGGTGAATTTGTTATTAAAAAAATAAATCTTTTCCATAAAAACAGTGTTTCCTAGTCTTCAAAGATTCATGTATGACTGTCATGATTTCTGCCATATTCTATTTTAGTAATAATTTTTATTTTACCTATTTTTATACTTGGTATCTTCCTGAACAATAATCTTTACGAAATTACTACATTCTTATGTTAGTTGCAAGGGTTAAAATGAATACGTAAGTATAAATAAATGTTGCCTATGACCACCCAAAGTATCACTCAGTGATGTGTGCATTACATTTTGTGAAACACTGAGTTAAATATTCTCCCCAAATGGTCATTCGTTCCTGAAACACAAACAATTTTGGGAGGCAATTTAGCTTTATATATTTAATCCCATTAAAAATATCAAAAAGAGAGGAGAAAAGGGCCAAGCATACTTCCCACATTGCTTTGAGAAAGTCAAGAAAATGACAGCCTTCTGTCCTACAGGATTTCTGTTGCTAAGCCACCAAAAGGGTAAATACCAATATAAATTTTTAAAACTTATGATACATGTTGTTTCTAATGTTCAATTATATATGTCTACACACACAAATATACATAAACATGGGTGTGCACTGACACTATGAACACAAATTTTCCTTGTAGTTCCATTGTCTGGAATTCAGTATCTAGTTCCCCATTTTCACTTCTTAGGTCAATATGTTAGTCTATCTAGTCTATGATACACTTGCATTATTCTAACTGCCATATGCAGGCACCACGAGGCCAAAGTTTCTATAGGAAATGTTCTGAGCATTGTAATTCTGAATGCCAGGATTATACATATTAATCATACAACAAAGCTAACCAGAGAGTTTTGATTTCAATAATATTGTAACCAGAACATGGACCTTCTTCTGCTTCAAACACAGAGAAAAATGCATTATACCTATTTTTAAGTTGCTGCTTCATGACCAAGCTTATAAATAAGTCTAGAAAATCCCAAGCAGTGAAACACTAAGAGAAACCTGAAAACCGATACAATAAGTATTGGAACTAAATTAGTATGTGGCTTTTTTGGCTAGGAGTTTGCAATGTTAATCCCTATATAAGGATAGGAAGCAAAGCTCTCAGAAGTGGCCTTGCTCAATGAAAGGGGAACAGAAAAACTACCCCAGGAAGATAAGAAAGTGTATTTCCAAATCTCCCAAGAAAAATCTGTCAAGCCTGAAGTACAAATGGGTTGGGAGTTTTAAAATAAAAAAGTATTACAGATAATTCCAGAAAGGATTTCTTCACATGGGGATTCTGGAATTATACATAATATTTTATTAATAATTATACATACAAAATTGTTTCCAGTTCAATGATACTGTTGGGAGGCTTGTGAGAAACACTACAGACCTATTTGAATATCTAAATTTTTTTCACAGACCATGGCAAATGTTAATGGCTAGGCTCAGTGTCTCAGGCCTGTAATCACAGCACTTTGGGAAGCCGAGGTGAGTGGAGCACTTGAGCCCAGGAGTTCGGGACCAGCCTGACCAACATGGTGAAACTCCCTCTCTACTAAAAATACAAAAATTAGCCAGGCATGGTGGCGCACACTGGTAATCCCACCTCGGGAGGCTGAGGTGGGGAAATCGCTTGAACCTAGGAGGTGGAGGTTGCAGTGAGCTGAGATTGCGCCACTGCACTCCAGCCTGGGCTACAGAGCAAGACAGGGGGGAAAAAAAAAAAAAGACCATGACAAGTATTAAGAAGAATGTACAGCAACCGGAACTCAGACATTGATGGTAGGAATGTACAATGGAAAACAGTTTGGCAGAAAGAGGTCAGTGATTGCTCAGGGAAAGAAAGAACAGAGAAGAGTGAGATTACAATGGGGAGTAAGAAAACTTTTGAAGGTGGTAGATAAGTTCATTAATTTAATTATGGTAATGGTTTCGTGAGTGTATACATATATCAAAACTTAATGAAATTTTATACTATAAATGCATTTATGTAGACACACAAATATTGTGTGTGTCAATTACACTTCAATAAAGTTGTTGAATGTTTTACTTAAGGCATTCTGAAAGACACTCTCACTATCGAGAGTGAATGGGATTTCTGTAAAACAAGTAGCCCCAGTAGCAAATAATCTTACAATAAAAAATTACAAAACATTCAAGATAAACCATGAGCAAACAGAAAGATTAGTACCCCAGGAACTAATAATAAGTGAACAATCTAAAACATACTTCAAAAGAAGAACAAATAATAAATTATTATAAATCAATAAATAGACAACAGATGAAATTAAAAACCCAAAGAAAAAAAGCCTACAAAAAGGTAGACTTTTAAAAGAAACAAATATTACTTCTAGAAATAAAACATAATCGTTAAAATATAACAAATCTCAAAAGGACAAGTCAGAATAGACTCAAGTGAAGGGAGAATAATTAACTTCAATACAATTTTCAGGAAATGTCCCAGAATACAGCAAGAAGTCATTTTAAAAAAACCCTGAAAATGTTGAGTAAAAAGAATTCAGAGACATTAAGACTAATCAGAGATGTTAAGAGATATAAATGCTAAGTGAAAAGACCCCATATTTATCTAATATAAGCTCCCAAAATGATAGAACCTTTTCCCTTCTTTGCTAATTCACTCCTAAAGCCATTGAGTATTAACAGAACAGAGCAAGAGTAGAGTGTTGGAGTTCAAATAGTATGAGGAGGGTGTCAGGATAGGAAGACAGTGGAGTCAGAGCCCAGGGATGGTGAGTGAGGTGTCCAAATGTGGGGGCAGCTGCATGTGATGGGCAACCGCATGTGAGTTGCAGCCCCTAAGCAGGGTGAAGAGGAATAATGTATACAGGGCTGTATGGCACTGGGTATTGGAGCAGGAACAAGTGAGAAAGGAGCTCACATAATGAGGTTCGTCAACAAGGAGTGTCATGAGTCTACTAGCGGTGAGGACAGTGAAGGAAGTGGCCCTGCTGTGAGGAGCCAGAGCCTGGGCAGGGTAAGGAGGACGTCCATTTACAGTCATGGTCTGGCACAAAGTGTTGAAGCCCAAGGAGGATAGGAAGGCATGCATGCACACTGGAGGATGTTCAGCATCCTGAGAACACTGGTAGGATCAGAAAGGTTGTTGCCTGAAAGTGTAATCAGACATAGTAAAGGAATACAGGGGTAAACAGGATATTCACACATTAGGCAGCTGACAGGTCCACAAGGAGTGTTAAAGCCATAAAATGATCAGGAGGGCATCCACACAGGGGACAGGGCAGCACATTTACAGGAAATTGGTTACATAACAGACTGATCAAATAATTACTATATTGCTCATTTATAACAAGAACCAGATTTCTTACCGCTAGAAAAAAGAGTTAGAAATATGGAAAGGAAAAAACTTGAATGATCCCTATGATACTGGAGTCGAATTAGAGGAATTGGTGTAAAATAAAGGTAGATGTAAAACACACACACACACACACACACACACACACACGCAGACTTGCCATCTCTGTTGGCTGAAGTCCTGGGAGAAGCAACACTCCAATAGCAGTGAGCTTACGTAGCATCTCTAAATACTATTCTACACTAAAAAGGAATCAGGTTTTATTGGGAAACTGGTTGACTCCAGCCCTGGAGCAGGGAAACACAAGATGATACTGGACTAAATTGCTCTTAAAACAAGGAAGTGCTCAAAGAGTGAGGATATATCAAAGGGACACAGAAGTCTGCTTGAAGGAGCCCCCACCAGCCAAACCATGGACAATTTGAGCATCAAAATAAATAATGCTAGCAACAGAATGAATAAATGGATTAAAGTTACTAGTTAAAAGACAAAAATTCTCAATTAGAATATGTTCTACTATATCTTACTTACAAAAGATTCCTAAAGTATTAACACAGAAAGGTTGAAAATAAACAGGTGAATAAGAATGTACCAGGCAAATGGTAATAAAAGAAAACTGACGTAATATTGGACAAAATGGGCCTTAAAGCAAAACCACTGTTGGGGGGGGGGGGGTGATCACTATAGAATGATTAAATAAGTAGAGTCTCAAAATACATAAAATACAATATTGCATAATTACTAGGAAAAGTTGATAAATTAACTATGACAGAGAGACATTTTACATGTCTCAATCAGTAATAAATAGATCAAGTAGACAAAAAAAATTAAGGATATTAAATACTTGAACCACATAATTTGTATTAGTAACATCATGAAAATGTATGGATTCCTGCACCTAGAAATTAAATAAAAATACGTTTCAATGAAACCATGCATACAACATTTAAAAAGACATGACCCTGCTAGACCACAAAATAGGTCTCAAAACATCTAAAAGGATTAATACCATTTAGGAAACATTATCTGACCACAATCAATAAAAATCTGAAATTGCCTCCTTCCCCACTCCTGCAACATACATGTAACACAAAAGTTCGAAATATTCCCTGTCTGAATGTTTGGAAACTAAAAAAAAATATTCTAAATGATCCCTGGGCTACCAAGAAAACATAATATAAATTCGATGTAGCTAAGACTCAAGAGTATGAAAACTTTGTGTAATAAAACTTGCCAAATGTAGATTTTGTATTAAAAAAAATTACAGCCTTAAACACATACATACATACATTACTAAGAAAAAAGACAGCAAATTAATAAGTAAATAACATACAAACTAAAATCTTATATAGAAGAAGAGCAGGATAAATACAAAGAATGCAAAAGGAAACAATGTAGACAAAACCATACATTATTATAAAAACAACAACAGAAAAGAAATAATCTACAAATCAAACCCAGGTTGAAAAGAGACATAACATGAGGAAATCTATGGCAAGCTTGATAAGGAAGACCCTAAAAACATCAAAAATAATATACAGAGAAAATGAGTATAACTCAAATATCTTAAATGAGAATATTATTAACTTAATGTTAAAAATTTGGAAAGGTAAGTGAAATAATTCTTATAGAAAATATAGATCACAAACCTTTTTTTTTTTTTTGAGATGGAGTCTCATTCTTGTCACCTAGGCTGAAGTGCAATGGCGCGATCTCGGCTCACTGCAACCTCCACTCCCGGGTTCAAGCGATTCTCCTGCTGCTGCCCCTGCCTCAGCCTCCCTAGTACTGGGATTACAGGCACCCACCACCATGCCCAGCTAATTTTTTATTTTTAGTAGTGACGGTGTTTCACCTTGTTGAAGAAGCTGGTCTTGAACTCCTGACCTCAGGTGATCTGCCCTCCACGCCTTCCAAAGTGCTGGGATTACAGGCATGAGCCACTGTACCCAGCCAGAAAACATAGATTACTAAATCTGAGTGAACATGAAATAGAAACACAAATACCTGTAACCATTAAAATGGAATAAAATATGTAAAATTATGCACATACACATTTATTTCAGCAAAAACTTCATATTAGGTGTAATCTTGGGGAATTAACAGATACATTCTTATATATGAAAGCACATAGGACAAACCTCCACAAATTCTCCTAAGTAAAATGACAGCTAATTTAACAGCTCATTTATATTAAAATCAACAGATGAGAGACAGAAGGAGAATGAAGTGAAGAAAGTAGGAACATAATGATTTTCAACTGATGTAAGCACAAAAAAAAAGTGAATCAGCAAGGAGAAAGGAGATCAAAAAGTCCAAAAAACCTGACATTAAAGCCGCAGAATCTAGCAGTCCTGGGCCCCTTAGTGTAAGAGCAAATTGGCCTAAATCTCTATCACTCTTGAAGGCTCCACAGTCCTCTAGCCCGGGACAATTACTGCCTCTGATGGCACCCACCTGTCTGAATAAAAGATGCTGAGATGTCCAATATATTCTATTACAAGAAGTGGGGGAAGTAGAAACGAGCAGTTTTAACTATTTCTAAGACAAGAGTTAAATAGATAGTAAGTTTCATTGATAAGGAAAATTCACATTTGGGGAAAAGCTCACTCTCATGAATACCAGATAAATGGGATACAAGGGAAGATTGCAAAGCAGGTAGTGAGAAGGACACACATGGGCGTGTTCTAACATTCTGCTCCAAGAAATACTGCTCCTGACTTTGTATTGCTCTTTTCACCACAGCTTTTAGTATTGAGACAATGAAAATCACCATACAAAAATCATTTGACCTTCACTCTTGGC
Organism: Rhinopithecus roxellana; assembly: GCF_007565055.1. Lineage (NCBI taxonomy): Eukaryota > Metazoa > Chordata > Mammalia > Primates > Cercopithecidae > Rhinopithecus > Rhinopithecus roxellana. The sequence continues at coordinate 40,886,093 of NC_044553.1, forward strand.
TTGGCTAATGTGTGCTTAGCCAAGAATTAAAAAGTGGTACACAAAGGAAAGCTCCTGGGTCACACTGCTCCAAAGGAAACTGGGCATTTTTTATGGGCAACGTGCACTTTGGCTCTTGTCCAAGGACTTGTGTCTTTTTTAAACTTTACCTAGGAAACTAGCCAAAGAAATTCATCTAGCCTGCTGAGTAGAACAGCAGGAGAAAGAAATTCCGAGGAACATTTGCCGGGAATTAATATATCTGTAATGATTAACATTACACTAAGGGATAAATAACTCTTGAGGTGCAGTATTTATATTCCTATTGCTCTGGGAAATTAGCTTCTCTTACTTGAATCTTTGCAACACTGTCTACCCAATAACTGGCCACCTGTATTCTGGTTTTGTATCTCCCTGAAAATTATCTGCTCTGCATTGATGTCTCCCTCAGTGAAGTGATACACTTCCCACAAAGAAAGAGATCATTCCTTACGTAGCATAGTGCCTATCCCATGGTAGAAAATATTCTTTTCTACTGAAAAAATTGATTCAACTGATTTTGATGCTTCTTACTTCTACATTCCTTCTGAAATATGGGAATCATTTCTTAATCACTGATCTATTCCCTACAATGCCTGAAGAACAGTGCTTTGAAGATAGGGACAAAATAAATATTGGTTGAATAAATTCCTCTTTTCATTATTTTTAAGCTCTGTCTACCAAAAGAGAGGGAGTGGATTAAGCGTGTAAACTTTAATCAGGCTAGACTTAAATATGAGCCATTTTGTCCCTCTGAGCCTCAGTTTCCTTACCTATAATATGAAAATAATAATGATAGATACCTTACAGTGTTGTTGTGAGAATGAAATGAGATCATGCACACAATGTAGAGCAGAGTGTAATATTCATAACTTACTACTATTATTTTCATTTTGGCTCTCATACTTCTGGATAATCCACATGTCAAACTTTTTCACCATGACACTTTTGCTTTATTCTTATTCAAATGAAACTCACCTCAACTTCACTTTCAGTAGATTGTAAATTTTCTGAGGGCAGAGACTTCTGTCTCATTTGTCTACTGCTATAATCGCAGGGTCCAGAGCAGTTTCAGCAAAAGTAGACACTCAGTAACTATGTGCTGAATTAATGAAGGAATGAGAACATTCAATATAGTTCTAAAGACTTACGTATGATAAAACATCCCCCCATTCCAATATTTACAAATGTTTACATACCTGTTAAAATACAAGGCATTTGGAGTTTAGGGAGGTGAAAGTAAATCAAAGCATTTCACAGGTTGAAAACCTTTATAGCCACAGGATTCCTAACACAACCAAATTAGAAAACAAAATGGACCAAGGCCAAAGCCACAAGAAATCAAATCACAAATAGAATTGATCTTGAACAATCCAGATTGCCATGTGTAGTGCAACATACCTGAAATTCAGAGACGTACTTCCAGGGCTGCTTTTATCATTTATAACCTTTATTACCACATTGTAAATATAGTAATTAGTAAAATTAGGTTATTATCACCTGAGCTGCCTACATTTCACTATTCTTATGAGGAACAAATACAATGATATAAACAAAAGCATATGGGTATAAATATACATATTATGCTATCATTATATTACCTTGCATATTTTACTCATAAACTCCCATAGGATTTACAGCAAGTGGCCTTAGATCATTAATGTAATCCCCCCCTTACTTATAAGAAAGTTGATGATGAGAAATGTGATCCAGATTTTTTTTTTTTTTTTTTTTTTTTTTTTTTTTTTTTTTTGAGAAAGAGTCTTGCTCTGTCACCCAGGCCGGAGTGCAATGGCACGATCTCTGCTCACTGCAAACTCTGCCTCCTGGGTTCAAGCGATTCTCCTGCCTCAGCCTCCCGAGTAGCTGGGACTACAGGCACCTGCCGCCACCTGGCTAACTTTTGTATTTTTAGTACAGATGGGGTTTCACCATGTTGGCCAGGCTGGTCTCAAACTCCTGACCTCAAGTGATCTGCCAGCCTTGGCCTCCCAAAGTGCTGGGATTACAGGCGTGAGCCACTGCACCTGGCCTGATCTAAATAATTCTTAAGATCATCTCTAATTCTGAGATTCTGAGAAAGACCAAATGAATTATACAGTAAGGAGAAAGAACTGATTAAAAGCTTGCACATATCAGAAGTCACTTTTTTCAGACTCTTTATTTTTTCACAGCAAAATTTAAAAAGTAACCCCAGAAACGTAGTGCCTTGCTATCAATAGGATAGAAAGTAAATCCATGTCTTCTGATATCCCTAATAATTCCCTCGAAATTTCTAAGTGAAAATAAACCTCAAAGGAAAAAAAACCATTTGATTAAAAATTCTCTACATTAGAATCTCTGTGGTGTGGAGGAGAAAGTTACGTTCCTGACAGAAGTACACCTGTTGTGTTTCAAATAATTATGTGTCTAGACAAGTTTTAAAGAAGTCTTTGGAAAGGGATTACAAACCTCTATCATAGCCCTCAATTTAAAATTATTGTATACCAAATTTGAGTACCTCAATAATATTTGGGTGTCTAAAGCAAGCTGGTAGAATTTTGCAGGATAATTTTTAAATCTGGTCTATTTAAAGGCAATTCAAAATAAATACTTCCTCTGGAGAAAAGTAAGTGAACACTGAGAGAGAAACATAGCATTACTTCTTGGCCTTTTGGCTAAGCAAAAAAAGTAAGCATCATAGCCACAGATAGGGATAAAGTTAGAGCCTATATTATAGAGGTCAAATGAATTTCTCTCATGGGGATCTCTAGTCACAGGACAAACTACAACATTGTAGTACATTACATTTTGTATGTAAATACTTGGTAAATATTAATAGATATTACTTAGTACATCTTAGTACTAAGTACATTTTGATATTGCATTTTGTAACATATAAGCAATGTAATGAATATTTTATCATATAATCAATACAGCTATGGAAATAATTATATAAACAACCAAACATACAGACACAAAACTTCTCTTAAGTAACTCTCAAATAATTCCTACACAAATTCTTGACTGCAGCCTACTCAGATACCACACTGGATTCTCAAGATGAAAGGATGAATGGGCTTAAGGAAGCTCACAGCCAGTAGGTAAAAAAACAATGTAATGAATTACTTGCTAGTTATGTAGTTGCATTTATATATATCCTACCATTTTCACATTATATATGTATATAATTTTGTCATTTCTTGGTGGCATAATGAAAAAAAATTTTAAGAAAAAATTTTTTAGGTGTAATAATTATGAAAGTGTTATAAAGCTGATTTTATAGAGTTTAATTATATATATAGATCATTGCAATTTATACATAACTATGAAATAAAAGCATAATACTAAATTTAAACATGTTATTTTAGTATTACATATTTAATATTGATTGAAATTTAGGTATATATCAAATAAGACCAAAACAGCATTTGTGATATATTTTGGGACCTCCTATCTTTTATAGTTAATAAAGTAAAACTGTTCATGTTTATAATTTCCACATTTGTTTCTAAATAAAAGATGTTTCAAATTGTTACTTGCAAATGATTTTTAGCCATTCAAAATATAGGAAGCTCGTGAATATTTTTACTTTCTAGAAAAAGCCATATCCAATGTTCCAAATCATTAGGATTTCTGGTTTTAATACTGATTTTTAAAATACTAGTGATAGTTTGATATTCCACATAAAAAATCTTTATCAAATGAATCTTCTCTTCAGATCAAAGGAATACCTTCTTGTAGTAAATCTACAGTAATGTTTCTGTTTTCATTCTCATTGACACAGGATTTTAATAACAGAGTTCCCTGTGCTCCTTTCTATAATCAACACTCTATTGCAATATAAAATAACTAAATCAGGGCCTCCCATCAACATGCCATGGTACATAACGAGCTATGAAGAGTTTATAGTGGTGAGAGGAACTGAAACTTTCAACCTGGTGTATACAAAAATAATCATTTTCTATGTTTATGCTTTGATATGAGGAAGGATGGGAAGCATTGAATTAAGTAAAACTTGTCTAGAAATATAAATAATTTAAAGCCATAGAGGGTTCAAACCATTACAGAGTTCACAAAACCATATCCACATTTAAGAAATAAACCTCCTGGTGATGCAGTCCTGCTGAGAGCCACTGACTGTTGCACACTCACAGGATGACCTGCCAGCTCCCAAACTGTTCTGTTTTAACATGAAAATTTCTTTAAATAATATATTTTAAAATAGAAATAGAAATAGGCTACCTACTCTAGCAATGTTAACTTCCCAATCACCTCCTAAACCGTAGGGCCTCTCAAATCACCACTGTAGGGACACTTTGCAAAACTGTAAATTACAGCTGGAAAAAGGTGGGTATGTCTTTTCACTGTTTGATCCCTAGTCCCTGGCACACTGCCTACCACATAGGTGACATTCAGTAAATATTTCTTATATGATGTGTTTGACCTGGAGACTGAAGCAAGAGTTCACTAGAAATTGGAAGAGACGTGAAGAATGTAATGCTGAACTCTTATTTTGCTGATGAGGAAGTGGAGGAAAGGTGGTGTGACCTTCCTAGGACCAGAGCATAGTGTTGCTCTGGGAGAAGCATATTCTGGGGAACGTAACCACCCCAGTTCCTCTCTTCGTGTTCTAACAAAATACACAGAAATATAAAGTTTCTGATTCTGGGTTCCTCATTGGGTTGTATCCAGCATATCACTATTTGTATTATTTTAATTCAAAATATACTTTATTGTAAAGAAAAAAGGCAAGAAAATATTAATAGAATGAGTCAGATAAATTTTTGCCTTCCTTTCCCACACCTTAGAAACTTGAAATATTCTTTGAGCCTCAGTTTTCTTATTTATAAAATGGAAAAAAAATAACTACCTTGGAGAACTGATGGGAGTATAGGTGACTCTGTGTAGATAACTTTTATCACTATTCCTTGTTCATAATCAGCACTCAGCACATGGAATGAATTGACTGGATGAGGCAATGAATCACTATAATTTTGTACTGTGGATAGAAATTATGACTATCACTTTCTAGAAATACCTTTGAGAGTGTGAGATTTCCCTCCTTTACTTTTACAGTAAAGACACTACAATTTCTTTTCTTGAAAATACAGTGGCTATATGCTGGAATATTTGGCTATGAAAATACACAATTTGTTATTATTACTTCTAAACTCTACGATGATCTTTAAATCAATGACTCCGAGCCAAATTAGGGTTGCCAGATTTAGCAAATAAAGATACAAAATGCCTAGCAAAATTTGAATTTCAGATGAATAACAAATAATTTTTGTATAGTATATACTATGTAATATTTGCAACATGGTTACACTAAAAAATATTGTTTATTGTATGAGACATGCTTATAGAAAAGATGTACTGTTCACCTGAAATTCAAATATAACTGGGACCTGTAGGCATAGTAGGGTCTCTGGTATCTCTAAGCTGAAGACAAAAGGGAGCCTTGTAAATCACAAGTACCACTCCTTCCTTCTATAGATGAATAAATGAAGGCCCAGGGAAGTTGGTTACTTGGCCAAAGTAACCAAAGAAATGAGTGGCTGAGACAGAAATTGAACCAGGTCTATCAACAGCCCATCTGGAACTTGCTCCTTGCACACAATTGCAAAGATGTCCCTGTCATGACCATCAGAAATTCTTAGGGATTTGCAATGTGAAATTCCTTTGATATTTTGGTTGTTCTTTAAAAAAAAAAAAGTCAAACAAAACAAGAGTAATAAACCTCTTATTCATTCAGGCTCCAACATGGTCTTCATTGCCTTTAAAAGCTAAACTGACACTTCCTGATCCTCTCTCCATAAATACAACACCTGGCAAGAACAAGGAACAACAACACACCATCACAGCTCCCGTCCTCCAGCCCACCTTCATCTTCTTCCCCGTAACAATTTGTTTTTACCTTTCTGACTTGTCTGAGGGTAGCAGAATAATGATGCAAATGTGGTTTTGTGGGTGGTGTCTGCTGGACACTGGAATTGTTTACCCTTGTCATAAATAGCTGTCTTCAGGGACACACCCAGACACTGAGTCTGCTTTACCAACCTCACAAACATAGACAAATCTCAAACCCCTGGACTGAGGACAGCCCACTAGAAACACAAGGATAAAGTCTCTGGTTACAATCCATGCATTTTAACAATAACATCCTAACCAGAATAAACACTAAGAGGAAAGTAAATACAGTAGAGCAGTGAATAAGATGAGCTTTGAGATAAAATAGGCCTGGGTTTGAATCTCAGATCTGCCACTTACAGTTATGTGACCTCTGTGAATTCCATCTCTTAAGTGGAGAAGAATCCCACCTACTTTCTTCAAAACTCATAGGCACTGTGAAGGGCCAAGATGAATGACTTAAAGATTTTTTTTTTTTTTTTTTTTTTCAGAAAACATACCTTGGTCATCTTTAGCCCAGGAGGGAGTTTTGCTTTTAAATTTTGAGTTTAGGTGGAGATAAAAAGAGCTTTGGTGTGAAAATTGTATACTCAATTTGGAATTGTGCACTTTAAAAGTGTGCAGTTTATTAAATGTATTATAAATTTACCCTAATAAGCTTTATAAAACAAATGAATAGATTGGAAAGCAGAGTAAGGTGGTTTGGCCAGTGTCACACAGCTATCTAGTAAGTGGAAACAGCTTGGGAGAGGGCAAAGTTGAGCTTTATGAAGGAACAAGGAACTCAAGGAAACTGAAGAAAGCTGGAGAAAGTAACTGGGTGTTCAGGTAGGCCAGAATGAGATCTACTTTAACCACAGCAGACTATGAAGCAAGCAGGCTCTGCAGTCCATAGAGCCTGACTTCAGTCCATGAGAACATGCCAGTCCAAGCTGGCATGGGTCTCAGTAGAAGCCCTGTCCACCCAAAATCTATTTGAAAATGCCTCTGAAGCCGAAGTTATTATTTTATCAACAGATTGCAATTAGATCACTCCTTAGAAAAGGTAAAAAAAAAAAAAAAAAAAAAAAATTCTACGAGGTCAAAGAGCGTCCAAGGCATATTTAAATAACACATAACATTCTGTCTGGTCAACCCACTGGAACATGACTATTTCAGAATTAACTCCTAACCAACATCAACGCCAAGCTCCTGCAAAAATGTTGTCACTGAGTAATTAACTGCTACTTAGTAAACTCTAGAAAATAATGTGTTTTAGATAGAGAATACCTTAGCAGGTAAAGTCAAAGCTGAAACAGCCCACAGATCAAAGGAGGAATTAAACAGATGTGTAAATTAATCTCTGAATTCCAAACACTCATGACCTGGAATACGTATAAAGCAAAACAGCCAGGAAATCACATCTCTTTCACTACATGGATGAGGTTTCCATCACAGTTCACAGCTCTTCCAGACTTGAGAGTTGAAGATTTTCACAGAGTATTACCTTCAGACTTCACCTTCTCTCTCAATAAGCTGTAGTGCAACAGAGCTGACACATTCAAAGGAAGGCCAAGTGTGTCTACTTGCAGTCATTGTCAAGGAGATGAGCATTAGATGTGGTAAGAGAAATATGAGAGAACAATTCAATTCTTTCTGGGTGGTAACTTCACTTTTATTTATATTCAATTAGTGCACAAACTCAAGAAACTACAATCCCCTTGTCTAAAGCTCAAAGTTCAGGCTTTAAGAAGGGGATATGTATTTGGCTTATACCACATTTAACCCTCTATTTACAGTGCAAGTCATTTCTTTTTTACTTAGATGTGGCTAACATAAACAAAAAATACCATTGTCCTAGACCATTCTTAATTAAATTCAACAAATATGTATTGAGAACTAAATATAGCCATGTGGTTAGTTGGGCTGCAGAGAACGCAAAGAACAGAAAAACACCATCCCGGTCCTCAAAGTACCTACCATGGAGTCATCTTTTGATTAATTTTAACTACGTATTCATGCTACTAGACAAAACAATTGTTTTGTGTGTGTACAAATTCTGCAAACCTATTTCTGGTCTTGAGTCATGTTTTTCTTTCCCATATCCAAAAACAATCTGGAAAACTGTTTGTCTAATATCTCTCTTTAAATTAACTTGCCTTATGTATTAATTAAACTTAAGTAAGAAGAAATTAAGCTACATAAGTATATTTTTTTGGAATCACCTTAATCATAAGTGTCCATAAAATCGTGAGGTTTAATGTACAGGTTATATTTTTCAAAACACACATTAAAAGAAATACTTATCTATTAACATAAATACTTGGTATGTACTACCTAAAATCACATTGGGAAACGTGGCTTTCATCCTCTGTCATAGTCAAACCCTTTCCTCTACCTTTCAAAATTCCACCCTAACAGGTAATTCCTCATATCCCAGCACTCCTAGTTGATGATCCTTTCTTTCAATTAACCAAGAAAATCAAGTCTCTCACACACGAGCTTCCTCATTACTTCAACATTCCATCACTTTCTCTTATTTTTACGATTATTTTCTTCTGAGATATCCACACTAGTCTCCTCTGATAACCCTTTTACCTTTATTCCAGATTTCATCTTCTGACAACTCAATGACTTCCTTTATTAATACTTATTTATTTTGACTTCAACTGATTTCTCTTCTTTGGTCCCTTTGCCTTTGTTTACATATATTTAGTTTAAAAATATTCATTATCTGCTACATGTCAGAGACTGTGCAAGGATTCTAGGGATGTGGACAAGAGAGACAAAGAAAGTCACAAACCTCAAGGAGTTTACTGGTGTCTAAAGAGGCAGGCCTGCCCTAAGTCATCCCATAGTGTGATAGGTGCTGTGTTAATGTAAATGCAAGAGTCTCCAGGGAGGGAACACAATTAGAACTTGAAGTCAAAATTGGAAAGGATTTCCCCCAGGGGAGGGAATAAAACTTCGTTTTATTATACTTCTCAGATAATTGTGTGTTTTTTTTTTTTTTTTTACAAATTCAAGGTTTGTGGCCACCCTGCCTCAAGCAAATCTATAGGCACCATTTTTTCCAACAGCATGTGCTCACTTCATGTCTCTGCATCACATTTTGGTAATTCTCATAATATTTCAAACTTTGTCATTTTTATTATATCTGTTGTGGTGGTCTGTGATCATAAATATCACCACTGTAATTGTTTTGGGGTGCCACAAATTATACCCATATAAGATGATAAACTTAATTGGTAAATTAAGCTTTTGTTCTGACTGTTCCACCAACTGGCCATTCCCCTATCTCTCTCTCTCTCCTCAGTCTTCTCTGTTCCCTGAAACAAAACACTATTAAAATTAGGTCAAGTAATAATTCTATAATGGCCTCTAAGTGTTCAAATGAAAGGAAGAGTTGTACTTTTCTCACCTTAAATCAAAGTCAGAAATGATTATGCTTAGTGAGGAAGACATGTTGAAAGTCAAGACAGGTCTAAAGCTAGGCCTTTTATACCAGCCCATTAGCTAAATTGTGAATGCAAAGGAAAAGTTTTTGATGGAAACTGAAAGTGCTACTACAGTGAATACATGAATGACCAGAGACCAAAACATTTGCTGATATGCAGAAAGTTTTAATGATCAGGTAAGATGATCAAACCAGCCACAACATTCCCTTAAGTCAAACACTAATCCAGAGCAGCACTCTAACTCTCTTCAATTTTATGAAGGCTAAAAGAAGTGAGGAAGCTGCAGTAGAAAAGCTGGAAGCTAGCTGAGTTCATGAGATTGAAGGAGAGAAGCCTTCTCCATAACATGAAAGTCCAAGATGAAGCAGCAAGTGCTGATGGAGAAGCCACAGAAAGTGATCTAGAAGATCTAAGCTCAGATAATTAATGAAGGTGGCTACACTAAACAACAGATTTTCAATGTAGATGAAATGCCTTTTTATTGGCAGAAGATGCCATCTAGGACTTTGCTAGCTAGAATGGAGAAGTCAATGCCTGGCTTCAAAGCTTCAAAGGACAAGCTGACTCTCTTGTTAGGGGCTAATGCAGCTGGTGACTTTAAGTTGAGGCCAATGCTCATTTACCATTCTAACAATTCTAGGGCCCTTAAGAATAATGCCTGTGCTCTGTATATGGAACCAGAAAGCCTGGATGACAAAACATGTATTTACAGAATAGTTTACTGAGTATTTTATGCTCATTGTTGAGATCCACTGCTCAGAAAAAGAAAAAAAAAAATCCTTTCAAAACATTACTGTTCATTGACAATGCACCAAGTCAACCAAGAGCTCTGAGATGCACAAGAGATTAATGCTGTTTTCATGCTTGCTAACATAATATCCATTCTACAGCCCATGGATCAAAGAGTAATTTTGACTTTCAACTCTTATTATGTAAGCTATACGATTTGTGAGGCTACCGCTGCCATAGGTAGAGATTCCTCTGATATGCCTGGACAAAGTCAATTGAAAACTTTCTGGAAAGGATTCACCACTTTAGATGCCTTGAGAACATTTGTGATTCACAGCAGGAGGTCAAAATATTAACATCAACAGGAGTTGAGAAGAAGTTGATTCCAACCCTCATAGATGACTTGGAGAGATTCAAAGTTCCAGTGCAGGAAGTAACTGCAGACGTGGTAGAAATAGCACGAGAACTAGAATTAAAAGTAGAGTCTGAAGAGGGACTGAATTGCTACAAGGTCTTGATAAAATGTAAATGGATGAGAAGCTGCTTCTTATGAATGAGCAAAGAAGGTGGTTTCCTGAGATGGAATCTACTCCTGGTGAAGATGCTATGAACATAGTTGAAATGAAAATAAAACATTCAGAATACTACACAAACTTAGCTGATAAAGTAGCAGGGTTTAAAAGTATTGACTCCAATTTTGGAAAAAGTTCTACTGTAGGTAAAATGCTATCAGACAGCATCACATGCTACAGAGCAATCCTTCACAAAAGGTCTGAACACAGTGACATATGCCTGTAATCCCAGCTACTCGAGAGGCTGAGGTATGAGGATTTCCTGAGGCCAGGAGTTTGAGACCAGCCTGGGCAACATAGTGAGACTCCTTAAAAAAAAAAAAAAAAAAAAAAAACTTTCACGAAAGGAAGAGTCAATCAATGCAGCAAACTTCATTATTGTCATTTTTAAGAAATTGCAAGAACCACCCCCAAACTCCAGCAAACCACCACCCTAATCAATTAGCAGCCATCAACATGGAGGCAAGACCCTCCTCCAGCAAAAAGTACAACTTGCAGAAGGCTCAGATGATCATTTGCACTTTTTAGCAATAAGGTATTTCTAATCACAATATGCACATTGTTACTTTAGATATTATATTATTGCATACTTAATAGGCTTTGATATGCATTGGGAATCCAAAATAAATTGTGTGACTTGCTTTATTGCAATATTCACTTTATTAGAGAGGCTTGGAATCAAACCTACAATAGAACCCATGATATCTCCAAGATATGCCTGTAATGCCTAAGTTTAAATCACAAATCTTATACATTTGCTGGTTCTGTGACCCAACGAGCTTATTTGGTCATCCATAGAAGGGGATCAACTATCTATTGTAACTGGCTGTAATGAGTAAGGAGACAGCATGTACCAATGAGTCAGGCCCTCTAGTCAGTAAGCCTGGATTCAAATGCCAACTCTACCAATCTATGTCCTTGGGAAGGTTACTTTACAACTCTGTGTTGGATTTTTATCAATAAAATGAGGATAAATAATATCAATCTAATACGGTTGATATGAGTAAATAATCCTTGAAAATCATTAATTAATTAGTAAGCATTCAATAAATATTACTCTATTATCAGAAGGCTTTTAAAATCTCAAAATCTGTATGTAAATCCTGCTAAGTAAACAATATTAAGATAAATGAAATTCTTGTCATTTATAATTCTTCATTCTATCATTCATAACTTACAGTAGATCCCATCTATGAAGTGAATTAAGTAGGAAAGATAAAGATAAAACTTCAAAAGTATCAAATTGGCAAAGTAAAATAATTTAAATTTAAAAAACAATTTGATTTTTTTCAAAAATCTACCACATTCTCATCTAATATGAGTTGAATTGAGCCTATCCAAAATTTATATGTTGAAGCCCTAACTCGGAGTACCTCCGAGTATGACCATATTTGGACAGGGGTTCATAGTGGATATAATTAATTGAGGATGAGGTAATACTGGATTGGGGTGAACTCCTAATCCAGTCTGACTGGTTGTCATATAAAACAAGGAAATGTGCAGACAGACACACACACAGAGAAAGTCAGGTAAAGGTGAAGGCAGAGGTTGGGGTGACTTCTACAGGCCAAGGAACACCAAAGATTGACAGCAAACCACCAGAAGCTAAGTGAGACATGGGACAGAATCTTCATCTCTGCTTCAGAAGGAACCAACCCTGCTGACACTGTGATTTCAGACCTCCAGCCTCCAGAACTGTGAGACTACATTTCTGTTGTGTAAGTCACCCAGTGTGTGGTACTTTGTTACACATTCCTAGAAAAGAAATACAGCATTTGACAGACTTTGTTTCTTTCGAGTCAGAATGTAGATCTCAGTAACACATGTACCAATTCCTGAAACATATACTTAAATTTCAGTATGAATCACACAGTTGGTCATATACCAACATCTATTCTCTACCTCTTTGTGTAATAAATCTCTTTTCCATCTACATTATCGGCTCCTTAAGAAAATAATGTATTCATTTATTAATTTGATAATTAGTATCTAGTTAAGCCCTACTAAATGAAAGACAAAAAAACACAAGTTTCTGCTCTCTAGGAATTCACAACCTATAAGTCAAATCCTAAGTACGTAAAGAACCGACGTAAAGGAGGTTGGTAGAAGCATTTCCAAGGCACAACAGCAAAGCAAGTTTCACTCCCATGGCTGTCAACGGGTCATCCCTTACACTTTGGCTTCTCGTGGAAAAATCCTGTGTTCTTCCAAGGACTAGTTATCTTCTTCCTTGGCCCTGACATCTACTTCCCTTCTTTCAGTTTCAGCACAAGTTGACACTGGAAGTCAGTCCACTGTAATTATAACAATCCTTTTTTCCTCCCAGAATAAGCAAATGGTAGGCACTCCCATAGGCAGGAATATAGGCCTATATGGACAAGGCCTATTTGGAGAATCCTCCCTAATGCCCACGATTCTAGTGTTTTCTGACTCTGTCCTACCAACCAGGAACACCTGCCAGGAAAGACTTTAAACTCATCTTTTGCACTAAAGGATTCTTGCAGAAGCTAGGCCAAAACAGACTTTCATCAGCAAGGCTATGAATGCAGAATCCCAAGGTGGTTTGGAAAAAGTGGTAGAGGAAGTATAGGATTTGAGGCTCATAATCTGAAGGAACTGTAGCCTTTGTAGCCCTTGTGAACATCTTTGTGGATTTTCTGTCATGAGCCAAGACAAGTCCCACCTCTGTTTCATAGTCCCTGTCTCACCACTTTATTATTCAAAATTTTCTCTAGTCCTAGTTCTTCCTACTTTCCCTTCTTCCTAAACACATCCCACCTTCTGTCTTTACTGTCCTTGCTTCTTTTCCTCAGTGTTAAGGCACAGGGTTATATGCTCAATTCAACAAGTGTTTACTGAATGCCAATTGTGTTGTAGACCTTGTGCTGGTGGCTTTCCTATGCATTTTCTCAAGTAATCTACACACCTACCATTACTGTTATTAGGTAAAGAAGGCTTGGTAAATCTAAATCCCCCGGCTAGGATTACATCCCTAGATTTGTATGACCTCAAAGCCCATCCCATTTCTTAAAGGCCTTGAAAATAAGAGTTCATAATGATGACATCATCATCTGTTTATACTTCCATACAGACAAGCCAGTCCACCTATTTCTTTAAAGAAAATGAAACAAAACAAAATAAACACAACTTAAACTCAACCACAAGGGTGGTTAGGATGCCAAATAACTCTTTAGTCTAAGAGTGACATGGCATCCACAAACACTCTTTAGTCTAAGAGTCTTAATCTATAAAACCTATTCATTATATATGTGGAAGTGTATGCATGGGCCAGAGTGTTTTCAAAGCATCAGAACTTAATACAAAAACACTACAAAGCTCATTGTAACACTAGTGTCATGGAAAATGATTCATAATACACAATGTGAGGTTTCCACATTGGGGTGATTTCAATGCAGTTTATGACATAAGAGGTAGCAGAGGGAGACAGGAAAGGGCTTGCCTGAACCTACAGGCCAACAAAAGCCAGGCAATATGTGGCACTATAGCACTTTCTAAAACATCCTGGCCTCTGCTTATTCTAAGAAAAAAAAAAAAATCCCTGGCAAAGGGGAACCCTCTTCTCTGCTTGATTTCTACTAACCAAAGATGTCACTGTCCAGTGATATAAAGAAATTCTGTCCCTAGGGCATAAATAAATATCCAACACCTATAGTTCATGGGTGTAGAAGAGCCTGAGAGGCCTGGAATCGATCCAATCCATTTTAACTAGCAAGAAACTACCTGGTAATACCTTGTTTGTATTTCTAGGAGGAGGAACACAAGAAACACTTATTTCATTCCACACAATAATTCACCCCAATCAGAGAGAGCACAGCAAGGGCAACAGCATCTCCCAGCTGCTGATTGCATCAAAGGCTTGCAGCACAAATTCAATTTTATGATGTTAATCTTAGCCTGCCACTCAGAAATTTTCTCTGAGGGATATGATTTTTCTCTGGATTTCATTTTAAGAATGATTTTCTTCATCCACAATCAATAAAGATATGTTTTCATCAAAAGACTCTATCTTGGTAGAATTCAATTGGCTATTTCAACTCCTTTTGGTGACACAATATTAATTAAAATAGTTTATGTTGCACCTCAACTGGAAAAAGAGGCAGTGAAAATAGCAGCTACTCAGAACACATGTTCTATATACATCAACATGGAAGGCAGAAAATAATTTTCTCCTTCCCCAGGCGACAGCTATTAGCTATTCAAGAGAGTTGCTCTAAATTGGTTTATCTCTGTGATCTCAATGGAAAAAAGAATGAAGTCCTTCCTGTTTACATTTTTTTGTTCAATAGGAAATCAAAATGCATATAAAGAAGATACTTTAAATGCTTACATCCCAGTTCCTCAAGAAGAGGAGAAATAATTATCAGTGTGCCTATGTGGCATAACGGGTTAGTAGGGATCACATTTGTTATTTCCCTTAACCAAAAATTGATGATGCTATTACAAATTCTTTTTATTTTCAATTTTAAATAATAATTACAGGTAAATACATTGTATTTCTCAAAAGCAGGCATATAGATTCTCAAAAGCAGGCATATAGAATTAGCACAGGGTTTTGCACATTTAAGAAAGAGGAGAAAACTATGCAACGCATTACAGAAAATAAAGCAATTTTGTTTTAACAGTGGTTTGGGAAGTGGCAGTTAATTCATTTAACACAGATTTATGAAGCACCTACTGTGTTCTTGACTCTGTTCTCCTCTTGAGAACGAGATGAAGGCCCCACTTCCTGTCCCATGATGCTGATAGATCATGGGGCCTCCATTACTGCAGAGAGAGAAAGGGTAGGCCTGGTTCCCACAAAGCAGGTAGAGAGTGCAGCAGAGGCTGCACTTAACCCTGCTGGGAGGAGATCAAGAAGAGTTTCTCCAAGGAAGTCCAATTACTGAAACATTCAGCTGGCAATTTACATATGCCGTCTAATAAAGTGGGGTGCATAGCTCAGTCTCTAATAGAAAAGGTAGTCTCTATCAACCACACCTTCTCACTTCCCCATTCTGAAATTCATGATTCCTCTTAACATAAGAAAGTGGTAACAAAAAGTAGGGGTACTGATACCCTAAGGAGAATATGGATTTCACAGGGCTTTGGGTAGATATCACTCAACAGTGCATTTATTCAAAGAATGACTTTAATTTGTGACTGTTCAAAGCATACTTTTTACTGGATTTATATTTAAAACAAAGAAAATCATCACATTAAGGAACAGCATGGAAATTTACAGACATCTAGTTCAAGTCCCTATTTTACAAATTAAAAAAGCAACATAAAGGTACACTGACTTGGTTAAAAGCAGAGAGTGAACCAGAATTTAGATTTGTCTAGATATTTGACCAGATATAACAAGCCCTAGACAGAGAGATTACACTGTTCTCCAAAAAGTCTATGTAAATGTGTACACTGATGCTGGGGAAAAAAAATTGGTTAATAAAAGAAGAAAGCTCCCAGCAGCATCAGAATCACCTGTGAGGCTTATTAAAATGCAGATTCCTAGGCCCCACACTGGATGAAATGAATCAGAGCTTTTAAGGGATAAAGTGCAAGAATCTGAATTTAAACTAGTTCTCCAAAGTAATTCTTATTCAAATTAGAGTCTAAGGAACTTGAATCTATCTCGGCATCCCCATCCACATGTATAACACAATCAATGAAATACTCAAATTAATTAATGAATTGAAGCAAAATATACTGAATGAATGAATGACCAAAAAGAACAATTCCCACAAAAAGCTCTTACTCATGATAGGTCTTCATGATCTAGGAAGAACCCATCCCTGGCCTGATCTGGGCCTTCCATAGCCAACAGGCCTACCCAGGCACCCTAACCTCAAATGACCAAAGCCTAAAGTACTTAAATTCTCTTACTGTCTACTACTGCCTACATGGAATGTAGAATTTTTCCATTGTTGAGGGCATTGCAAAAACACTGCATAAGGTCTTCTCTTTGAAATCCATGTAGAGAAAATGACCTAAAGGAGAAAACTCTAAGTATTTAATTATTCAGCAAATTGGCACAATCTTTGCAAGAGGAAAAACTCATGCGTGATCAAGTTGGAATTTTGAGGCAAGTTCTTCCAAATATAGAAGGATTTTAAAAGCTAACAATACTAAAGGAAAATCACAAAAGTGTAAAATTCTATAACAAATTCCTTCCAAAATGTTCAGTTTGCATGTTAGTGCCCCAAAGTAATGAATCAGTTTTTACTATACCCTCCACATGAAAATGTTTTCTAAGAGTCAGTTCAATAGCTCAAACTGAAGCAATGGCTGGGGCAGGAAACATGGCCCAAAAAAATGGCCACAGTTCTTACCATGTAAATGTAAGAATGTGGACTTATCCAGCAAGAGAACAACTCAAAGACAGAGGAACTCCTTTCACAGAGCCTGGCCCCAAAACATAGGCTAACAACATAGCCTTAGTAAAAAGAAAGTTTACAGTGGTTGGAAAAAAAGCTTAGTGGTGGTGGAAGCATAAAATCTCATATTTCATTCTAAACAACAAGAACAGTTAAAACGTTTCTTGGCCTGCTTTTGTAATATGCATGAAAGGCTTAAATCCCATCTCGATTTAGAGTAGTGTTCCCCTGTCTCTAAACAAGAGAATGAGAGGGATGGAAGGCACAACTTTGGTTGCACCAGGTAGGTTAGTGTTTTATATACAACTAAGTCTTCCAACTGTGTTGTGAGCTAGATACTCTTATAGGCTAGGCTTGAAGATTAAATCACTACCTAATAATGTAAAATAATAATAAGATCTCCATTTTACACATGAGGAAACTATAGCTCAGAGGTCAATTTGCTAAGGTCCCATAGTCAGTAAAAGATGGGACACAGTTTGCCATGATTTGCAGTTGTCATGTTCTCTCTCCCCAGCATACCTTAACATAAACTGCCTTAACCTGAAGTGCTTTTTCTCAGTACTTACACCTGGCAAACGTCCACAAAACTGGAAATTTCAAAACTAGAACTAAATTTTCACTGCTTTGAGCTTGCCCTGGTGGATATTTAGCACTCCTCAACTCTCAGCCTCCCCTTTGCTACTTTTATCAGAGCACTTATTACTCTGCTCTAATTATTCCTGCTACCTGAACTATTCCATGAATGTATGCTTAGAGGGCAGGAGGCCAGGGAGGGGGTGGGGGGGGTTCTTTTTCTCTTTTGCACTCTGCTGGCAGCGAGCTTTACATATAACAATACATCAAAAATGTTGAAAGGGAAGTCAGAGAATTAACGTATTCGTTATGCATGAATATGGTATGGCTTCAAGAGCTGCCTCTCTTCGCTCCTCCTTCTTGTCCCAGACAAGTCAGTTTGTAAATGTTCATCTTGAGAGTAACTCTGAAGTACACACAAAGAGCAAAAGACAGACGGAAAAAAAATATCCTTGGCTATAGATGTGCGTTCTCATTTATACTAAAGCGATCTAAAATCATATGAGCTTTCAGGGCTAATATGGTTTGGCTTCATCCCCACCCAAATCTCATCTTCAATTGTAGTTCCCATAATCCCCACATGTGGTGGGAGGGACCCAGTGGGAGGTAATTGAATCATGGGGATGGTTTCCCCCATGCTGTTCCCGTGAGAGTAACTTCTCGGGAGATCGCATGTTTTCATAAGGCGCTTCCCCCTTTGCTCGGCACTCATTCTGTCTCCTGCCACCCTTTAAAGAGGTGCCTTCCGCCATGATTGTAAGATTCCTGAGGGGTCCCCAGCCATGTGGAAATGTGAGTCAGTTAAACCTCTTTTCTTTATAAATTACCCAGTCTTAGAGCAGTGTCCTTAGAGCAGTATGAGAAACGACTAACACATGGGCCCTCACAACTCACTGCCCACTCACAAGCAACCAAATGTCAATTAACCAAAAAGTTGACTGGTTCAGTAAATTACATCTCCCTCATCCTGTACTTGCTTATTGTTTTAAACACTTACTGTGTAGGGCTTTGCATTTCTCCCAGTTAAATTTCAAATTTGTTAAAAAAAAAAAAAGAGAGAGAGAGAAAGGAAAAGTCAGTGTCAAAGCAAACAATTGCTACCGTTTACTGACTATATGTTAAACTGTAGATACTGTGCTGCTTACATTATGGGCATTGCTTCATGCGGTCCTCATAATATCAATATGCATTATTATCACTATTCTAAACATGAAGAAAATGAGTCTTAGAAAACATAAGTAACTTGCCTAAGGTCAGAGCTAGGAAACAAACAGATCCATCAGTCTATGAAAAACTCACAGTCTTAATCACTGCACTATACTGGTTAGGTGGGGCAAAGGTGGTGGTCAGCATGTGAGGACACCCTCTGGAAATGAGAGCAAATTCTAGAATCAGTGTTCCCCTACAGCAATGATACCTAGCTCTGTAAATGAAAATTTGCATTTTTTAGGAAAGTTCAAAGGGGTCCAAATGTCTTTTTAGACTAAGGATAACTCTCTCATTTTGAAGATAAACATGACACATGTAAATTAAGAACTCCTGGGTTCCCAAAATAAATTAGGAAGAGGACTTGCAAGGACTTCAAAGCTGACCTGGGGCTAGACCTCAGTGCACAGATAGATACTTTTAGTCCAGGTCTCCACCACAGCTGTCTGCTTCCAATTCAGCCTACAGAAGAATTGAATCTAGAAAGCTTAACAACTGGGAAAAAATAACCATACATACTGAAAAGGCCTCCAGAAAGGTGCCTTTTATGATGTACTGATAGAATTATTCCTAAAGGGCCGGGCACGGTGGCTCATGCCTGTAATCCCAACACTTTGGGAGGCCGAGGCAGGTGGATCACTTGAGATCAGGAGTTCGAGACCAGCCTGGTCAACATGGTAAAACACCATCTCTACTAAAAATACAAAAATTAGCCAGGCATGTTGGCGGGCACCTGTAACCCCAGCTACTGGAGAGGCTGAGTTAGGAGAATCGCTTGAGTCTGGGGGCCGGAGGTTGCAGTGAGCTGAGACAGCACCACTGCACTCCTACTTGGGAGGCAGAGTGAGACTCCATCTCAACAACAACAACAACAAAAATTAAAAGAATTATTCATAAAGGATGCCCCCATTGTGAGCAACATTATTACTAACATTATTATTATTAAATAACAGAAATTTCGAGTGCGTGAATTGTCAAACTACAAAGATATCTGAATGCAACAAACTTGAAATCTTAAAATCTTACTGATACCATTACTTTCAAGGTTCCTTTAAATTATTTCACAAGTCAAATGCACTCTTCTATTCCAGGAGGCATGTGTAAACTAGAACATCAGATTTCTAAAGCATTCAGTTCATTGGGTAGACGGTTAAAGGAAGATTTTACACACAGGGAGAAACTTAAGAGCCCCTCCCCTCCTTCCCCTCCCCACTCCCCTTCCCCTTTCTCCCTCTCTCCACAGGGTCTTTCTCCCTCACCCAGGCTGGACTGCAGTGAAGCATGCAATCATCGCTCACTGCAACCTCAACCTCTCAGGCTCAAGTCATCCTACTGCCTCAGGCTCCCTAGTAGCTAGGATTATGTAGTAGACGGATGCACAGCACCACACCCAGCTGATTTTTGTAGAAATGAAGTTTTGCTATGTTGTAAAGGCTGGTCTGGAACTCCTGAGCTCAAGTGATCCACCCTCCTTGGCCTCCCACAGTGTTTGAATTACAGGCATGAGCCACAGCACCCAGCCTAGTTAATATTTTCTTGACAAAATACTTATAATTTTAAAATATCTTTTCCAAAAGAAGTGAAAGCATTGGAACGCAATATAGAATATTAATTTTTAGGTTAAAAAAATCACTTTACTAGACGCCTTCAAGGGCAGTTCCCCTTTCTCCTACAGTCTTGCGCATTCTTTACAGAAGACTCTACTGGCACATTTTAATATTGAAGGAATAAAAAAATACAAAGGAACAAGTGATGTTTACAAAAAAGCTGCACAAGACTAACTTAACCGCAACTACTTGCATGACAGAAGTGGTCGCTTTCCTTTTCACTGGTTTGTAAGTGGTGAGAGCTAAACAGGGAAGAAAAGAATGGCTCTTTGGCATGTGACAATGGGAAGGGCTGGAGGAAAACACTTCAGGTAAAAAGATCCCTAACAGGTGACCTAGTCTCCAATCGTTGACCTTGAACTCACTTAGCACAAAACTGGGGGCGGGGTGGGGGGGGGCGCAAAGACAAACGTACCTACGTTTTGTTTAACAGAACATCGTTAACTGTATTGAAATGGATACAAAAATGCTTTAATAAGTGAGGAAGATGGTATAAGGAAGCAAGCACCTGTTTCCGAAGGAAGTATTCCCAGTGCATCATGTTTTCCAGATTCTGTCAGTGAAGACAGTCCCCCCTTTATCTTCCTGCCTCTCATCCAGTCTTACAAGTGGCGAAAGTCTTGTCCCCGCAGTCTTTATTGCCGACTCTGCCGAAGTGGCAGAGCAAGGAAAGTTTTGCCAGCCTCCGTCCCCACAGCCCCAAGCTGTCACACCCCAGCAGGCTTAGACCCACCCGGTCGTTTTCCCTGACCCTGAACTGAACTCAGCTTTAACATTAATTCGACCTAAAATTAAAGTTTTACAAAATAAATAAATAAATAAAATTAATTCAATCGATTCCCGAGTTCCAAGAAATCATCCTAACAGTGAAAGGCAGGTCCCTAAAAGTATGTGGGGTAGACTCCTCCCAGGAGCACAGGTAGTGATACTGCCAGATGAGCGGCTTTGTTCACTCCTGATGCCACATCTGGAAAAGAGTTTGAAGAAGGACTTTTCCAATTTCCAAGTGCAAGAACTTAGAGCAAAAGGAAGGGGTTAGAGACAGCGCTGTGCACGCCCACCCTTTTTCTCCACCCAGCTATATCCAAGCGCGGGCCGTCCCCTCCTGCGCCGGACTCTGAGGGCGGGAAGGCGCGCCGCTGCACCAGCCAGGGGCAAACGAAGACCCCCAGTCTGGGACCCGGCAGCCCGACCTGAGCTCTGGGGGTGCCTGCCTTACCTAAGCCGAGGGGCGGCGGAGCGGCGGAGGCCTGGGCTGCGGACCGGCAGCTGGCGGGTCTCGCCCCTAGGGTCACCGGTCCCGGCCCCGGCCCCGCCCCCGCCCCGGTCAGCCCCGGCCGGCCCCGCCCCGGTCCTGCCCCCGCAGCGCGCGAACCCGGCTCGCTCTGGCCCCAGCCGCCCGAGGGCCGGGCGCACCCGCTCTCCCCTCCTGCAGCCGTGACCCGCCGCCTCCCTCCCTCCTTCTCTCACCTGCGGTGGCGGCTGGGAAAGGCTCGCCAGCAGCCTGCGGTTGCCTGTCCTCTCAGGGCTGGAGAGAGTTAGCGGGGATTAGATCAAAAGAGCCCAGATGACGTGAACTGTTGACCCCAGGCATTAGCAGAGACGAGGCCTCAACCTTTTTTGTTTGTTTTGTTTTGTTTTGTTTTGCTTTTTGTTTGTTTTTGGGGATACACAGTAGGTGTATATATTTATGGGGTATATGCCATATTTTGATACAGACAAACAATGTGTAATAATTACATCAGGGTAAATGAGGTTTCCATCACCTCAGCATTTATCCTTTGTGTTACAAACAATCCAATTGTACTTTCAGTTATTTTTTAACTGTACAATTATTATTGACTACATTCACCCTGTTGTGCCACCAAATAGTAGGTCTTATTCATTCTTTCTATTTTTTTCTACCCATTTACCATTCCCACCTCCCCCCACTCCCCCACCCACGACTACCCTTCACAGCCTTTGAGAACCATCGTCCTACTCTCTGTCTTCTATGAGTTCAATTGTTTTAATTTTTAGCTCCCACAAATAAGTGGAAACATGTGAAGTTTGTCTTTTTGTGCCTGACTTATTTCACTTAACATAATGATCTCCAGTTTCATCCATGTTGTTGTGAATGACAGGATCTCATTTTTTATGGCTGAATAGTACTCCACCCTGTATATGTACTACATTTTCCTTATGCGTTTATTGGTTGATGGACAACTTAGGTTGATTCAAAATCTTGGCTATTGTGAACAGTGCTGCAATAAACATGGGAGTGCAGATATTTCTTTGATACAGTGATTTTCTTTCTTTTGGATATATACCTAGAAACGGGATTGCTGGATCATGTGGTAGTTCTAGTTTTAGTTTCTTGAGAAAGCTCCAAACTATTCTCCATAGTGGAAGTACTGAGGAGCTTAAACAACTCAATAGGAAAAAATATAATAATTCAGTTTTAAAATGGGCAAAAGGCCGGGCACAATGGCTCACGTTTGTAATTCCAGCACTTTGGGAGGGCGAGGTGGGCAAATCACTTGAGGTCAGGAGTTCGAGACCAGCCTGGCCAATATGGTGAAACCCTGTCTCTACTAAAAGTACAAAAATTAGCTGAGCGTGGTGGTGTGTGCCTGTAGTCAATGCTACTCCAGAGACTGAGGCAGGAGAATCGCTTGAACCTGGGAATTGGAGGCTGCAGTGAGCTGAGATCACACCACTGCACTCCAACCTGGGTTACAGAGTGAAATTCCATCTCTAAATAAATAAATATAAAAATAGACAAAAGAACCAAAAAGACATTTTTCAAAAGAAGACGTACAAATGACAAACAGGGCGTATGAAAAGGTGCTCAACATCATTGATCATCAGAGAAATGCAAACCATAACTACAATATGATATCATCTTACCCAAATTCAAATGGCTCATATCTAAGACAGGCAATAACAAATGCTGGCAAGGATGTGGAGGGAAGGGAACCCTCATACACTGTTGGTGGCAATATAAATTAGTGCAACCACTATGGAGAGTAGTTTGAAGGGTCCTCAAAAAAATGAAAATAAAACTACCATATGATCCAGCAATTTCACTGCTGGGTATATACGCAAAAGAAATCAGTATACCCCAGATCTTTTGATAAGAGATGGAACGACGTTTTCCTCAAGACTGCGTGGGCATGGTGGCTCATGCCTGTAATCCCAGCGCTTTAGGAGGCTGAGGTGAATGGACTACTTGCTCCCAAAAGTTTGAGACCAGCCTGGACAATAGGAGGAGACCCCCATCTCCACAAAAAATACAAAAATTAGCCAGGCTTGGTGGCTGTGCACCTGTAGTACCAGTTCCTCTGGAGGTTGAGGCAGGAGGGTCACTTGAGTCTGCGAATTCAAGGCTGCAGCTAGCCCTGATTGTACCACTGCACTCCAGCCTGAGACACAGAGTGAGACTCTATCAAAAACAAACAACCAACCAACCAAAAGCAAAAAACCCACAAAACAAAAAATGCAGCCTCTGAATAGGGAAAAGACATTAAAAGTATCAAGAGTGGGTGAAAAATTCAACATTGAAACTAGCATCCTAGCCTGGATAGACTAAGTACCTGAACTGAATAACTGGGTGGGTTAGTAAAATGTGGGGTGGGGAGACACTGCTTTTTTTTTTTTTTTAAGTTTCTCAGTAACAAGACTTTGCCCTCCAAATCCTATTGACTCTTTAGTCTTGGATTCTAAGACTCCTGGAAGCAGGTTGGGAGAGATTTTAACTCCTTCTTTTATTCACTGATATCTGGTTTCCAAAATATTAAGGATATTTGGCCAGGCCCACGGAAGATCACTGGTTTTCCATCTCTTAAACTTTACATATCCTGGGCTGCATGCAATGTTTCCTACTAGAGCACTCCTCTCGCTTTCTGCATCCTCTGGGACTGGTTCATTTCTATTCTGGATTCTCACTTCCCTCCTGCAGGTTAGGTGTGCTTGCTACTCACTCCTAATGACCTTGCTTCCTCTGTCATTACACTTGTCACAACTGACTACCATTGCTTGTGCATTGGCCTCCCCTGCTTGACTGTAAGCTCTGTAAAGGCAGGGACACCAAGCACACAGGAGATACAGAATAAATGTTGCTGAATGATGTGCCTGTGACAGTCAATGGTTAAGGCACTCCCAGCCATCAACTCTTTAATGAATTTCCTTCACCAATCCTTTCCTTCTAAGTCTGCAGGTTCTTACATCAAAGTTAATATCCCCACATATCCCCTCATCCCCAAACCTTCATCCTACCTCTTGAGCAGAGCCTTCTCCATAGTCTTCATAGTCACAAGTGTAGAAAGAGGTCTAGACCTAGTTGCTCTTGTCTGAGCTGTGCTGTAGCTATCTTGATCTTAGAGACCCTCAATCTCGCTGTGTCTCAGATCAGGGCTGGTTTATCCATTAGGGACAGTGCCCAGGATCCATGATAATTTGGTGGCCCACACAATGGTGGCAGAGAGAAAAGAACAAAAGAACATTTAAGTCAAAGAAAGTCTTGTAATATATAATTTTAATGTATTGGTCTTTGTACCAATGTAGTCACTGACCATGTTAAACTTTACCCAAGTCCTGTGATCCTGGAAAACATGGAGGGTTAAAGGAAACCTCCCACCCATTCGTGTTCTAGGAAACAGCTTATACAAGGAAAGATCCTCCCCATGTGACTTCGATAAGACTTGCTGATGCCAACCTTGTTTTTTTTGTGACAAAGCTGAACATAGACGCTCCACCGTTCCATTCTTATGCATCATTAATGATTAGCTGAACTGCTTCACCCACTGACAAATATGGACAAAATATCTGCTACCTTGACTTGACCCAAGTTTAGTTAGAATTCTCTCTGTCCCCTGGCCCCTGAGCTTTGACCTGCCCTTTGCCTGAGCCATCATACAACCCATCCTTAAGAGCCCCTCCTGAAAATAGGGTGATCATAGGGTAGAATTTTCTCTTTTCTACCGTAAGATCATTCACCCTAACTCATTCCACTTTTTGACATCCTGTTTTTCCAGCATTGTTTATTCCTTCCTAGAAAAGAAAAGACCTTTTCTGCCTAACCTTTGAGAGGTTTGCATATCTCAGGATCAAAGTTTTCTTCCAATTGCGATAGTCCTCCTCCTCCTATTGAAAGTCACTTTCTCTCCATTGCAATACTGCTTTAGAATAGAAGTCTTTGCTTACCCAAGTCTATATTTTTAATTTGATATTGTAAGATATAATTTTTAATATTGTAAGATATAATTTTAATTATAAATGAAGAGGCCTTCCCAAAGCAAGAATGCCCATTAAAATCATAATGTGAACCTGCCTCGGATTCCTCACTGTTAAATGGAGAAGCTGAATTAGGTAGACCAAGATACCTTTTGCCAAAATTAATGAATTCAGAAGCACAATTATCTGCTCTTGGTTAGTCAGGAGGAAGCAACTGACAGAATGACACGCCCACCTCATTTGTTATACCATCTTATTCATTGCTACTTCTTTGACTGGACTCAGGGCTGTTCCTGTGCCTGGCTTTTGGGATAAAATGGAGGTCTCCAAGGCTTCATTTCTGAAAGTTCCAGCACACAAATAATACCTTTGATTGTGTACCAACCTATATGTATTTCTCAGGTCCTGACACAGTGGGTATTGGTTATAGCAATAGTTTGTCCCTTCCTCCCTTCATTTCTTATTTTCTTATTCATGTAGTATATGATATTATAACTGAAAAACCTCCATAAGTTCTAAAGTAAAAACAACATGATATGCAATTTGACACCTCGCCCATTCAGATGAAATTTCATAATTTCCCCACTTCTTTAAGAAGAGCTCACTTTGTGCTTGCTTCAACAGCATATACAGTAAAAGTGGAATGATACAGAGAAGACCAGCCTCTGCCTTGCACCAGGATGACATTCAAATGTATGAAGCATTCCATTTTCCAAAGTGAAATAAATCATAATTTTTCAAAAAAACAAAAGGATTGTACTTTTAGTATAATTTGTTTTCCAAGATTAAATATACATTAAAATAAATATATAGAAGAGGAAGAGAAAAATATATATCCCAAACTATAGCAATCTAAAACAACCTTTAGTATCCTTTTTTCAGTATATTTCTTTCTTGCCTCTTTGAAAAAGTACTTGTTTATGTATTTGTGATGTTATACAGATACAATTTGTATCCTTTTCCTGAAACATTACATTATAAGAAGTTTACCTTGTTGCTACATTGTCTTCATAATCATCCTTTTTAGTAGCCGCATAATAGACTGTCAAATAGGTGCTTTGTAATATGCCTGCTTCCCAATTGCTGGGCATTTGTCTCCAAATTTTCACTAAACTATGCTGTGTTGAATACTTTGTTAGGACAGACTTCCAGAAGCAGAATTATTAAATCAAAATGTATTCCTATTGTTTATGCCTCTCCATCCACCTTTCCAAGTTGATTTTTAATAATTGGAGTAAGTGCTCTCATCACTGTGTGAGAGCCAATTTCTCCACCAAGGAAATATTTAACTGGGGATTCAATATACATATTCTCAGTATTTTCAGATTTGATGTACTAAATTGACTATTAACTCCATGAGGGGCTATGTCTGTTTGTTCACCACCTTATCTCCTTGCTCGGTAATTATTTTGTACATAGTGAATAGAAGACTGAATGAAGGAAATATTGTATCTTATCACACTGTTGAATGAACTGTATTTTGGAATGCAAGGAACCAACATAGTTTGTAAGTGCCATAAAACCTGATTTTTTCTTGGTCTTAATCCTTGGCCTGAGAAGTGGTCATTAAAAACTCTTCTAGAATTGCCATTCAAGATGGGGTTAAATAAAATTGGAGGTTCTAAAGCAATGTTTCTGAAAAGGCCTTTTCTCCTTTGAATAAAGAAAAATTAATAGTACACTGAATATCTCAAACCCAGACATTGATGTTATCGCCTAAACTACAAAGAATTTTTGGGAAGTATTGTGCCTATTTGGCCTTGTTTCCAGTGTATGAATTTCTGTACTGTCAAGGCACAGATAGCCTCAACACAGCATGATCAAAACTGGTCTAATAATAAACTCGGAATGACATCCTATTTAAAGAAACACAGTGCCCCTAATACATGCCCCTGGAGGGGACGCATATGAGTCCAACTGCCTTGGACAGCAAGACTGTGTTCAGTGTAACAGATGGGAGAGGATGAAGAGAGCCTGCCCTCTGTCTCTCTCTGTAGATGATGGAAGGGGACGTGCAGTTAATCCTTAGTTTAGGATAGAAGGGAGAACAAAAAGAAAGGAACCACAAGGATTCCCTTAACTTACTCGTTCCTTGCATCTTTATTTCTCCCAAAGAAAAGCAAGTTAGAGCTTAGACATCAGCAGGAAGAGCAAGCTGGCAGCTGAAAGTCAGACTGGACACTGGAAGGAGATTTGTTTGGTTGGCCTGGTATTGGTACTGTTATTCTTTTTTTTGTTTTGTTTTGTTTTTCGAGATGGAGTCTCGCTCTGTCGCCCAGGCTGGAGTGCAGTGGCGCAATCTCGGCTCACTGCAAGCTCTGCCTCCTGGGTTCATGCCATTCTCTTGCCTCAGCCTCCCGAGTAGCTGGGACTACAGGCACCCACCACCATGCCTGGCTAATTTTTTGTATTTTCGGTAGAGACGGGGTTTTACCATGTTAGGCAGGATGGTCTTGATCTCCTGACCTCGTGATCTGCCCACCTCAGCCTCCCAAAGTGCTGGGATTACAGGCGTGAGCCACCATGCCCAGCCTGGTGCTGTTATTCTTAACTGACATTTGAATGTTGTAGGCCTCGCCACTCCCTATAGTCTGTACCCATCTCTACTACATGCTTGGCCTTTGAAGACACTCAAGTTTGTGTTCCTAGAATACTTTGTGGTTCCCAGAAAAGTGCCTTGATTTACAAAAACTGTCTCCTACCTTTCCTCCCATCACATCAATAGGGCTAGCCAGACAATGACATCTTGCTTTATGATCTGTTAGTCTCTGTACTGCAGGATTCAGATGCTTGAACAAAAGGACAGATATTTCATTTATAGTTGAAATGTGTTTCTTTGCTGCTAAGATGCTATGCAGTGTGAACCTCACTTCCTTTTAAGCACTGAAAGATTTTTGCCAGATACAATAAATATCTTTGGAGAAGATGTGGTAATTTCCAATCAGAAAGATCCTCTGACATATTGTAATACAAAAATGACTAGAAATCATGCCTAGGGAAATTAGTTTGGTCAATCTGTGAAATGATAAAAATAACTCGTGTTGGTTTAGTATATGTCCAGAAATTGTTTGAAACTCCTCCTCCTGGTGAAGCCTGAATTCTCTCTGTGGGCAATACTTAGTGACTACCTTCCAACAAGAAGAACATGGTAGATATAATGGAGAACAACTGTGAAATGTAGATTGTAAAATGACAATGTAACTTCCACCTTGTTCTTTCTGCTGCTTGGGTCATTCTCTCTGGGGGAAGCCACTCCAGCAACTCTATGGAAAGGCCCAGGAGCAGAGGTCTATTTCCAATATCCAGCAAGAAACCGAGGCCTCCTCCTGTGAATGCGCCAGCTTGTGGATAAATCCTCTAGCTTCAATCAGGCTGACAGTCCCAGCTGGTATCTTGACTGCAACTTTATGAGAAACACTGTACCAGAACCACACATCTCAACCACTCCCGAATCCCTGTCACCTAGATACTCTGCAATAATAAAGTCCTTTTTATTATTACATATACCCCACTAAGTTTTGAGGATAATTTGTTACACAGTAATAAATAACTACTACAGAATTTATTCAAGAACTTTCCTTGATGAGGATGTGCTAAGGATGACAATAATGGTAATAATAATCTGGCATTTTCAAAGTTTTCTGTATTATAATGTCATGTATCTTCTAAAAACCTTTTGGTAGCCTAAACTATGTGAGCATTGATCATTCTTGTTGATGATTCAATTTTTGCCCCTGTTTTCTATGGTTGGAAACCCACTTCCCTCTTTAGGAGTGGGAATTTAACAGTGCATTGCTTACTGTTCAATATTCCGTTATACGTAGGGCACGAACACATGCTCTAGGTTCTGCCAGTCAGACCCACAGCTCTAGACAAAACACATTCTTGTGAGGGAGACGGCAGCACCACAGCCACATCTGGTTTTCAAAGGCAATGGTGCAGTGTGTCTAGTGACTGCATCCAAGAACACTAGCAGAGTGTCAGTGGTGCAGGATCCAGTGTCTATGCCCAGCTGGTGGCAGTAATGATGGTATTAGTTCTGCAGTATGATTTTGGATGTTGTCAGGATTGCATAACATTCAAAGTTAGTTTTCTATTTCCTAGGAGAGATCCAATACCGTTTCATAAAATCTTTTTCAATTTAGATTAGCATGTCGCTTTATTTTGCACACAAGTAAAAACCCTGACTGATACAGGCAGCTCCATTTTACAGATGAGACCATTGAGAACCAAAGATGTTAAATGATGTGTTGTTAGATACAAGTAGCAAGTGATAGAATTGAAATACATTAACTAGTGCAGATTGAACTAAGCAAATAAAGTAATATTCAAATTTAGAATTAAAAATGTAAAAGCTTTAGATCCTTTAAAAACAAACAAATTAATTGTTTTTCTTTAAACTAGATAAAGTGCTAGCTCCCTGTTCTAATCCATATATTAGTTGTAAACATTATGGCATTGAAGCCCTTGCTGCTTCAGAAATGGACCATGCTTTTCCAAGCTTTCTGGATTTTACACTGATACCTCTTCATGGAAGTGCTTTTATCTGTCCATCTCTGCCTCCCACTCATTAATCAGTTTGCCTGGAGGTTACTTCAAAACTCAGATGTTGTGGTGATTATTCTTCTGAGCCCTCAGGAAAAGGTATTTATTCTCATCCACCTCTAATGCTTTCCCAGGGTTCTATTTCTATCCATAATAAAATGCTTAAGTTCATTTACCTGTCTGCCCGACTTCACCCCATTTCACCAACAAAAGGAATGGAAAGACCCAGACTCTGCCCAACCAACAGAGGGAGATTAGGACAAAGTCTACATATGCAACAGGGACCCCAGGGCTGTAATGACATCAGCTATAAGAATGCTGACAGCTAGGCAGATAGGCCCTGTACAGGATACTGGAGACATTTTCTCAAAAGAAATTGAGTGATTCCAGAAAAAGTCCTCAAAAGCATGACATTTGCAAGTTTCTCAAGCAAATGGGTGAGCATACTTATGATTCTGAAGGATCTGCCAATCCACACCTTACAGGAAGAATGCCAACTCAGATTGTAGTACTTTAAATTTACATTATAATAAAAAACAAAGGATCACCAGAATTATGTAGAAAACTTCCAATATGAAAAAGATCAAAACACATCAATTAGAAAAGGAAAAAGGAAGAGGAGGCAGAGCAAGATGCCCAAATAGAAAAGGAAAAGGGAAGAAATAATTTAGGGAGCAGGAAAAAATTTCATTCAACATAATGAAGAGACAATCTACTGAATGGGAGAAAATATTTGCAACTCTACATCTGATAAGGGGTTAATATTCAAAGTATTTAAGGAACTCAAACAACTTAATAACAATTTAAAAAGCAATAAAAGTGGGCAAAAAATCTGAACAGACATTTCTCAAATGTCTATTGGCAGATGGCCAAGAAGTATCTGAAACAATGCTTCACGTAGTAATCATCAGGGAAATGCAAATCAAAACCACAATGAGATCTCACCTCACTCCTATTAGTACGGCTATTATCAAAAAGACCAGACATAAGAGCAGAGGAGAATGTGAAGGAAGGGGAACGTTTTCACTCTGCTAAGTCTGCAAATTTGTATAGCCATTAAGGAAAACAGTATGGAGTTTCCTCAAAAAATCAGAAATAAAATTACCATATCATCCAGCAATGCCGCTATTGGGTACATAGCCAAAGAAAATGAAATCAGTATGTCAGAGAGGTATCTGAACTACCATATTCATTGCTGCACCATTCACAATAGCCAAGATGTGTAATCATCCTATGTGTCTACCAGCAGATGAATGGATAAAGAAAATATGATAGACATACATCATGGAATACTATTCAGCTGTAAAAAAATAAGGAAATCCTGTCATTTACAAAACCACAGAAGAATCTGGAGGACATTATGTGAAGTAAAATAAGTCGAGCACAAAGACAAAAATACCACATGATCTCACTCATATGTGGAATCTAAAAAAGCTGGTATCTTAGAAGTAGAAAGTAGAACAGTGTTTACTACAGGCTGCAGTGGTTAGAGTGGAGCCAGCTCGGGGAGATGTTAGCCAAAGTGTTACCAGAAAGGGGTCCCAATCCAGACCCCAAGAGAGTTCTTGGACCTTGCACAAGAAAGAATGTGGGGCAAGTCCATAAAGTGAAAGTAAGTTTATTAAGAAAGTAAAGGAATAAAGAATGGCTACTCCATAGGTACAGCAGCCCTAGGGCAACTGGTTGGTATTTTTGTAATTATTTCTTGATTATATGCTAAACCAAGGGTGGATTATTCATGAGTTTTCTGGGAAAGGGGTCAGCAATTCCCAGAACTGAGGGTCCCTCCCACTTTTAGACCACACAGGGGAACTTCCAGACATTACCATGGCATTTGTATACTGTGATGGCACTAGTGGGCATGTCTTTTAGCATGCTAATGTATTATGATTTGCATATAATGAGCAGTGACGACAACCAGAGGTCACTCTAGTCACTGTCTTGGTTTTGGTGGGTTTTAGCCAGCTTCTTTACCACAACCTGTTCTATAGGCAAGGTCTTTATGACCTGCACCTTGTGCTGACCTCCTGTCTCATCCTGCAACTTACAATCCCTAACCTCCTGGGAATGCGGCCCAGTAGGTCTCAGCCTTGTTTTACCCAGCCCCTAGTCAAGATGGAGTTGCTCTGGTTCAAATACCTCTGACAAAAGTATACCTAATTACAATTAAAAAAGAGGAAAAAGTACAGGAGAGGTTATACAGCACAATGATGATAGTTAATGATGATATATTCTTGAAAAATGTAGAGTGGATGTTAAATGTTCTCACCACACAAATGATAACTATGTGAGGTATTACATTTGTTAACTGGCAAGTTTAACCTCTACACAATATTTATGCATTTCAAAACATCATGAACATGACAAATGCTTATAATTTCATCTGTCAATTAAAAAATATTATCAAAGAAATTGACAGACATTTTAAAATTATAAGAAAAGGCAAAGAACTGAAATAGTCAAAAATTTTGAAAAAGAATAATGCTGGAGAACTCACATTCTCTGATTTCAAAACGTACTATAAAACACAGTAATCAGGACACTGCAGTGGTGATAAAAGGCCAGACATATACATCAGTGAGGCAAAACAGCATTCTGAAACAGGCTCAAATGTGTAGAGTCAAACTGATCTTTGTTTAAGGTTGTATGAAGGATAGTCTTTTCAATAAATGATGCTAGAAC
Organism: Rhinopithecus roxellana; assembly: GCF_007565055.1. NCBI lineage: Eukaryota > Metazoa > Chordata > Mammalia > Primates > Cercopithecidae > Rhinopithecus > Rhinopithecus roxellana. The sequence continues at coordinate 40,918,945 of NC_044553.1, forward strand.
TATTGTCATCCGTACACTAAATGAATTAATGAATGAATACATTTTAACCTACACTTTGCATCTTAAAATTAACTCAAAATGGATCTTAGTTCTAAATGTAAACACAAACCTATAAATCTTCTATAAGAAAACATAGAAGAGATTTTTTGTTATTTTGAGTTAGGCAAAAAGCAATATCCATAAAATAAAAAAACTGAAAAATAGTATTTGATCAAAGAACTGGTTTATGAAGAACACTATTAAGGGGAAGAAAAGCAAAGCCACAGATTGGGAGAAATTATTTGCCAATCATGTATCTGGTAAAGGACTTCTATCAGAATACAAAATAATGCTCCAAACTCAACAATAAGTACACTAACAATTGAATTTTTAAATCTGTCAAAAGATTTGGCCACTTCACCAAAGAAAATGTTACCGATGAAAAATGAACAGATGATGCAATGCCCCACATCATTAGTTATTAAAGAAATGCACAGTAAGCCACAATGAGATATTACTAAGCCCCTGCTGAAATGGCTGAAGTTTTTAAAATATTGGTATTATGAAATGCCAGTGAGGATAATCTAAAATTATCATACAGTGATGAGGGATTGTAAAATGATGCAGAAATTTTGGATAATGTTTTCCAGTTTCTTACAAAGTTAAATATACACTTGCTTTGTGATCTATCAATGCTACTCCTTGGTATAATGATAAATAAAAACTTATGTTCATATAAAGTCCAGTTTGTGAATACTTATCATAGCTTTATTCATAAGTGGAAACAGCTTAGGTTGGTGAGCATACAAACTCTGATATATCTATATATTGGAATGCTACTCAGCAATAAAAAGGAACAAATTATGAATGCATGCAAAACATGGCTGAATCACAAGTGCATTATGCTACATGAAACAAGCCAGGTTTGAGACTATATACTTTAGTAGTTGCCTTGGAGATGGAATAACTATTTTGGATAATAAAACTGTCCCATATCTAGACTGTGTTGGTGGTTACATGACTGTATCTATTTGCCATTTTTGATAGAACCAAACTCCACAAAGTGTGAATTTACTGTAGGTAGACTTAAAGAAAAAGCCTAGGAACTAAAGTGTCATTCGTTTAACCATTAACCATGTATTAAATAGAACTAAGCTGAGAGACTAGAATGTGTTTATCACCAGAGTAATAACAACTCACCAAAAGAAAGCAAAACATTTCAGTGACTGAGTAGACCAAGAATAATTTCAAGAAATATCATATCAGGATGACATTTCACAAATAAAAAAATAATGGGGTCAAATGCCTCTTTTGTGCAACCTTTACAATATTTATTTAAAATTATTTGCGCTTGAAATTATTTACTTTTATGCTTTCGCATATAATCTCTGAATCTTCTCTAAAGCAGAGCCTTCCTTTTATTAAAAGCTGGAATTACTTGAAATTCACAAAAAGAGCCAGAGATTTGTGATCTGTGAATTCTGCGCCTGACATCATATATGTAACTATAAACAAATCACACAATCTTCAGAAACACATTTATTTTTATCAGTAAGGGGCTCGTATATAAACTGTAAGCAATATGCACATGTGAGACATAAGAATTACCAAACTAATTGTGTCTCTGCAGAGGTATGGACCTGGACATGGAGTCTCTTCTCTCTCTCTCTCTCTCTCTCTCTCTCTCTCTCTCTCTCTCTCTCTCTCTCTCTCTCTCTCGTGCATTCTGGCTTGCTGCTGGGTGACTAGGGACAAGCTATCCTTCTAATGACCAACACTAGAACTGCACACGAAATACTTAAAGGAAGGTACTTTGCTTTAAGGGCAGGATCTCTCCACTTTAGTTATAAAACTCTGCAAGGTCATGCATAAAGAGTGCACATGAATTTTCACTGACAAAAGCCTATTCTATCATTGAGACCAAGGACGCCAACTGACCACCTGATCTCAAAAGGCTTTGGTTAGAGATCCTTGCTCTAAGCAGTTCCCAAATGTCAAATTTCATAGACCTGAATAAAATTTCAAAGAAAATGGGAGTTGCCAATTTTTATTTTCTCAAGTAACATCATTAAAAATAAAACACATTAACACATTAAAAATTGTTATTAAGCAAAAATAAAAATGTATATTATTATTATTGTGAATTTACAGAATGCCAGGGGTTACAAGCAAATTCTAAAAACTTACAGAGAGAAAAATAAAGGTCACCTGCAAAGGAACAAGAAGTGTAATTATCTTAGACTTTCTAGCAGCAATGTGGGATAATAGAAAACAGGTTATCAAGGCCTTCACAGCTTTGAGAACAAACTATTTTCAGATTTGAATTGTATATTCTGTCAAGTTAACAACAATTATAAGACGTTTTCATAATGCAAGAACAAAAATGTAAACCTCACAAACACACTTTTTAGGAAGCCACCGAGGATATCTTCAGATAAACAAATAAAGTAACCAAGAAAAAGGAAAGCATGACATCGAGGAATGATGGGAACAGGGGAATCAATTTAAGAAAGCAGTGAAGGCAAAACACACCATGATGAGATACATGCCCAAAGCCCAAATAGTAGCCAGTCTGTATAGCAGGATAAAAGGGATGCACAATAGTCTTCAGAGGAATGTGGAATAGATGAATTACTTGATATGTATGAGCATTTCAAAAATTATTGGTAAATATTTGATGAGTCGGTTTGAACGCTGGGGAAAAATACTAAAAAATTACCAAAATGCAAAACAATACAAGTACTAAATTCAACATTATTTAGAATGAAAGATAACAGTTACAAAGATAATAACACCTAACATTTATATGTAAAAATATATAAATAGCTGGGCATGGTGGCTCATGCCTGTAATCCCAACACTTTGGGAGGCGGAGGCACGCAGATCACCTGAAGTCAGGAGTTTGAGACCAGTCTGACCAACATGGTGAAACCCCGTCTCTATCAAAAATACAAAAATTAGCCGGGTGTGGTTGTGGGTGCCTGTAATCCCAACTACTCGGGAGGCCGAGGCAGGAGAATCGCTCGAACCCGGGAGGCAGAGGTTGCAGTGAGCCGATATCGCCGACACTGTACTCCAGCCTGGGTGATAGAGTGATAGAGCAAGACTCCATCTCCAAGAAAATAAAATTATATATATGTGTGTGTGTGTGTGTGTGTGTGTGTGTGTGTGTGTATGTGTGTGTGTGTGTGTATGTGTGTATGTGTGTGTGTGTGTATATATGTGTGTGTGTGTGTATATATATACACATGTATATATATAAAGTTCATGCTACTTAAAATTTGCTATGAGAAGATTACAATGGACAGTTATTCTTCTTTTGGGTTTCTCAGGTTCTTGGGACACTATTTGTAGTTGGGGAAAATTTCTCACTTAACCCACTGCTACCTCCCCAAGATAGAAGGTAAAATATCTTTCCCAGTTTACTTTGAAGCCAGGGTTCAGTTACATAACTTAGGCTACCGATCAGATGCGCCCGTAGATTAGCATCAATGCGACAAAGTAGGTGCTTGCAGAATTCAGCCACATTGGCAGCAGAGACCTCTACTTCAGAGGCATCTGTGGCAGTGGCTCTAGTGATAGGATCCAGAGTACAGCTGTGGTGGTGAGAATTCTGCTTCCTGTGCCAAAAGTAGTGGTATTCACATGTCCACAGAGCAGTTCTAAACTCTAAGTTGTCCTTAGCAGTCCTCATGATAGACTTAAATAAATTACTTTTCTGCTAAAACTTCGAGAGTGGGTTTCTGTTGTTAACTAAAACTAAAATCATCAGTGAAGAATAAGAATGTAGCATTTACTATACAAAAAATTAGCCGAGTGTGGTGGCGGGCACCTGTAGTCCCAGCTGTTCGGGAGGCTGAGACAGGAGAATGGCCTGAACCAGGGAGGCGGAGCTTGCAGTGAGCCGAGATAGCACCTCTGCACTCTAGGCCTGGGCAACACAGCGAGACTCGGTCTCAAAAAAAAAAGAAAAAATTTAGCATTTACTATTGACATTTCACATGCATTCTTTCACTAGATTTTACTCCCCTGGATCAAGAGTATGTAATAGGAAAACTATGATAAATACCTGATAATAGTAAAGAATTGAAGAGATTGCAAATGTGTCTTTCTGAGCAATCATCAGAGAGGAAAGTCCAGGACTTTCCATTGTTATGCTATTCCACTAAAGTCCTAACTGAAAATTGAAGAATCGTAAACACTGTCAAGTTCAACACCACATTTTAGCTAGGACATTGAAGCCTTAAGAAGTTAAGGGTTTCCTTCAAGGTTGTATATTTCGTTGTGACAAACCTGGGCTCAAGTATCAACCTCACTAGTCACTGGTCTTTCCCCTAATCCCCATCGTCTCAGTTAAGACTCAGATCATGCTGGTAACTTCTCACTTATTACTCAAATTAAGGACTTAATATTTTTATAAAATGGATTTGGAAAGATATATGGGTTGTAAAATAAAACTGAAAAGATAACCGCCGTGGGTGCATGTGAGTGTGTCTTCTTTCCTGAACTGGCAGTGGAATTGAAGATCCTTGGAATGACTTTTAAAGAAGTCATAGCCTGTGTAACTAGGAGCTTAAAAAAATGATGGCAGATTCTTTATAATAGCCATGCCATTGAGCAGCCCTATAATATAATATTTTAGGTGAAAAGTAACATTTAGACAGGCTATTTTTCTAGCACCTGATTTCAGGGTCAAATATATTTCTTCTTCATGTTTTGGAAGTGCCTACATTGAAGGCAAAATGAGAAAAGACAAGTCAATGTATTTTTAAATGACAGAATTCTGTGTCTTAAAAAAGGTGAACATTGAACACTTTGAAATTGTTACTATAACAGTGGTAAACCTAGTTATTTTCCATGCTCTAAATGCTCTGTGCAAGAGCAGAATAATTACCTGAGACAATGTTATAGAATAAATGACCCAGATGCAGTTTGGATTTTGCAGTCTCCTTGTGAATTCTTCTCAGCTGCCTATATAAATGACTGCAACATTGTGTACTTAATCATCAGCAAATGGAAGTTTCCAGAAGAAAAACTGTGCTATAGATTGTAGCACACTCTGACATGAAGGGAAGTTAATTCCCAGAACTTAATTATATGAATATCCCAGAAAAGGTCAAGGAGCAGAGTAATCTATAGTCAGTATCCTAGTCCTATATTTGTTATCCTGAGAAAATCAATTTGGAACTAGGACTGAATTCCAATTTATGACAGCAACAACAATGCCTTACATTTGGATAGTGCTTCTTTAACAAACTTTCATCTATATTATATTAACTGATCTAATGGAAGGAGAAGATACATAAATAGTAGAGAAAAAATATGACGTTGAAATCATTTGCTTTGGACTTTGCATTGTTTTTGGCAATTTTACATGATGTCATCATTTTGAAGTGAACTGTAATTGTCATCCTAAGAAGCTGTTCTTTTGGACTATCTTCCTGTCTTTGTCCTTTTAAATAATCCAGCTCATTTCATGGATAATATAAACTTCCTTCAGTTATCAATTTTACATTCTCAGAAATATTCCAGATCATCTCCAATTTATCCACTTTTTTTTTACAGTAACAGATTTTATTTAATTAAATTATATTAAAAACAAACTATAAAATAATTAGCATTCTCAATAATTTACTATTATTTACATTAGCAAATGTCGGTCGTTAGTAGACACTGTGAGGAGGGAAGCTGACAGAACTGGGACACTCCACTGTAGGCAAGGGAGCCCCGGCTTCCCTCTTGTTTCTCGGTCTTTCAGGTTCATTTTGGCAGCTCCGTCACTGAGAGCAGCAGGGCGGTAGCTGCAGCACCAGGACCCGTGCTGAAGACCAAGAGACCTCGAAGGCCAGGAGGAAATTCTTTTCCTCTGGGGAGAATCATCAATGCTCAGTCATAGCTCAGATGGGCAACTGGTTGGCAATGCTTCCGCCCTCCCTGTAGCCAATATGCCCCACTGTGCGGGGCCTTCTGCAGATACTCTTTGGGTTGATTCAAACTCAGTTTCTGGATAAACTCTCCTCCATCCCCTCCCACGGCAACCACACAAAACATTTTAGGGGGGATTTTGACCATTTATCCACTCTTAAATGCATCCTTTTATGTTTCCTGATTCTTTAACAAACGTTCACATATGTCATTTTAACTGATCTAATGAAGGAGAGGATACATAAACAATAGAGAAAGAATATGACATAGAAATCATTTGCTTTTGACTTTGCATTGTCAAAACCTATGACTTATTTAGTTCTGAGTTTCTACTCCCATTATTTCCCTTCCTATTTTCTCACTACAGCTCCCATTTTTTTCCCTTCATAACAAAAGTGAAAATAGTTGTTATATATTCATTTCTTATTTACTTGTTTTCCTCACTGGAGTATTATAAGCTCCATCATGGCAGTGACTGAATCAATTTCAGGACTGTACAGTTAGTAATGGCCAGAGTGCTTAGCACATATTAGATGTTGAATAAAACTAGTTAAATAATGAAATCAACTACTGAATTTGTATTACTAGTTAAGCACTTGTAAATAAATTAAAATTATACCCTAACATATATCATATTAAATAATTTTCAAATGAACTATACATTTGGAAGTAGAGAAAAAGAAACTACAAGATGTCTTGAGTTAAATATTAGTAATATTGTAAAATTTTAGTGTGATAAAGAGCTTTCCTTGTCTACATTTTCCCCCGTCTCCTCCACTTTTCTTTTATTTATTTATTTATTTAATTATACTTTTAAGTTCTAGGGTACATGTGCATAACGTGCAGGTTTGTTACATATGTATACCTGTGCCATGTTGGTGTGCTGCACCCATCAACTCGTCAGCACCCATCAATTCATCATTTACATCATGTATAACTCCCAATGCAATCCCTCCGCCCTCCCCCCTCCCCATGATAGGCCCCAGTGTGTGATGTTCCCCCTCCCGAGTCCAAGTGATCTCACTGTTCAGTTCCCACCTATGAGTGAGAACATGCGGTGTTTGGTTTCCTGTTCTTGTGACAGTTGGCTAAGAATGATGGTTTCCAGCTGCATCCATGTCCCTACAAAGGACGCAAACTCGTCCTTTTTTATGGCTGCATAGTATTCCATGGTGTATATGTGCCACATTTTCTTAATCCAGTCTGTCACAGATGGACATTTGGGTTGATTCCAAGTCTTTGCTATTGTGAATAGTGCCGCAATAAACATACATGTGCATGTGTCTTTGTAGTAGAATAATTTATAATCCTTTGGGTATATACCCAGTAGTGGGATGGCTGGGTCATATGGTACATCTAGTTCTAGATCCTTGAGGAATTGCCATACTGTTTTCCATAATGGTTGAACTAGTTTACAATCCCACCAACAGTGTAAAAGTGTTCCTATTTCTCCACATCCTCTCCAGCACCTGTTGTTTCCTGACTTCTTAATGATTGCCTTTCTATTTCTTCTTTGTCTCTTCCTCTTTCTTTTTTTTTCTATTTTTAGAATAAAAACATATAAAAATCATACACATTTATTATCTTGTAAAAATACCAAAAGGTTATGAAGAAAATGAATCTCTTCATAGTACATGCACTTCCCACCCAACACAAACCAAGATATCTTTTTTTTACTTTTCATTTAAGAAGAGAATTTTGTATGTGGGCCGGAAGTTGGGATCATCTTGGAAGAGACTGACAAATTTTACTGTGTATAATTTAAAATCATCTACACATCGAATCCATATGAAAGTTAACGGGCATATGACAAACTTCAAAAAATACTTTTAAGTCACATTGAAACCATTATGATCTGTAGTAGATGTAAGATGGCAGCAAATTGTTTGTCACTCCTCCATTGAGAGATAGCCTTTATTTCCCATCCTCTTGTATCTGGGCTGACTCTGTAGCTGACCCTAAGTCCTACTATTCCCTGAAGAGAGGGAGAGGGCCAAACATATGAGCATCCATTTCAACCTCCAAATAAATCCAGCCTGAGATGCCAGTGATGGCATACTTGAGAGACATCCCAAGGGAAATTAGAAGGAGAATTATCTTACTGATCCCAATCAACCCCCATACCTGGGAGACATAATAAAAAGGTTGATGTTTAAGATCTGTACCAAAATATCTCATGTACCCTATAAATATATACCGCTAGTATGAACAAACAAAAATGTTAAAAAAAATTTCAGGTGCTGCTATAATGAAAAACCTAAAATACATGCCACTGGCTTTGGAACTAGATCAGGAGTCAAAACTGGAAGGAACTCAAGGAGACTGTAAAAGTTGACTTAATCCTAAACTCAATTGTATCTTCAAGACATAGCACAGTGTCCAGAAAATGGTATAGATGCTAAGTGTCTGATGAATAAATGAATGAAGTCTTATAAGCCAACAAGTAAGATGAGTATCTCTTTTACTCATCTTACAAGATGGGTACAAGATGGGCTAGGTAATTAAAAAGGAAAGATATTTAATGGACTCACAGTTCCACATGGCTGAGGAGGCCTTACAGTCATGGCAGAAGGCAAAGGAGAAGCAAAGGCATGTTTTACATGGTGGGAGGCAAGACAGTATATGCAGAGGAACTCCCTCTTATAAAACCAAAAGCTCTGGAATAATCTCCTTTGACTCTATGTCTCATATCCAGGTCATGCTGATGCAAGAGGTGGGTTCCCACAGTCTTGGGCTGCTCTGCCCTTGTGTCTTTGCAGGGTATAGCCCCACTCCCAGCTGCTTTCACGGGATGTCATTGAGTGCCTGAGGCTTTTTTAGATGCATGGTGCAAGCTATTGATGGATCCACCATTTGAGGGGAATAGAGGATGGTGGTGCTCTTCTCACAGCTCCACTAGGCATTGCCCCAGTCAGGACTCTGTGTGGGAGCTTCAATTCCACATTTCCCTTCCACACTGCCCTAGCAGAGGTTCTCCATGAGGGCCCCACCCCTGCAGCAAACTTCTCCCTGGACATCCAAGAGTTTTCATACATCCTCTGAAATCTAGGTGGAGGTTGCCAAACCTCAATTATTGGCTTCTGTGCACCCAAGGCCCAACACCACATGTAATCCACCAAGCCTTGGGACTTGCACCCTCTGAAGCAATGGCCTGAGCTGTACATTGGCCACTTTTAGCCATTCCTGGAGTTGAAGCTGCTGGGATAAAGGGCACCAAGTTACCAGGCTAAATAAAGCAGGAGGGCCCTGGGCCTGGCCCATGAAACCATTTTTCCTTCTTAGGCTTCCAGTCCTGTGGTAGGAGGACCTGCCAGGAAGGTATCTGACATGCCCTGCAGACATTTTCCCCATTGTGTTGGTGACTAACATTTGGCCCCTCAGTACTTATGCAAATTTCTGTAGCTGGCTTGAATTTCTCCTTTTTCTCCAATAAAAAAAATGGAATTTTTTTATTGCATTGTCATGCTGCAAATTTTCTGAACATTGCTCCTCTTTTAAACATAAGTTCCATTTCCAAGCCATATCTTTGTGAATACATAAAACTGAATGTTTTCAACAGCATCCAAGTCACATCATGAATGCTTTGCTGTTTAGAAATTTCTTCTGGCAGATACCCTAAATCATCTCTCTCTAGTTTAAAGTTCCACAGATCTCTCGTATAGGGGCAATATGCCACTAGTCTCTTTGCTAAAGCATAACAAGAATCACCTTTGCTCCAGTTCCCAACAAGTTCCTCATCTCCATCTGAGACCATCTCAGCCTAAACTTTATTGTCATGTGACTATCAGCATTTTGGTCAAAGCCATTCAGGAAGTCTGTAGGAAGTTACAAACTTTCCCACATCTTCCTTTCTTTTGAGCCCTCCAAACTGTTCCAATCACTCCCTGTTACCCAGATCCAAAGTTGCTTCCACATTTTCAGTTTTCTTTACAGCAGCTCCCCACTACCCAATACCAGTTTACTGTATTAGTCTGTTCTCATGCTTCAAATAAAGACATACCTGGGACTGGGTAATTTATAAAGGAAAGAGGTTAATGTGGTTTGGTTGTGTCCCCACCCAAATCTCTTCTTGAATTGTAACTCCCACAATTCCCACGTGTCATGAGAGGAACCCAGCGGGAGATGATTGAATTATGGGGGCAGGTCTTTCCTGTGTTGTTCTCATGATAGTGAATGAGTCTTATGAGATCTGATGGTTTAAAAAATGAGAGTTGCACTGCACAAGCTCTCTTTGCCTGCTGCCACCCATGTAAGATGGGGCTTGCTCCTTTTTGCCTTTTTCCATGATTGTGAGGCTTCCCCAGCCATATGGAGCTGTAAGTCCAATTAAACCTCTTTCTTTCATAAATTATCCAGTCTCAGGTATATTTTTATCAGCAGCATGAAAACAAACTAATACAAAATAATGGGTTCACAGTTCCACATGACTGGGGAGGCCTCACAATCATGGTAGAAGGCATAAGTGAAGCAAAGGCATGTCTTACATGGCAGCAGGCAAGAGAGTGTGTGCCGGGGAACTCCCTTTATAAAACCATCAGCTCTCATGAGACTTATTCAGTATCATGAGAACAGCATGGGAAAGACCCACGCCCACGATTCAGTTACCTCCCACTGGATCCCTCCCACAACACATGGGAATTATGGGACCTTCAATTCAAGATGAGATTTGGGTGGGGACTCAGCCAAACCATATCAACTTACAAATATGGCAGAAGGGGAAGCAAACATGGCCTTCTTCAATAGTGGCAGGAAAGAGAAGAATGAGAGCAAAAGGGGAAAAGCCCCTTATGAAACCATCAGATCTCATGAGAATTCACTATCATGAGAACAGCATGGAGGTAACCACCTCCATGATTCAGTCACTTCCAACCAGGTCCCTCCCACAAGATGTGGGGATTATGGGAACTACAACTCAAGTTGAGATTTTGGTGGAGACACAGCCAAATCACATCATTCTGTCCTGGGCTCTGCCCAAATCTCATATCCTCACATTGCAAAACACAATCATGCCTTTCCAATAGTCCCCCAGAGTCTTCACTCATTCCAGCATTAACCCAGAAGTCCAAGTCCAAAGTCTCATCTGAGACAAGGGAAGTTCCTTCCACCTATGTGCCTGTAAAATCAAAAGCAAGTTATTTACTTCCTAGAAACAATGGAGGTACAGGCATCGGAAAATATACCCATTCCAAATGGGAGAAATTGGCAAAATAAAGGGACTACAGGCCCCATGCTACTCCGAAATCCAGTAGGGCAGTAATAAAACCTTAAAGTTCCAAAAATGATCTCCTTTGACTCCGTGGCACACATCCAGAGCATGTTTATGTGAAATGTGGGCTCCCACAGCCTTGGGCAGCTCTTCCTCTGAGGTTTTGCAGGGTACAGCCCTTCTTTCAGCTGCTTTCACAAGCTGGCATTGAGCTCCTGTGGCTTTTCCAGGCACATAATGCAAGATGTAGGTGGATTTACCATTCTGGTATAACTGAAGGATGGTGGCCCTCTTAGCACAGCTCCACTAGGTACTGCCCTAGGGGGAACTCTGTGGGGACTCCAACGTCATGTTTCCTTTCCACACTGCCCTAGCAGAGGATCTCCGTGAGGGCCCTGTCCTTGTAGCACAATTCCTCCTGGACATGTAGGCATTTCCACACTTCCTCTGAAATCTAAGTGGAGGTTCCCAAACCTCAATTTTTGACTTCTGTGTACCTACAGGCTCAACACCATATGAAAACCACCAAGCCTTGGGTCTTTCATGCTCTGAAGCCATGACCTGAGCTGTACTTTGGCCCCTTTTAGCCATGATTGGAGCGGCTGGGACACAGGGCATGAAATCCCAAGGCTGCACACACAGCAGGGGGGCTTTGATCCTCACTCAGGAAACCATTTCTCCTCCTAGGCCTCTGGGCCTGTGATGAGAGGAGATGTCATAAAGGTCTCTGACATGCTCTGGAGACATTTTCTCTATTGCTTTGGCAATTAGCATTCGACTCCTCATTACTTATGCAAATTTTTGCTGCTAGCTGAATTTCTCCCCAGAAAATGGAATTTTCTCTTCTACAGCATTGTCAGACTGCAAATTTTCCAAACTTTTATACTCTGTCACCTCTTGAACACTTTGCTGCTTAGAATTTCTTCCACCAGATACCCTAAATCATCTCTCTCAAGCTCAAAGATTTACAGATCTCTAGGGTGGAGACAAAATGCCACCATGCTCTTTGCATACCAAGAGTGACCTTTACTCCAGTTCCCAACAAGCTCTTCATCTCCATCTGAGACCACCTCAACCCTAGACTTCATTGTCCACATCACTATCAGCATTTTGGTCAAAGCCATTCAATAAGTCTCTAGGAATTTCCAAACTTTTCCACATTGTTCTGTCTTCTGAGCCCTCCAAATCTCTAGAAAGTTCCAAACTTTCCCACATTTTCCTGACTTCTTCCAAGTGCCTCCAAACTGTTCTAAACTCTGCAGGTTACCTAATTCCAAAGTGGCATCCCCATTTTGAGTATCCTTATAGTACTGTCCCACTACCTGGTATGAATTTCCTGTATTAGTCTGTTCTCACACTGCAAATAAAGACATACCCGAGACTGGGTAACTTTTAAATAAAAGAGTTTTAATTGACTCACAGTTCAGCACGACTGGGGAGGCCTTGGAAAACTTACACTTATGGCAGAAGGGGAAGCAAACATATCCTTCTTCACATTGCAGCAGAAAGGAGAAGAATGAGAGCAAAAGGGGGAAAACCCTTTATAAAACCTTCAGATCTCATGAGAATTCACTCACTATTCTGAGAATAGCATGGAGGTAACCACTCCTGTGACTCAATTACCTCCCACCAGGTCCCTCCCACAACAAGTGGGGATTATGAGAATTACAATTCAAGATGAGATTTGGTTGGGGACACAGCCAAACCATATCAGAGAATAAACTGGCATTTCACTCACAGATATATAAAAACTTGTTAAATCTCACCAATATTTGAACAAATTCAAATAGTATCCTGGCTGGTGTTTTAATTCTTTTATTGTTTGTTTTGACTATGAAATTGATCTAAAGAAAATGGAATGATATTCCTTAGTATTAGTGACAATCCAGCAAGACATCCACTATTTGCTTGTGTGACTGAACGTCATAAGACATTTTTAAAAGGAAGGTTAGCTGTATGTACTAAATGTCTCAAAAATGCATATGCCCTTTGACCCAACAATTTTGTTTTCAGAAAATTTTCTTGAAAGAAGAAATAAGAATGACACAAAGTTTCAGCCACAAAGATAATCTCAATGCAGCAAGTTTTTATTGTAATTTTTAAAAATCTGACTTTTTATAAAATTATAGATTCAGGTGAAACATGTGTAGGCTTGTTTCATGGATACATTGCATAATGCTGGGGTTTGGGCTTCGATTGAACCCATCACCCAAATAGTGAACATAGTGTCTGATGTTTCAACCCATTCCCAACCTTCTTTCCTCCCCACTTTGGAATCCCCAGTGTGTATTGTTTTCATCTTCATGTCCATGTGTACCCTTTGTTTAACTCTCACTTATAAGTGAGAATATGTGATATTCGATTTTCTTTTTCTGTGTTAGTTCACTTAGGAAAGCCATGTCTAGCTGCATCTGTGTTGCCGCAAAGAACATGATTTGGTTCTTTTTTATTGTCAATGCAGCATGTTTCTATAATAACAAAAATTTGTTTCTGATTGGCTCTAGAAATGAATGTCATTGTAGTGCAGCAAAAATGATGCCACACAATTGTATTTATGTTTATTAAAATATCATGTAATATCTAACATTACAATATGTAATATTATTTACACATATATAACCTTTCATTTCAAAATCTTCCCTTTCTTTCTAATCTTCCTTTTCAAATACATATATTTTCTTTCCAAATATATATTTTTCCTTTTCAAGTATACATATTTGAAAAGAAAAAACATCTGAGAAAGCATCCAAAGGAGTACTAACAGGGTAACTGCATAGTGTGAGTGAGGCTGGAGATGCAGGCAGATACCAGCTCACCCAGAGCCTTCAGTTTGTGGTAGAAAATTTGATTATTTCCTTTATAGCAGCAAAGAGTCTTTGTAACATTTTAAAGCAGGATAACAATAAGATTTGGTTGTAAGTTGTATTAGTCTGTTCTCACACTGCTAATAAAGAAATACTTGAGACTGGTTAATTTATAAAGGAAAGAGATTTAATGAACTCACAGTTCCACATGGCTGGGGAGGCCTCACAACCATGGCAGAAGGTAAAGGAGAAGCAAAGGCACAAATTACATGGCAGCAGGTAAGAGAGCATATGCAGGGAACTGCCCTTTGTAAAACCATCAGAGTAACTAAGTTGTGAGACTTATTTACTATCATGAGAACAGCACAGAAAAAAACACCCCATGAATCAATTACCTCCCATTGGTCCTTTCCATGACATCTGGGGATTCTGGGAACCACAATTCAAGATGAGATTTAAGTGGAGACACAGCCAAACCATATCATTCCACCTCTGGCCCCTCCCAAATCTCATGTTGTCACATTTCAAAACCAATTATGCCTTACCAACAGTCCCCCAAAGTATTAACTTATTTTGGCATTAACTCAAAAATCCAAGTCCAAAGTGTCATCTGAGATGAGGCAAGTCCCTTCCATCTATGAGCTTATAAAATCAAAAGCAAATTAGTTACTTCCTAGATACAATGGCGGTACAGACATTGGATAAATGCTCCTGTTCCAAATGGGAGAAATTGTCCAAAACAAAGGGGCTACATGCTCCATGCAAGTCTGAAATCCAGCGGAGCAGTCAATACTTAAAGCACCAAAATGATCTCCTTTGACGTCATGTCTCACATCCAGGTCACATTGATGAAAGATGGGGGTTTCCATGGTCTTGGGCAGTTCTGCCACTGTGGCTTTGCGGGGTACAGCTTCCCTCCTGGCTGCTTTCACAAGCTGGAGTTGAGTGTCTGTGACTTTTCCAGGCACATGGTGCAAGCTGTTGGTGGATCTTCCATTCTGGGATCTGGAGGACTATGGCTCTCTTCTCATAGCTCCAGTAGACAGTGCCCCAGTGGGGACTCTCTTTGGGGGCTCTAACCCCACATTTCCCTTCTGCACTGCCCTAGCAGAGGTTCTTCATGAGGGCTCTGCCCCTGCAGCACACCTCTGCCTGGTCATCCAGGCATTTCCATACATACTCTGAAGTCTAGGTGGAGATTCCCAAACCTCAATTCTTGTCTACTGTGTACCTGCAGGTCCAACACCATGTGAAAGCTGCCAAGGCTTGGGATTTACACCCTCTGAAGCCATGGCTGAAGTGGTTGGAACATGGGGCACCAAGTCCTTAGGCTGCACACAGCCGGGCCCAGGAAATCATTTTTCCCTCCTAGGCCTCTAGGTCTGTAATGGGAGGCATGGTCCTGCAGGTGAGACATTTTCCTCATTGTCTTGGTGATTAACATTTGGCTCCTTGTTAATTATGCAAATTTCTGCTGCAGGCTTGAATTTCTCCCCAGAAAATGAGTTTTTCTTTTCTATTGCAGTCAGTCTGCAGATTTTCCAAACTTTTATCCTCTGCTTCCTCTTGAATGCTTTGCTGCTTAGAAATTTCTTCTGCCAGACACCTTAAATCATCTCTCTGAAGTTCAAAGTTCCACAGATCTCTAGGCTGGGGGCAAAATGCTGCCAGTCTTTGCATAGCAAGAGTGACCTTTACTCCATTTCCCAAGAAGTTCCTCATCTCCATTGGAGACCGCCACAGTCTGGACTTTATTGTCCGTATCACTATTAGCATTGTGGTCACAGTCATTCAACAAGTCTCTAGGAAGTTACTTTCCTACATCTCCTGCCTTCTTCTGAGCCCTTCGGACTGTTCCAACCTTTGCCAGTTACCCAGTTCCAAAGTTGCTTCCATATTTTCAGGTTTCTTTACGGCAGCACCCCACTCTACTGCTACCCATTTACTGTATTAATCTGTTCTCATGCTGCTCATAAAGACATAACCTGAGACTGGGTAGTTTATAAAGGAAAGTGGTTTAATGGGCTCACAGTTACACATGGCTGGGGAGGCCTCACAATCTCAACAAAGGCAAAGGAGAAGCAAAGGCACATCTTACATGGCAGCAGGTAAGAGAGCATGTGCAGGGGAACTTCCCTTTATAAAATCGTAAGTTCTTGTGAGACTTATTTACTATCACAAGAACAGCACAGGAAAAACTGCCCACATGATTCAATTACCTCCCACTAGATCCCTTTCATGACACATGGGTATTATGGGAATTACAATTCAAGATGAGATTTGGGTGGGGACACAGCCAAACCATATCATAAGGAGTGCTGTGTGAAATTATTTTGAGTTGAGCAAGAGTGAAAGCAAGGAGACCAGTTTGGAAATTAGTGTTTTCATCCAAGCTTTGGTCCATAATCTAAGCTGGCCTTCGATTCTGATTTAGCGAAGAATTGTGTCTTTGACTCAGACTTATTTATTCATTTAATGAGAGCATTTGGTGGCTAGGGAAGAGGGGAGTTGGACATGAAGCTGGTTGAATTAGGAGAATGGCCTACAGAGGGTCCTAGCTCCTGAGCTGTTCTGTACACCACCCTTCACATAGTGCCCTCACCACGGCACACCATACACCGTGTGTTGTCTTAAACTTAGATCTCTTGACAACCGTAAAAGGTATCGTCATCCCACTGCAACAGTAAGAAAATGGCAGAGTTTCAAAGAGATAAGTAGCTGGCCCCAAATCACACAACTAGGGAGTCAATGTGCTGGGATTTAAATACCGGGTCATTCAATTCCAAAACCCTCGTGCTTTCCTTTACACTGTCATTTTTTCTGAGGGGTTGAACCTTGCTCCAGTGAACTTAACCATCAATCTATAAAAACTCCCTATCTTTGAGGCACTGTGCTAAATGCCTTTATTATATCATCTCACTGCCTTCCCTACTTTACGAGCAGTGGCTGTAGTACAGTGGCTAAGGACTTGCACCCAAGAGCTAGACAGTCTGGTTTGGAATCCCAGCTACTCCACTTAAAAGCTATGTTACTGAGCAAGGTATTTAACCTCTCAGGACCCCTGCCTTCCTCTTCTACAAAATGGTGATGATAATAGTACCTACCCTCCAGGAAGCCTACAGATTAGGTATTGTAATGTAAATTGTTCAGAGTAAGATTTAGCACACATTAAGCTTTATTTTTTACTGTAATTCTCCTTTTAAAAATAAGGAAACAGGCTCACAGAGGTAAACTAACTTGCTTAAGACCATTCAACTATAATATTGCAACAGTGGTATAGCTTGGTGTTGATGATAAAGTGGAATGATTGCAAGTTTTCTGGGTTACAGTGTGGCAGTGTGGCATGCCCCATCACTAACTAATGTCCCAAAGGAAGAGAAACTACTATAGAGAAATACAACAATATATCATGATGGCACCTGCATATGCATATGTCTTATTATAAGATTAATAATATATGTAAAACTCGAGTGAAGTTCTGTGTTTTTCTCTGACTACTGTAAATATTGAATATTTTTATCAAGATAAAAATACAAGACTAAAAAGTAACAGAATACACTATACCCTGGAAAGCTTCATCAGAACTATGCTATTAGCTCCCTTCAATGCAATGCTTTTGCTCCTGAGTCTGGGAAGGAAACAGTGATATACACTCCTCTGGAATTTAAACCTATAACTTCCTAACCCCGAAGTTTATGCTTAGTCCATTGATTTACAGGCTTTCATGCCTATTAAAATACATCACTGTGTGGTCGATTTACGACTCCTGAGATAACATTAATGAGAAGCTTAAATTTCTCTGATTAACACAAAGTGCCAGAGATGATTTACTGCCAGGTCTGGCTGTTGACAAACTTGTCAAGTGAAAGAATCTGGTGTAAAAACAACATTTGAGAAATGGTTAGCCTGTTATTACTTACTCAGCAAATATCTAGTGAAGGTCTATTATATTTGAGGTGTTGGAGAAGAGACAATGAACAGGTTAAAGACTTTATTACTGTCTTATAGATTAAAATAATTGCATACTTTCAAACTGATTATGTGAAAGTCTAGGAATAATTTCTCCTCAATAAATCTCTTACTTTGTATTCCCCCATTACTCTCCCTTTCTTTCCTTTTATTTATTTATTCTCCATTATGTATTACAGAAAAAGGTAGAGGTATTGACATTTTCTGTATTCCTTAGCAGAGAATCAAGGCATTTTTAGCTAATGCACTAACTGATACTTAGTGTTTTTATCTGTCTTTCTTAGTGGAAAATATTATAATTCTCAGAGCCTTATCAGGAACCTACTTAAATTTTAGGCTATTTTAAAAACTGATTAGTCCTTTCTTCTCTACTCTTTTCTACTTAAGACGTTAATTTGAGTTCCTTTGGGTTCTAGAGCATGTACAAGAGTTCTAAAATGACATTGTTTTTACCCAGATGAAGAATCAAGTGATGAAATATCCAATACCACAATGAGGCCCAAATGATGAGAAAGAGTCACATTTAGAAAAGGAATCCAATTTGCTCACCCTCATAAGACACTTCATCGGTATAAATACAAGTGAGGATTATTAAAAACAAACAAACAAACAAACAAACAAACAAAAAAACTCAATGAAGAAACCTCTGCTTCTTTTGCGGAATGATAGAATGGTAAGCAACTTGAAAGAGCATCAGGCAGTAATTCTCCTCTGGCGGCCGTACTGCCCATTGTATTGGTTGTTACAATGTTTGAGGTTGTTCCTGGCATTTGGTGCCAGGGACCCAGGATACTTGCAGTGCAGCAGTGCCCTAATAAGCAGCACTGCTAGTCCATTCCTTTGTCAAGAAGGAAGGAAACATGAGTGGATCTTTCTCCCAAGGTCTTATACCCAGCTATAGTGTCAAAGCTGGAGACAGAACTTGCAACTATATTTCAGAATTTGTTTTGTCCACTAGAACTAATTCTCAGTGTGACTGTTTCACAAGTAGCCAAAGGAAAATTGTCCCACTCAAAAGAGCTTCTTTAAGGTGTGATATTCTCATTCATATCAGATGTCATTTCTGTTACTCTACATTCTTCTTTGGGAATGGTTTTCAGTGATACTTCAAAAACCACATAAAACCAGTCTTATTATTATGTAGTTGTACTTTTTGGGGGGAGAACAAGTGGTTATTTTGTTTGTCACCTCAAAAATGCTTTTATTAAGCTTGATCAGTCATTTTGCTTACCCCCACTTAAATAAACTTTGACTTGTTTAGGAAATCAAACCTACCTTCAAATGTGTAAGATGTCCTGTTTTTAAATATTGAAAGGAATGAACATACAGTTCTTATTCCACATATAACATACATTGCAAATGTTTCATGAGCCAGGTTTGTGTTAGGTGCTAAGGGTGCAAGATATATGATCTTAAAGGAAAAAACCATGGTTCTTTTCTCAGAAAACCACTTAGTGAAAATAGACAGGAGAGAAGGCAAGTCCAACATTGTGGTCATAGGAGCATAATGAAATGCAGAGAAAGGGCTCTTACCCCCAGAGTAGGTGGTCAGAAAGCCCTCCTGAAGGGTTGGCATCCCAGTGAAGAACTGAGATGGTGATCAGACAAATGTCAGTAAGAAGAGGGTTAGGGCAAGAAGAATGGGAGATGGAAATCTAGACAGAGAATGGAATCTGCAAAATTCGGGTGTAAAAGGAAATGTGTTGCCATTCATTAGATGTAGTGTACATGGTTTGAAATTCTTGTTGAAATTCATCATATCTACTTCCATCAAGGTTGCAAAATATGTTTCTGAACCTGGACTGAGTTTGGCATAGATTCTATTCCCCTCGTCCGCTCAGCAACAAGACCTTGTCCCCAACCAGCACCCCTAATTAGGGCTTATCAGCCCTGGAAAGAAATGTTGTCATAATAAAACATAAGGAGACATTAGTTCCAAGTACATTAGGACAGTGTCAAAGAGGGAGGATTTATTGCATTATTGTACACACAACATAATTAAATATTAATAAGAAATGTCACTTTTCCTGTCATTACCAGGCATTTGTTTTGCAAAGAAAATCTACTGGACCATAGGGTGAAAGATTAACAGTGTTACTAACAAGAGTGTCATCAACGACATTTGAAAATGGGAAAAAAAAAATGCTTTCACAAATTGCTAAAGGGTAAACAAGCAAAAAGTGATCACTGGAGATACCTGCAATAATTAAATAAGTGTTTTTAAGTACTGGCCAAGAAGTGTTTTTAATGAGTAACAATAGAAGTACTCTACTGACATTCTTCCGCATTAAATTAACACACCAGCCATACGCACAATTTTACTTTGTAGGTGCTGTTGCATTTCACATCCTGATGTACTAGTGAAAATTCAGTTTGAGCTTCAATAAAATGGAAGAGAAGCATTCTTCAGAAGATTAACTATGAAAAGAAAGTAATAAACATGGTAGTGGTAGAAAAGTAAAGGTTTTCTCAAGATGAAGAGCTTTGTACTTATTTAAAATCAAATGGCAAGAACACAAGTGGCAAGAGATTAAAGATGTCTCAGAAAATTTAAAAAAAAGACCATTTATTTTTTTCTGAGACGACATAAAAGAATGAAAGAAAATAAACTGAGAAATAAGAATGTAGGGGCAAGTGGGTGAGAAACAGAGTCATTGTTTATTTATACTTCATCTATTATCTAAAAGAATTTGAGGCCGTTTAAAAAAAGAACATAGAAATAATGAAGTTAATAAAAAAAAATCAGGACTTAGAAAGAAGGAAGAAGCAAATATGATAGCCGTGAGAGCTGGCAGAGTTGGAGTGATTAAATATCAGATTTGGCTCTGAAGTTTTTGGCAGTCAGGGACAAGAGGAAATGTGATATATTTCCATGTATCTTTTGTTGCATAACAAACCACTTCAAAACAATGACTTGGAACATGAACTTGTTATCTTTCATGTTTTTTTGTGAGCAGCCTGTAGGTCAACAAGGAGGTTGTGACTCTAGGTCTCTCAGGGAGTTATAGTCAGCAGCTAAGCCTTCAATCATCTGCAGCCTCGCTCGTTCCCATGTCTGGTGCCAGGGCTGGGAAAATTCAAACTGCTGGACTGGACAGCTGGGGCTCCTCAGGCGTCTCTCTCTCTCTCTCTATGTGGTCTATCCAGCTTGGCAGCTTCAGGTAGTTCCAAAGGCACATGATCCAAAAAGAGGCAAGCAGAAGCCATACTTCTTTTATGACTCAGTCTTGGAGATCACTCACCATTGCTGCTCTGTAATTCTTTAGAAGCATGTCTCTAAGGTTGATCTGTGTTCAAGGGAAGGGGAACTAATCTTTCCTTTTTGAAGAGAAAAATGCCAAATAATCTCTAACATGTTTTAACAGATTTAACCACATGATGTAACAGATTTCTCATTATCAAAAGGGTAGGAGCATATTCAGTTGTCCAAGCTCACATTTGATGTTGTCAGTCTTTTAGGTGAAGTAAGAAGGAAGAGTATCAAGCATAATAGTAGAGATGAAGGGAAGGACAGATTAGGGAGAAATGTGTGTTTGGAATATTTCTTTATAGAGCACATAACACCAGCACACTAGAGCCTTGCTTCTTAAAATATGGCGTAGGATCAGCAACATTCACCTACTAGGAGCTTGTTAGAAATGCAGAGTATCAGACTGTCGGGGAAACCAGCCCCACACCACCTGGCGGGTACCCCAAGTCCGGTGGAGACAAAAGAATTAGAAAGAGACAGAATAAGAGTTTAAAGGTGGGTCCAGGGGACCGGAGCATCGGAGGCTTGCTCACCACCCGAGCTCTCGGCCTCCACCCAATTACTTGGTTTACAAGCTCTTTGTTCTTAGGGACAGATGGGAAGGGGAGGAAGGGATGAGGAAAAGGATTAATCAGTGAAGGAGAACTCGTGAGTCATTCAATAAGATGTATAGAAGTGGCGGTTTCTGTGAATTTCCTCGAGCAAAGGCATGTGTCTAAACTGCTTAAGATATTTAACTTATCGGGACTGAAATGGATGGGAGCAGGTTTCAGGAGGAACCAAGATATTTGCTTATACTCCACTGCTTCAAGGGAGTGTTATCTCCCTGAGCAACCTGTGGAATGCTGCTGAGCTCTTATGCTCTTGAAGCATAAAGACATGAAGGCAATAAGGAGACTTTGCTCCTCAGAGGCCACCCATGGCTTCCCAAGGATGTCTCACACAGGGGAGACCAACTCAACTGGCACCCCAGAAACTCTCTGTCCCACACAGACCTCATTCCAGACCTGCTGAATAGGAATTTCATCTTAACAAAACCACAGGTGATTCCTACAGTGGGTAAAATTTAAGAAGTACTGCTCAAGAGGTCAGAGTTGCTGGGCAGTGGAGAGGGACAAATTATTGCTGTGCACACACTTAGAGCAGGCCATGTGTGGGGCAATAACAGAATGTGAGTGGGAATGAAGACATTACTACATAGGTCGTTTAAAATTGGAAATGTCCTACATTCACTGACCAGAGTGTTTAGGCTGTGACTTGGAAATATAGGTGGAATTGAAATGGGAATAAGATCTAAATGAGGACCAGGTGTAGTTATGGAGGCAGTGGTGTGAAAACAATAGTTGGCCAGGCATGGTGGCTCATGCCTGTAATCCTAGCACTTTGGGAGGCCCAGGTGGGAGGGTGGCTTAAGCCCAGGAATTTCAGAGACCAGCCTGGGCAACATAAGAAGACATTGTCTCAAAAAAAAAAAAAAAAAAAAAAAAAAGAAAGAAAGAAAGAAAAGAAAAGAGAAACAGGCCGGGCGCGGTGGCTCAAGCTTGTAATCCCAGCACTTTGGGAGGCCGAGACGGGTGGATCACGAGGTCAGGAGATCGAGACCATCCTGGGTAACACGGTGAAACCTCGTCTCTACTAAAAATACAAAAAACTAGCCGGGTGAGGTGGCGGGCGCCTGTAGTCCCAGCTACTCGGGAGGCTGAGGCAGGAGAATGGCGTAAACCCGGGAGGTGGAGCTTGCAGTGAGCTGAGATCTGGCCACTGCACTCCAGCCTGGGCGACAGAGTGAGGCTCCATCTCAAAAAAAAAAAAAAAAAAAAAAGAAAAGAAAAGAGAAACATAGCTGGGCATGGTGGCATGTGTCTGTAGTCCCTGCTACTCATGAGGCTGAGATGGGAGGAACAACTGAACCTGTGAGGTCAAGGCTGCAGTGAGAATTGATGGTGTTACTACACTCCAGTCCAGGTGACAGAGCAACACCCTGTCTCAAAACCCCCCCCCCAAAAGCAAACAAACAAAAACCTCAACACAATCAAGGTTGGAATAAGGCTGGAGAATTGACATTGCAGAAATATGAACAATGGTATATAAATAGGTAATCAGAAGAAGAAAAATACCAAGTTAGTTTTCAGAGATAAATAAATATTGTTTTGGTATGCTGGAATTGTGTTGTACAGAATGTTACTTGAAGCAAGTAGATTATTTACTGATACATTAATTTTGCTTTATGGAAAAATCTTCAGAAATGACATTTGTTAGAATGATGAACATCCTGTTTATAGTTAAAAGCAGACAGCCAATAGAATAGTATTAAATATTAGCAAGTTGTAGTACACCATTACTGATATTTCAAACAGGCTTGCATGTGTGGTTTGTATTAAGAGTATAGGGCTTAAAGAGTATGGGGATCCTTGAAGAAATGGCAGATACCAATTTTGGGCCAGGAAATGCATAAAAGATATCTGAAATATTCTGTCTTAACGAAAGACAAGGAAGCTATTAGAAATAACTGGGTTCGGCCGGGCGCGGTGGCTCAAGCCTGTAATCCCAGCACTTTGGGAGGCCGAGGCGGGTGGATCACGAGGTCAGGAGATCGAGACCCTCCTGGCTAACACGGTGAAACCCCGTCTCTACTAAAAATACAAAAAAAAAAAAAACTAGCCGGGCGCGGTGGCGGGCGCCTGTAGTCCCAGCTACTCGGAGGCTGAGGCGGGAGAATGGCGGGAACCCGGGAGGTGGAGCTTGCAGTGAGCCGAGATCGCGCCACTGCACTCCAGCCTGGGCGACACAGCGAGACTCCGCTCTCAAAAAAAAAAAAAAAAAAAAAAAAAAAAAAAAAAAAAAGAAATAACTGGGTTCATGTTAATTGGATCCCAGAGCCAATTTGAAGGGGATTGCACTGGGAAAATATTAGCAACAAAAAAAGAATAATAATGATAATAGATTAAGACACATCAAATATACTAAAACTCATTAGTTCTTAAGGATACTCACATACAAAAACTCTCAATCACCTTTGGAAGATGCTATGAACCAATACTTTATTGTAAAAACTGGTAAACTGAGTGAAATGATCAAGCATTGACATCATATTTCTTATACAAATAGTATTTTAGGGTACCAAACAGTTAATTTTAAAAAAGACTTTTAAAAAGAATTATAGCATATAAACCATGAAAGCAGTAGTAGAATTAGAATATCATCATTTAACTCCGAATGAAATAATGGATTTAGGTTATAATTATCAATGGCTACTAAAACCATTAAGTGAATTGCTGATAGGGAATTTTATAATGGTGATGAGGCTGACAACAGCAAACCTACTGCCCAGACTTCGTGCCACAAAAAAGGGAAAGAACTAGACATTATGTGCCTCTTAATGGAACAACACAACACCCATATACAACAGACATGCCATAAATCTAAGCCAAATCGGATCAAGCCGTTAGCTTTACAGATAATAAAGAAGCCAGAATAATGTGTGAAAACTCCCCATAGGAGGCAATAAGCAAATTTTAGAAGGTGAGAATCTCCAAGAGATGGCCCATTTTCTTTTCCTTTTTCTTTCTTTTCTTTTTTTTTTTAGACAAAGTTTGCTCTGTTGTGTAGGCTGAACTACAGTGGTGCAGTCATGGCTCACTGCAGCTTCAACCTCCTAGGCTCAAGTGATCCTCCCGCCTCGGTTTCCCAAGTAGCTGGGACCACAGGTGCATGCCACAACACCTGGCTAATTTTTTGTTTGTTTTTAGTAGAGGCAAAGTCTCACTATGTTGCCCAGGCTGATCTTGAACTACTGGGCTCAAATGATCTTCCTGCCTTAGCCTCTCAAAGTGCTGGGATTATAGGCATGAGCCCCTCCACCTGCCTTCCCACTTTCTTCAACAAACGTAGTGAAAGAAGAAAAACAGTAAGAGAAGATTTGCAGATTAAAAGGTATGTAACAGACTACTTACAATTTCAGCTCCAACATAGAAAGAGCTTGTCCTGTCTGCAGAATAATTTAAAATACCTAAGAAACTGAAAATCACTCTTTTCTTGGACCCATCTGGGAACTGAAGTCATAGGACAAGAATACCCCAAAACCTGGCAAGATAGGTAAATACAGAGAATCTCAGCCAAGGTCAATTTACATGGAACAGAAGTCAGTAGAGCCACAAATAGGTAAGAACCCAAAATGATAGTTTTGATGAACTTCTGTAGGCTGAGTGTGGATTAGCTTGAGAATGAGAAAGCTTGGAGGCTCAGGCTTTGGAACCCTCCACACTTTTGTGGGTTTTACCTCCATAAACCCACTAGGTTCTCAAGGTAAAGATCTAGAAAAATCCCAATTTGGGCAGGAGGAAGGAAAAGTAACCATTTGAATTATGGTCAGGGAAAAACAGCTTTTGAAATATTCCCATAGTAGATTTCATAACAAATAGCTGGTCTCCTTAATTTAAGTCATGGTAAACACTTTACCAAAATTTTATCTAACCTGGGGGAAGGAAATTAGCCAACTTTAGGTTCTCTAGCCTTCCTATTTCATTTAAAGAGAGGGGAGAAAATGGCTAAGAAAAACTTGTGACGTTTATGGCTCAGGCAGACAGTCCCCCTAGAAATCTAAAATATAATTAAACTATTATAGAACATTTCTTCTTCCCACACCTTGTCATCATGTTCTTATCTGTTCATGGCTCCAGGAAGCTCAGAGAACACCAAGCATAATAAAGAACAAATAGAATAAATACCAAGAAATAAGCATATTTTATCAAAGCAGCAGAAATTCAAAGACAAAGGGAAAATCGCATAAGAATTCAGAGGACAAAATAAAACCAAACAAAGCACCTTATCATTAAAACAATTAGAAGAATTACAGTAGAATACTTGCCAGAAACCATGCAAACAAGAAGAGAGTGGAGTAAAATGTAAGTACTGAATAAATAAAAAAACACCAACCTAGAATTCTATATTCAGGAAATTTATCCTGAAAAAGTGAAGAAAAATAGTCTTGCTCAGAAAAGCAAAAACTGAGGGAATTCATTAACAGTAGATATGTCCTGCAAGAACTGTTAAAGAATTTCCTCAGAGATAAGAAAAATAATATAGGTCAGAAACTCAGATCTATATGGAAAAACAGTTCATAGAGAAGGAATAAATGAAAGTAAAATGAAACATTTTATTTTTCTTTTCCTTAAATGATCCAACAGAAACTGTTTGTCAAATTAATAATAGTTAAAATATTAAGGCATTATAGCATATGGATGAGTAAAAAATGTAAAAGTAATAGGGGATGGGAAAGAGAAATTGAGAATGTTCTGCTCTAAGACATCTGCAATACTAGTGAAGTGGCACAGTGTTATTTGAAAGTGGACTTAGATTAGTTGTAAAGGTGTGTAAACTCTAGAGCAACTACTAAAAATGGAAGAAAATAATTATAATTGATTTCCTAAGAGAGAAAATAAAATGGAATCATGTGAAATGCTCAATTAAAACCAGAAGTGGCAGAAAGAGAGGAAGATTTTTAAAAAAGGAAAAAAATGCAATAAATAGAAAACAGTTTAAAACATGGTAGATATTATTTCACCAATATCAATAGTCACTTGAAATGTGAATTTTCTATATTATCAATTAAATGACAGAGACTGTCATAGTAGATAAAGACACAAGACTCAATTATCTGTTATCTATAAGAAGTTTACTTTAAATGTACAAACCCAGATAAATTAAAAATAAAGAGATAGAAGAGTACCATGCTACAATAAAAAGAAAGCTGAAGTAGCTATATTAATATCAGACAAAATAGACTTCTGAACAAGGAAAATCACCTGGGATAAAGAGAGCATGACATAATGATAACTGAGTAAAGTTTCCAAGAAGATATAACAATACTTGACATGTATGCACCAAACAACAGAATGTCAAAATTTGTAAGGTAAAAGCTGAGAAAACTGCAAGGAAAAATAGCAAAATCTATTATTATGATTGAAGAATTGAACACCCCTCTTTTAGTAATTGATAGATCCAGAAGGTAGAAAATCAGTAAGGATATAACTAAACTGAACAGCACCATCAGTCAACTAAATCTAACTAACATTTGTAGAATATTTCATCTAACAACTGCAGAATACACATTGTTCTCAAGCTCACATGGACATTCACTGATTGACCATGTTGTGGATGATAAAGCATATCTTAAAATTTTTTAAAAAATAGAAATAATTCAAGTTACATTCTCAGACCATACTGGAATTAAGCAAAAAATCAATCGTAAGAAGACAGCTGTAGATTAAACAAGTGTATACTTGATATTAGCCAAGTGGCAGAGAAGCAATAACAAACACTTCTAAGTAAAACATGGGTCAAAGAAGAAGTTCCAAGGGCTATTAAAATATTTTAAACTAAATGAAAATAAAAATACATCTTATCAAAATTTGTGGAACACAGCAAAAACAGTGCCTAGACAAAAATTTATAGCACTGAATGCATATTATTAGAGAATAAGATAGATCTAAAATCAATTTAAGTTTTCAACTTAAAAGATTAATGAAAGAAGTACAATGTAAACCTAAAGCAAGCAGAAGAAAATAAATAATAAACATTAGAGGGAAAATCAAATTAATTGAAAACAGTTAAAGGTAGAGAAAATCAACAAAACCAAAAGCTGGTTCTTTGAAAAGATTAACAAAACTAGTAAACCCCTAGCCAGGCTAACCACGAATAAATAGAAGACAAAAATTACTAATATCAGAAACAAAAAAAGGAGTTCCCACTGTTGATACTACGGGTATTAAATAAATAATAAATTAAAGAAAACAAACAAACAGGTGGAGCAACATGGCAGAATAGAAAGCTTCACTGATCATCCTCCCCACAAAGACACCAACAACTACCTACATAGAAAAAAGAAAAAAAAAAACACCTTCACAAGAACCAAAAATCAGGTGAGCACTCATAGACCAAACTCAACTGACAACAGCCCACAGAAGGAGTATTTAAAGCAGCCCTAACCAGAGGGGAGTCAAAGATCCAAGCAGTCTGAACTTGAGTGCCCACAAACCTCCCTACCAAGGCTTAAAGGGCTCTTGGTCTGTAAGTAAACTTAAAAGCACTCTATGCCATATGACTGCAGCTCATAGGTGAATCCTAGGACTGAAATAAGCCCAGAGAGAGTAGACTGGGGGTGAAAGGGAATGACATACTGAGACACCAGCTGGGGCAGCCAAGAGAGTGCTGGCATCACCCATCCCCTAACACCAGGCTGCACAACTCGTGACTTCAAAAACGACACCCCTTCATTCTACTTGAGGGAAGAAAGAGAGGGGAGGACATTGTCTTGCATCTTGGATACAAACAAAATTAAAAATTAACAACGAGGAATTTTGGAAACTATAAAAATGCATGGAAATGAAACAATATGGACCTGAATAGCCACTGGGTCAATGAAAAAATTAAGAAGGAAATTAAAAAGGTTCTTGAAACAAATGATAATGGAAACACAACATACCAAAACCTATGGGATATAGCAAAAGCAGAACTAAGAAGGATATTTAAAGCTAGTAAGTGCCCACATCAAAAAAGAGGAAAATTTTCAAATACCCCAATGATACACCTTAAAGAACTAGAGGAACAAGAGCAAACCAAATCCAACATTTGTAGAATAAAAGAAATAATAAAGATTAGAGTATAAATAAATAAAATTGAAATAAAAAACACAGAAAATCGATGAGACCAAAAGGTAGTTTTTTGAAAAGTTAAGCAAAATTGACAAACCTTTAGCCACACTAGCTAAGAAAAAAAAGAGAGATGATCCAAATAAATAAAAGCAGAAATGAAAAAGGAGACATTACAACTGATACTGCTGAAATTCAAAGGATCGTTAGTGGCTACTATGAGCAACTGTATGTCAATAAATTGGAAAATCTAGAAGAAATGGACAAATTCCTAGATACATACAACCTACCAAGATTGAACCTGGAAGAAACCCAAATGCTGAACAGATAAAAAACAAGAAATGAGATCAAAACTGTAATAATAATAAAAAAAATCTTCCAGGAAAGAAAAGCCCGGGACATCATGGCATCACTGATGAATTCTACCAAACATTTAAAGAAGAACTAACACGAATCCTACTCAAACTATTCTGAAAAATAAAGGAGGAGGGGATACTTTCAATCTCATTCTACATGGCCAGTATTATCCTGATATCAAAACCAGACAAAGATACCTCAGATAAATGAAACTACAGGCCAAAATCTCTGATGAATATTGATGCAAAAATCCTCAGCAAAATACTAGCAAACTGAATTCAACAATACATTAGAAAGGTCATTCCTTAGGACCAATGGAATTTATCCCTGGGATGTTTCAACATACGCAAATCAATCAATGTGATACACATACCAACAGAATGAAAGATTAAAAAACTCACTATCATTTCAATGGATGCTGAGAAAGCATTTCATAAAATTCAACATCTCTTCCTGATGAAAATCTTCAAAAAACTAGAGATAGAAGGAATGTATCTCAATATAATAAAAATTTATATGACAGATCCACAGCTAGAATCATACAGAATTGGGAAAAACTGAAAGCCTTTCCTCTAAGATCTGGAACATGACAAGGATGCTCACTATCACCAATCAGACAAGAGAAAGATATAAAGGGCATCCAAAATTGGAAGGAAAAAGTCAAATTATCCTTGTTTGCAGATAATTTTTTTTTTTCTTTTTTTTTTGAGACGGAGTTTTGCTCTTGTTGCCCAGGCTGGAGTGCAATGGTGTGATCTCAGCTCACCACAACCTCCACCTCCCAGGTTCAAGCAATTCTCCTGCCTTAGCCTCCAGAGTAGCTGGAATTACAGGTATGTGCCACCACTACTGGCTAATTTTTTTGTATTTTTAGTGGAGACAGGGTTTCTCCATGTTGGTCAGGCTGGTCTTGAACTCCCTGACCTCAGGTGATTCACCCACCTTGGACTCCCAAAGTGCTGGGATTACAGGCATGAGCCACCGCACCTGGCAATGATGTGATCTTATTTTTGAAAAAATCTGAAGACTCCCCAACAAAACTATTAGAACTGATAAACAAATTCAGTAAAGTTACAGGATACAGATACAAAATAAACACACAAAATTTGTGGGATCTGAAAATCAAAACAATGTGAAGTCATGGACATAGAGAGTAGAAGGATGGTTACCAGAGGTTGGGAAGGGTAGTGGAGGGATATGGGGAAGGAAGGGGTGGTTAACGGGCACAAAAAATTTAAAGAATGAATAAGATCTACTATTTAATAGCACAACAGGGTGACTATAGTCAATAATAACTGTATATTTTTAAATAACTTAGGATGTTTGCAACTCAGTGGATAAACGTTTGAGGAGATGGATTAAAAAATAATAACAAATGAATGTTATGAACAACTCTATGCTCACGATTTTAATAACTTATATGAAATTTACCAATTGTTTGAAAGTCACAAAACTTTCAGTGCTACCCAAACTCACACAAGGAGAAATAATCAGAATAGGATTATATTTATTAAGAAATTAAATCAAGAAGTAATAACTTTCAGGTGGGTTCCGATGGTTTTATTGGTGAATTCTACCAATTATTAAGGAAGAAATGTTCACGACATATACCAATGATACTCCACAATCTCAGAAAAACAAAGAGTAGGGAGCAGTTCCTAATTCTTAAGAGGCCTGCATTATCCTAATACCGAGACATTACAACAAGGAAACTTAAAGACTAATATCTCTCAAAAATATAGATAAAAAATCCTGAACAAAGTAATAGCAAATTGATTGTAATAACATACAAAAAGAACTGGATATCACAAGCAAGCAGGATATCTTCCAAATATGCAAGGCTGATACAACATTTGATTATCAATTAACACAATCAATCACATCAACAGGCTAAGGAAGAAAACTGATATGATCATTCAAATAATGCAGAAGAAGCATTTGGCAAAATACAATACCGATTCATGATGAAAACTCTATGCAAGCTAGAATTGGGTGAGATTTCTCAACTTGATAAAGAACATCTAAAACAACCTACAGCCAACATGATACTAGTGAAAAATTAAATACTTTTCTCCTAAAATTAGGAACAACAAAGTGACTATGGCTTTTCTCACCACTCCTATTCAGACTTGTGCTAGAACTCGTAGATCGTGTAATAAGAAAATAAAATGAAATAAAAGTGACACAGATTAGGAAAAAAAGGAATAAAACCATTTTGGTTCACAGATGGCATGATTGTGTATCTAAACAATTGCAATTAGTTGACCAAAAAAACATGCCACAACCTCCCAGAACCACCCAAAAACCAACCCCTGAAACTAATAAATGAGTATAGCAAGGGATACAAGGTTAATACACAAAAGTATATTATGAAAAGGTGGTCAACATCACTAATCATCAGGGAAATGCAAATGAAATCTGCAATGAGAGATATAACCACACCAGTTAGAATGGCTGTCATCAAGAAGACAGGAGACAAATGTTGGCAAGGATGTGGAGAAAAGGGAATCCTTGTACACTGTTGGTGAGAATGTAAATTGGTACATCCATTATGGAAAACAGTGTGGAAGTTCCTCAAAAAATTAAAACCAGAACTACCATATGACCCAGTAATCCCACTCCTGGGCATGTATCCAGAGGAAATGAAATTAGTATCTCTAAGAGAATCTGCACTCTCATGTCCATTGCAGCATTATTCACAGTAGCCAAGACATGGGGACAACCTAAATGTCAGTTGATAGATGAATAGGGAAAGAAATTGTGTTATATATAGAAAATGGAATATCATTCATCCTTACTAAAGAAGGAAATACCATAATTTGTGACAACATAGATGAATCTTGAGGGCATTATGCCAAGCAAAACAAGTCAGACAAACACAAATACTGTATTACCTTACTTACATGTAGAAGTTTTAAAAGTGAACCCATAGAAATAGAGAATAAAATGGTGATTGCCAGGGGCTGGGGCTGGATGAAATGGGGAAATGTTGGCAAAAGGGCACAAAATTTCAGTTATAAGATGAATACATTCTGGGGATCTAATGTATAGCATGGTGACTATAGTTAACAATACTGTATTGTACACTTTAAGTTGTTAATAGAGATCTTAAATTGTTCATACCACACACATGTACACACAAAAGGTAATTAGGTGAAGTGATTGATGTATTAACTAACCTAATTGTGATCATCATTTCACAATATACACATGTCAAATTATCACATTATACACCTTAAATTTATACAATTTCATTTGTCAATTATGACTCAGTGAAGCTGGAAAACTTTTTAAAAAACACAAAAGTACGGGAATAAACAAATAGTGGTATAGCCATGTAATAGTCTCTCTCTCTCTCTCTCTCTCTCTCTCTCTCTCTCTCTCTCTCTCTCTCTATATATATATATATATATATATATATATATATATGAAGGGATGAAGAAGAGACCATGTGGTCAGGGAGGCAGGGATGGAAGTGAGGCAGCCACAAGTCAGGTGAGGATTGCTGGCATCACCAGAAACTAGAAGAGGCAAGGAATAACTTTTCACCTCCAGAGAGAGCACAGGTTGGCCAACACTTGGTTTTTGTCTCAGTAAAACTGATTTTGGATATATATATATATATATATATATATTTTTTTTTTTTTTTTTTTTTTTTTTTTTTGAGACGGAGTTTTACTCTTATTGCCCAGGCTGGAGTGCAATGGCGCGATCTCGGCTCACCACAACCTCCACCTCCCAGGTTCAACAGATTCTCCTGCCTCAGCCTCCCGAGTAGCTGAGATTACAAGCATGTGCCACTAGACCTGGCTAATTTTGTATTTTTAGATGGGGTTTCTCCATGTTGGTCAGGCCGTTCTCGAACTCCTGATCTCAGGTGATACACCTACCTCGGCCTCCTAAAGGGATGGGATTACAGGCATGATCCACCACACCCGGCCTTACAATAGGATATTATTCAATTGTAAGAGGAAATGAGTGATTATGCCTTGAAAAGACATAAGAACCTTAAATGCACATTTTTAAGTGAGGAAAGTCAAATTGAAAATATTTGCTGATTCCAAATATATGACATTCTGGAATAGCTAAAACTATAGAGACAAGAAAAATATCAGTGATTGTTAAGGATTTTGGTGTGTGGGGGGGTTGTGGTTGGGGGGATGAATAGGTGAAGTACATGGGATTTTTAGGGTGGTAATACAATCCCGTATGATACTGTAACGGGGGATACAAGACATTATGCATTTATCAAAACTCATAGAACTTGACAATAAAAGGAGTAAATGTTAATGTATGCAAATTAGAAAATTCATCAGGATGTTTTAGAGTCACAGGAAAAAAATGCATATTGTGAGAAGATAATCTAGCTATATCACACATGTATGAATCAAGCACACGGAGGGATTTGGGGAAAAGTTGCTGACCTAAGTAACTTTGGAAATAAGTGGAGTCTGTGAGACTAAAGGCAAAAGGAACTGCACATAAGCACTGTGTGGAGTTGATCCATTTGTTTCCCCTAAGGATATGGAGTAATGATTCTCATACTGCCATACATGAATACTAGAACTGAACAAGGAATGCTGGATGGTGGGAGCCAGGTTTCTCAGTGTTTTGAGAATATACAGATAAGCAAGGGGAGAAGGCTGGAATGATCCCTATGGTAATGGATTACATTAGTAAGAACTCAAGTTTAATTTAAAAGAGATACAGGTGATTGCCCATAGAAATATTTATGAGTATGCGTATATACATGGGTCAGGACACACATCTATTGTTTTGCTCTGTCAGTTTAGAGATCCTAAAAGAAGCAACACTCTAGTAGCAACTAGCATATCTAGCACCCAGATCATGGTTTCTAATACCATTCTCCAATGCAAGGAAGTAGGGCTCCTTGGAGCAATGGCTAATTCTAGGACTGTAGCAGGAAATACACAAGATGAGCCTGGAGCATCTTATAGTGTTAGAGTGTAAGGAAATGCTCGAAAAACAAACAGAACAGAAAAGAAACCCACAAACTACCTTGATGTGGGTATGTCAAAGTGGCACAAAAGCTGTGGTAAGCTAAATAATGCTCCCCAAAAGGTATCAGTTTCTATTCCCTGTAACCTGGTAATGCTACCTCATGAGGAAAAATGGTTTTTGCGGAGTGAATAAGGAATATTATTTCAGATAATCTGGCTAGATCCTAAATACAATCACATGTATCTTTTTACTTTTTTTCTATTTTGAGACAGCATCTCGCTCTGTCGCCCAGGCTGGAGTGCAGTGTTGTAATCTCAATTCACTGCAGTCTCCGCCTCCCAGCTCAAGCAGTACTCCTGCCTCAGCTTGCCAAGTAGCTGGGACTACAGGCACACGCCACCACGCCGGGCTAATTTTTGTGGTTTTTTTTTTTTTTTTTTTTTTTTATAGAGATGGGGATTCACCATGTTGTTCAGGCTAGTTTCGAACTCCTGACCTCAAGTGATCCACCCACCTCGGCCACCCAAAGTGCTGGAATTGCAGGTGTGAGCCCCCGTGCCCAGTTAACATGTATCTTTATAAGCAGGCAGAGAGAGATCTGACCCAGACACAGGGATGAAGAAGAGGCCATGTGGTCAGGGAGGCAGGGATGGAAGTGAGGCAGCCACAAGACAAGGGAGGATTGCTGGCATCGCCAGAAACTGGAAGAGGCAAGGAATAACTTCTCACCTCCAGAGAAAGCACAGGTTGGCCATCACTTGGTTTTTGTCTCAGTAAAACTGATTTTGGACTTCTTGCCACTAGAATTTTGAGGAAATACATTTCTGTTGTTTTAAGCCATGGAGTTTCCGGTCATTGGTTACAGCAGCCCTGGATGATTAATACAGAAGCCAACTGAAAGAGCTCCCAATGTCCAAAGCTGAAAGAATTTGAGTAACAAAAGAAAACAAGTAGTACTGGATGATAACCCAAAGTGAAAAATAAATATCCATGAATGAATACTGATATAAATAAATGATTGAAAAATAAATAGGAAGAAGGGACAAATCTCCCATGTAGAATAATTCCAAATAAATATGCGGCGGGTACTCCCCCATCCAACAAGGTGAAACATAACTCTACTCTTTTTTTTTTTTTTTTTTTTTTTTTTTTTTTTTTGAGACGGAGTCTCCCTCTGTCGCCGGGGCTGGAGTGCAGTGGCCGGATCTCAGCTCACTGCAAGCTCCGCCTCCCGGGTTTACGCCATTCTCCTGCCTCAGCCTCCCAGGTAGCTGGGACTACAGGCGCCCGCCACCTCGCCCGGCTAGTTTTTTGTATTTTTTAGTAGAGACGGGATTTCACAGTGTTAGCCAGGATGGTCTCGATCTCCTGACCTCGTGATCCGCCCGTCTCGGCCTCCCAAAGTGCTGGGATTACAGGCTTGAGCCACCGCGCCCAGCCAACTCTACTCTTTAAGTGTGGGGTGTGCATAGTGACTTCCTTCCAAAAAGTACAGAATGAAATGGGAGAAAAAAGGAGTATCTTTTCAAAGACTATTTCAGTCTGGTGATCAAAGTCACCATTATTAGTCATAAATCATGTTAATAGTCTATACCCTTGATATGTTATAACAAAAATGGCACTTAACCTCTGTTATCTTTCTCTCTAAAACTCATAACCCCAGTTTAATAATGAGAAAAAATCATCAGACAAATTCTAATAAAGGAGCATCCTGCAACATAACTGACCAATGCTTCTCAAAATTGCTAAAGTTAAAAAAATGCAAGAAAGTCTGAGAAACTGTCACAGCCAAGAGGAGTTATTTTTGTTTAGTATTTTCATTTATTTATATCCATTACTTTTCTTTCACTTCTCTGCTAATTGTACTATTTGAGTCATTTTGAGATGGGTTTATCTTGACTCTTTTTTTCTTTAGTGTTGGTCACGTGCTTCCATTTCTTTGCATGAATGATACATAATAGACTCAGAGAAGGCTGATTTTTATTACAGTCAACAATTAACATGACTGGACTCAAACTCCATTTGTGTCCCCTGCAGTCAACAGTTTCCCTAAGATCTGTAGTTTCCAGCTGCTGCTTTTTAACTAGTTCCCCTGTGAAGTTTTGCTGAGTGGTCAGCCTACATTTCAGGCCAATATTAGCTGCATATTTTGGGATGCACCTGCTACATGACCCCTTCTCTTTCAAGCTTTCTGGCTGCTCTCCAAGCCCTAAACTCTGACATTTTATGCTTCAGAGCAGTAAGGCTGCGATGTTCTGCTGCCCAGAGCTGCTGTGCAGACTCGAGATTGTCCTCAGGCAGGAAGTTATACATTTTCCGATCTCGCCAGCTGCAATTTTTGTTTTTCGAGGACTCCTTTCAGGAAATGGAAGGGCTGGGATCAAATCCAGGAAGTTTTGTCTCAAAGTTTGCACTCTTATTCTCTAACAATGATTCCTCTCACATTTATTTTCACTGAAGATGAAATACTGGGGATAATTGCTAAACCCACTTACTATTTTAGTCATAGCTAATTCTTGTGTTCTATTAAAAACAAACAAACAAACAAACAAACAGAGAATTAACTCGGGGATTCTGAATGCCCCTCAAATCATGCCGTATAGTTTACAGTCATGCTCTTTATGAGAGAACCAAAATAGAAAACTAAATCAAGATATCTTGATTGTAGAACTGGCTCTACCATTAAGTTCATATGTGCCTTTGGTAAACTGTCTCTTATCTCTTAGATCCAGTTTGCTTACTTATGAAATGGAGTGATGGTACATTTTACTCTAACAGTAGTCAAGTTACAGAACCATCCGAAGTCATCCACCTGTGTATTTCCTTTAGTCTCCACTAGAGGGAGAAGCAATACCAGACAGACGTGCTAAAAAAAAAAAAAAAAAAAAAAAAAGAAACCTGAATACAATCTCCAGTGTAAGTTTATTTAAACTTTTTTTCCTGATTATTTAACCCTCTTCATTATAGAAAATGTAGAATATATCGAGAAGCATAAAGAACCAGAAAACATCGCCCAAAAAAATCACTGTTGTATACATTTTTCATCTTTTTTGGTTTGCCTGACATCAGAACCTCTTTCGCTATGGAGGTGAAAATCCCTGCTTTCCCTACCTCCTCTTGCAGCTTGGATGTGGACACGTAAGTGAGGCTTTGCCCTAGATGTGGGTCTGATAATAAGAGAGCATAAGCAGGAAAGAATCCACGCCGGTAAGAGGTGAGGCACCAGGGAGTGGCAGTGACCTTCGCTCCTGAGGCAGCAACATCAGTGATGCAAGGGACAGTGATGAAGCCCTGCCCTGTCCCTGGCCCAGTTCATTTGGGAACTGGGGTTCATTGAGTTTCATGGATCTTTCACCAAATTGAGGAAAATTTCAAACAATGGATGGCACAGTGGGACCTCACTAAACTGCTTTTGGGATGATTTTGAACATTGCTCTTGGCTTCTTGAACTGACTTCCTTTAGCCCTTTGTTACACACCCAACCACTTCCTGCCTCAAGAGTCTGTAAACTATTTAAAATCTTCTTTTTAAATCTCCTTTTTACTGTTTAAAATAACTAGATTTTTTTTTTCTAGTGCTTGCAACTATAGATCTTACCCGGAGACAATCACTGTTGGTATTTTGGTAAATTTTAAGAGAGCCTTTCAAGAATTTTAAAGAATTTGTTAAAGAGAGGGATGTATGGGCTCCAATACAAGTTCCCTAGATGTATTTTTTAAAGTGTTCCAGTTCGTTGGGATGTATTATGGTTGGAGGAGCTCCAGTCTTCCGGATACCTCCACTGGAATGTGGATATTCCATGAAGACTATCATCACTTCATAACCTAAACGTTTGCTTCACTTCCTGTATTCCTTCCCCCTACCCACCTTTTTGATGGAGGCTTCTATTTACCTAAGTTAGAGATCTCGGAGACCTCTTTGCCCACTTTCTTTCCCTCACATTCTATACTTAATTGTTTACATTTATATTTTATTGATGTCTGCATTTTACTGATGCCTGTTACCTGAGGTGTAATAGATTTCAGCTGGTTTAGAACTAGATTCTAATGTGGCTAATATGTAGAGCTGGTTTTTTCTTCTCATCTTATCTCCATGACCTCTAACTGTTCTGACAGACTGATTTTCAGGAAAACTGAGGACACTGAGGGATGTAAAGCATGAACTCTGTCCATATTTGGAGTTCAGACAGGGCTGCCAGATTGCGAGTTAGGTTATAGGCAGGTAAGAAAGTATAGGCATTAAAAGTAATGGCAAAACCGCAATTACTTTTGCACCAACCTAATACACACAGAGAGAATTCATTCTAAGTGGGGAAGTTATCTAGCATGGACCTTCAGCCTCACCCAAAGGGACTAAGGGTCAGAGGGGTGCAAGGTACAATGTTGTAACTGGTAGGTAAACCCATTCCAGTTCAGCTATCCTGGTGATATGTGTGCTCCCTGAAAAAAAATGAATTGTTTGTACCCTAAAGTCGCTAAACTGTATAGCACACCATTGCTCAATTTACCCTGCTATGGACACCCCTCAATTAAATACAATAGGGGTATGGGCTGGGGGAGGAAACTCCTTTCCACTTAATAAGAGATTGCTGGGCATGTGCTGTACCCTGAGGACCGAGAGCATTGGTGGCCAGGGAAAATCAGCAAATTTCTGATTTCATCGTGGAAGATGCTAACGGCAAGTAGCAACCTGATACTTTTGTTGTTCTGTAAGCATATGTAAGAAGTCGGTTGCAAACTCCCAGACATTTTTTGGAGTGTCTGTGCAGAGGAAGTGCTGCTTCTGCAGGTGGCATTTGGAGTTAATAAGATTAGAAGATAAGGGTGCATGTAACTCAGTCTGCCCTTGCAAGTTTGTGACGTTAGAGAGCCCCACCTTCCATAGATGCTTCTCAAATGTGTCTCCTTCCCTCTCCTCCCCATGCCGCTGCTTATGTTAGCTCTTCATCATTTCTTACCTGGAATACTGTGCCTCTTAACCTGGATCCTGCCTTCTGTCTTTCTCCAAGT
Organism: Rhinopithecus roxellana; assembly: GCF_007565055.1. Classification (NCBI taxonomy): domain Eukaryota; kingdom Metazoa; phylum Chordata; class Mammalia; order Primates; family Cercopithecidae; genus Rhinopithecus; species Rhinopithecus roxellana. The sequence continues at coordinate 40,958,055 of NC_044553.1, forward strand.
TGTAATCCATGCGCCACTTGAGTGCCAGATTAATTTTCTGTGGCACAAGTTAGATTATGTCATTCTTCTACTTAAAATCACAATGGCTTCCCATTTTCTTTAAAAAAGTATCTGCTCTCCTATCGATTTGCAAGATTTTTTTCTGATTTGGCTTCAGTTATTTTGCATAGACCTTTCATTCGGTTTTCCCATCTGGCACCTTACGCTTTCGTCATACTTTCCTGTTGGTGGATTCATGAGCTGAGCATGTATTTTATATTTGTGCAATTTCAATGTCTTCCTTTTCTTTACATGACTAAAAGAGTTAACTAAAATATTTGACACAATTCATTTTATAGGAGAGTTGCAATTACATCCTCTTAAAAATTGTCCTTTAGCAAAACAAAGCACAAATCTTTCTTTTTATTCAGAGCCACGCATCATCTTGGATATGTGCATTTACAGCATTAGTGGTATCTCTAGATCCAACTATTTAATTGTGAGGATACTCTTTGAGTAGTTTGTGTTTGGGGTTCAGAGTCATGTTTTCTGTCCAGTTGAGGCACAACTTCCTTTTTAAATTGTTGCCTCTTTGAGAACTTTTAAAGTGGGAGTCAGATAGAAATGTAGACTGTCTTGATAGATAGTTAAGACTGTCTGTCTACCAGATGTCGCCCTGACTTCTTAGGAGCCATAGAAAACAAAAGAGCTAGTCTTCCTAGCTGGTTTGTTTGTTTGTTTGTTTGTTTGTTATTTTTGACAGTGCATATATAAACTGGTGATAGTTTACGTCTTAAATAGGGGCCAGGGCAGGTGGGATTGGAGAAAAAAACCAAGGTGTGTTTGTTTATTTATTTATTTATTTGAGATGGAGTTTCTCTCTTATTGCCCAGGCTGGAGTGCCATGGCATGATCTCCGTTCACTGCAACCTCTGCCTCCTGGGTTCAAGCAATTCTTTTGCCTCAGCCTCCCAAGTATCTGGGATTACAGGCAAGTGCCACCACGCCCGGCTAATTTTTTGTATTTTTAGTAGAGATGGGGTTTCACCATGTTGGCCAGGCTGGTCTTGAACTCGTGCCCTCAGGTGATACGCCTACCTCGACCTCCCAAAGCTCTGGGATTACAGGCGTGAGTCACCACGCCCAGCCTTTTCAATTTAATTTAATTTTATTAATTCGACTTTTATTTTAGATGCAGTGGGTGCACGTGCAGATGTGTTGCATGGGAATATTGCATGGTGCTAAGGTATGGAGTAGGAATCTCATTACTCATGTAGTGAGCATAGTACCTGACAGGTAGTCTTTTAACCCACCTCTCCACCCTCTAGTATTCCACGGTGTGTACTGTTCCCATGTTTATGTCCATGTGTGCTCAATAAAACCCAAGTCTTTATGTTTCTCCAAATCCTTGCTTACCTGAGAGAGGCACCTTTCTAGATAACACTGTCAATTCAACTTTTCTTTCACTGCTTATAGATTTAAAAGTCCTCTCAGTTAAAGTCACAATTTAACTTACAAAACTTTTGCAAATAACCTAAAGTACATGGCCATTGTGCAGATCACTTAAAGCTTCTCTTAATTGCAGTGAAACATCTGTTCAGACGTCATTCACGATGATAGTCTTTGATGGAGGACCATTGACACAACTTCCAATCAAGTCAGACTGCTGGGTGTGGGGTGGTCTCACAAACAAGCAACATGTGTTTTGCTTTCGCTAGTCTCTAGCATTACAAATAACATTTTTCACTGTCAACAATTAGCATCCTTTTACTCTGCCCCAATTTCCCCTTCTTTTAAGGATTCTTCGATTGTGTGCTTTAATTGGGGTGTGAGCGTGTGTGAGTGCTCATACACTCTATAATAACAAACCAGAACTGTCCTGATAGAAAATCAGAGATTTTCTATCTTCCAAAGTGTGTGCTTTGATTTTTAATTGTTTACAGCTGGGCATAGTGGTGCGCACCTGTAATGTCAGCTACTCGGGAAGGCTGAGGTGGGAGAATTACCTGATCCTGGGAGTTAACAGTGAGCAGAGATTGTACCACTGGCCTTCCAGCCTGGGCAACAGAGTACCACTGCACTCCAGCCTGTGAAACAGAGACCCTGTTTCAAAATAAGTAAGTGCAGATAAAGAACCAAAACTTATGTAGCATCTACCATATGTCAGGAACTTTATATATATGATCCAAATATGAGTTAAATTCTTCATTGTTTTTTGAAAGATTTGCCCCTGATTGATAGAAAATCCCAACCCAGTTGGGTGCCGTGGCTCACGCCTTGTGATCACAAGACTTTGGGAGGCCAAGGCAGGAGGATTGCTTGAACTCAAGGGTTCAAGACCAGCCTGAGCAACATAGTGAGACCTTGTCCCTATAAAAGAAAAAAGCAAAAGAGAAAATCCTATCCCCTGCAGAGTGAGAAAACATCTGCCTGATAATTCTTTTTTTTTTTTTTTTTTTTTAAAGACAGAGCTTTGTTCTGTCTCCCAGGCTGGAGTGCAGTGGCACAATCTCAGCTCATTCCAACCTCCACCTCCCAGGTTCAAGTGATTCTCCCACCTCAGCCTTCAGAATAGCTGGAGCACAGGTGTATGCCACCACACCCTGGCTAAGTTTTGTATTTTAATAGAGATGGGGTTTCACAGTGATGGCCAGGCTGGTCTCAAATGCCTGGGATCAAGTGATCCACCCTCCTCAGCCTCCCAAAGTGCTAGGATTACAGGCGTGATCCTACACTCAGCCTGTCTGAGAATTCTATTTTGTTTTCTTTGAAACAGGGCCTTGCTCTGTCACCCAGGCTGGAGTACTGTGGTGCAGTCATAGCTCCCTACAGTCTCAAACTCCTGGACTCAAGTGATCCTCTTCCCTCAGCCTCCCAAATAGCTGGGACTACAGTCATGTGACATCATGCCTGGGCTAATTTTATTTTTTGTGGAGATAGGGTCTCACTATGTTGCCCAGACTGGTCTTGAGCTTCTGGCTTTGAGTGATCCTCCTGCCTCGGCCTCCCAAAGTGCTGAAATTTAGGCATGAGTCACTGTGCCTGGCCCATCTGAGAATTCTTGATGGCAGAGAGAGTGGTGCAATTTTCTTGCTTGCTTGTTTGTCTTTCTTCCTGTCTGTCTTTATCTTTTTTTTTTTTTTTTTAAAAAAGAACAGATTAATTGAACTTTAACTGTTAAACAAACAAAAAAGCTGCACATAATTAACATTTGCACAATTTGATGAGCCTGGACATAAGCATATACCAGCGAGGTCATCACTACAATCAAGTAAGAGATATAACTATCACCTCGAAAAGTTTCCTTGTTTCTCTTTGTTTTGTTTTGTTGTTTGTTGTTGTTGTTGTAAGGACACTTAATATGAAATCTACTTCCTTAACAAATTTTTAAGTGTGCTATACCGTATTGGTAACTATGTGTATTATGTTGTACAGCAGATCTCTAGAACTTATTCATCAAGCATAACTGAAACTTTATTTCCATTGAAAATCAACTCTCGGCCGGGCGCGGTGGCTCAAGCCTGTAATCCCAGCACTTTGGGAGGCCGAGACGGGCGGATCACAAGGTCAGGAGATCGAGACCATCCTGGCTAACATGGTGAAACCCCGTCTCCACTAAAAAATACAAAAAAACTAGCCGGGCGAGGTGGTGGGCGCCTATAGTCCCAGCTACTCGGGAGGCTGAGGCAGGAGAATGGCGTAAACCCGGGAGGCAGAGCTTGCAGTGAGCGGAGATCCAGCCACTGCACTCCAGCCTGGGTGACAGAGCAAGACTCCGTCTCAAAAAAAAAAAAAATAAAGAAAATCAACTCTCAATTTCCCACCCCTGCCAGCCTCTGGTACCCTTCATCCTACTATCTGTTTTTTCTGTGCTTATGACTATTTTAGACAACTCACCTAAGTGGAATCACACAGTATTTGTCCTTCTGTGGCTGTCTTATTTCACTTAGAATAATGTTCTCTAGATTCATCCATGTTTTGTCACAAATGGCAAGATTTCCCTCTTTGCAAAAGCTGAATAATATTCCATTGTATTATACTATGTTGTCTTTCTCTAATCTTGGTTTTCTACAATAGCTATTGTAACTAACGCTGCATTGAATGTAGGATTGCAGATATCTTGTCAAGATCTTTATTTTAATATTTTAGATATGTACCCACAAGTGGGATTGCTAGGTCCTATGGTAGTTCTGTTTTTAACTTTTGGAAGAACCTTCACATACTTTTTGATTGCACTGTTTTACAAGGATTCCCTTTTCTCCACATCCTTACCAATGCTTATTATCTTTTTAAAATATATATAGTGGTCATACTAACAGGTGTGAGATGATATCTTGTGTGGTTTTGGTTTTCATTTCTCTGATGATTGGTGATGTTGAGCACCTTTTCATGTATTTACTGGCCATACACTGAGGGAAAGGAGAGTCTTTTCAATAAATGGTGCTAGGAAAACAAGTTATCCACATGCAAAATTATAAAATTGGACACCTATTTTACACCATACACGAAAATAAAGCCAAAATGAATTAAAGGCCTAAATGTAAAAACTGAAACTATAAAACTACTGGAAGAAAATGTAGGGTATAGTTTCTTGACATTGGTGTTGTCAATGATTTCTTGGACATGATACCAAAAGTAGAGACAAACAAAGCCAAAATAGACAAATGGGATTACTGTAAACTAAAATGCTTCTGTAGAGCAAAACAACTGACAGAATGAAAAGACAACCTACAGAATGAGAGAAAATATTTACAAACCATATATTTAATAAGGAGCTAAGGTCCAAAATATGAATAAAAAACTCCTACAGCTTAACAACAACAACAACAACAATAAAAAACCAACAAAGTTTGAAAATGGGGAAAGGGCTCTAATAGACATTTCTGTAAAGAAGTCACATTTCTTTTTCTCGCTCTGGCTCTATTTGGCTTCCTGCTGAAGCCCTGATCTCTTGTGTCTCCCTTTCTAAGACTGTTCCTCTCCATGCTCTCCAAAGATCCACATATGGGACAGAAAATTTTTTCCTCTCTTTTCCTCCAACCCCTAGTCAAAAAGAAATTCAGAAAGTTTAGGCAATGTGCTCAAGAGAGCATGATGATGGAGCAGGGACATACTTCAAGGTTTTCTGGCTGAAAACCAGAGGTATTCCTATTCACCTTTCTTTCTGATACATTGGCCAATGATATATGGTGGGGAGGGAACTCATGAAGTAAAGTGAATTTGACTTATCATGAGATAGTAAAACATTTGAAGTGGTGACAATTTAAATATTTTTCAAAGACAAAATGTTTAATATTTAGAGCAATGACTCTTTTACTAATATTCATTAACTGGGGATAATGTTCTTATCATTATATAAGAGTTATCTATAAATTATCTAACATTTCAATATGTGGCAAAGTATTTAGTTTCCTTTTTTTTTTTTTGAAATGGAGTCTTGCTCTGTCGCCCAGGCTGGAGTGCAGTGATGCGATCTTGGCTCACTGCCACCTCTGCCTCCCAGGTTCAAGCAATTTTCCTGCCTCAGCCTCCTGAGTAGCTGGGATTACAGTCAAGAGCCACCGTACGCAGCCTTCATCAATAATTTTTAGTGTATAGAATCATGAGACCAAAAGATTTGAGAATAGCTTTTGTAGCCTCTACTGAATCATTTTTAGGGTTTTCAAGACAGCAAAAGGATACATACTTAATGTTTTTCTACTTCATACCAGAGATTTTAAATATTTAATCATGTTTCATAAATTTTATCTTTTCTTAATTCTCTTAATAGAATTGTGAGTTTTACACCCATTCCATAATTGAAGAGCTTGAGATCTGGAAATGTTACTTAAAATCCTCATAGTTGAACAAAGGGCAGAGGAGAAATTAAACCTAGGTCTGAATGACTCCAAAGACCATTCTGTCCTGCACTTAAATGTGTAGAACTACAACTGTGATGTGAAATGAGGTGGGCTACAGACATGGATTTTCATAGTTACTGAGAATAAAACAATCTAGGAAGTCCATATCTACTAATTGTGGCTATAGCTCAGTACACATATTTCCAAAACATGGCTTCAATCTTGACAAAAAGAAAAAAAATCTTGTTTGGAATAGGAAGTCAACTTGATTGGATGTATTTTGGGGCCATGAGAATAAACAGAAGACCTGGATAATCTTCTTGTTGTATTAATATTTCATCCAGTGTTTTACCATTGCTTATGGGCAAAGAATTGAATTTGACCTGCCTTGGAATTAAATTTTCTTTTTCAATTTTCCATTAAGAAAATATTGCTGACTCTTGTCCTAGATTTTCAGTCTATTAAAAAATATTCTCATCCATGGCTAAAACACGTAGAAAGTTATACATTTTAAGTTCCTCCTTAGAACTTAGTGTTTTAGTCTCCCTTTATATCATAATTGGAAAAACATTAAAAATATGAAATTGAAGCAAAATACCGGGAAGCAACTGTATATAGAATCACAAATCATCTATTTAACAGCTAAGATATTCCTGCTTATTACTATTTATATATACAAAATTAATTAAAGATATGATAGTTCTCCTCCAAGCTAAACCCCGAGTACCCTTGGAACAGAGGCTATCTCATTCTCTTTGGTCCTGACCTCAAGTGATTCACCCACCTCAGCCTCCCAAAGTGCTGGGATCACAGGTGTGAGCCACAGCACCCAACAGTCTCATTCCCTTTGGCTAGCCCATTGCCTGCATAGCAACTGGAACACAGGAAGTACTCAACACACTTGTTTAATAGTCAAATGTAATTGACTTTATTTAAAATGCACTTTTTCCTAATTTAAATGTCTTTATTCTGCTATGTAATTCATCTCATTATATAATATACCCATTTCCATATCATATAATTACTTTGGAAAAACAAGAAAAGCTGTCTGGTTAGGATGAATGCATTGAAAATTCACAAAGTTTTCTTCTATATAATCTAGCTTTCCTTTATCATTGGTAGAAAATACTTTTCACAAATAGAACTTTTTGTTTTAATTGTAATTAAGGCAGATGGCTAACTTAGTAAATGGGTATTGTTGGGGAAATATAACTAAAACCAAAATCTTCTTATCTAGAAATCATCTCCACAAAGGTAATAGGGAAAGAAAACATTTTTAATATTGAAAGCATTGAAACATAATGTAATGGGTATCACAGGCAATCCACATTGCTCACCCTTATATACAGCCAAGCAGACATGACCCATTATATGCATGTTTTCAAGATCAACAATAACTCAAGTAAGAGGACTTGACAGTGCTATATGTCACACATAGGTTACCATAATTGCACCTTTTAGTTGGGTACAATTAACTGTGCTAGTTAATTTGCTTTATCCAGAGGAAATTCAAACTTCTCATATATTTAGGACAGGAAATAGTTTTGCAAGTTGGAGCAAGGTGCCCACCTAAGTCAGACTTAAGCCTACCCCAAAGACTGGGAGATATAGGTACTCTCTTCCTTGATGTTTACATTTCAAAGAAATGGCTACCAGGGACTTGAGAAAGATATTTCTAGATTATATAGCTGACAAAATGCCAATTTAGTCTTCAAAAGAATTTATATACATTTCAAAGAGAGGAGAAAGAACTTGCAATAATAAGTTTTCTAAAGTAAGTGCTCAAAGTAAATGGAGAGAAAGAGATATTTTTTCTTATTTTCAAAATGAGTAAGCGTCTGATTTTAAATGTGCATTTGTCTTTACAGTATTTACTGTCTGGTTACTTCATGCAAATGTTTATGGTAATTGAGTGGGGAGGTGAAGAGAGAGAGTAAGCACTACTATCACCTCACTCATATGTTGTTGCCTTTTATGATTTACTTTGTTCTCATGTTTCTGAATGTTAAATATGGCATTTCTTGGCCTATTCATGAGATAAAGTAACTATTGCTGTGTGGGGGAAAAAGGATACTTTAGGTTTGTTCTTCATGATTATGGCCTCTGAGAGTTCTGGGAACAGCTTTCTTGACCTCTTAATTGTTCTCTGTTCCCAAAATGTTAGAAAATCACACAGTTATAAGTGAATAAATATTAAGTTAATAAATAAAGAGGTTATCTGTCTCTTGATGGAGAAAAAAAAAACTCTGTAAAATATTTAAACAGGTTTATTCTGAACCAATACAAGCAACTGTGGCCCAAGGAACAGTCTCAAGAGGTCTTGAGAAAGGGTGCCTGAGGTGGTTGATGATTGACTTACAGTTTGGTTTTATACATTTTATGGAGAGCAATATTACAAGCAAATACTTAAATCAATACCTTGGTTCAGATCAAAAAGGTGAGATATCTTGAATTGGAGGTGGAGTGGGAGAAGTAGGGTAGGTTTACAGGTCATAAGTGGGTTCAAAGACTTTCTAATTGGCAATTAGTTCAAAGAGTTAAGCTTTGTCTAAAGACTTGAAGTCAATAGAAAGAAATTCTTGAGTAAAGATAAGGAGATTGTAGAAGACAAGGTTCTTGTTTTGTTATGTAGATGAAGCTTCCAGGTAGCAGCCTTCAAAGAGAAAAAATCATAAATATTTCTTTTCAGACCTTTAAAGGTGTCAGACTCTTAGTCTCTCCTAGAAGGAGGAGGTCTTGGCTGCATTAATGGAGATTCTTTACAGAAGTAAATTTCCTCCAGAAAGGACAACTTTGCAGGGCCATTTCAAAATATGTTAAAGAAATATATTTTGGGATAAAACATTTTGATTTCTTTCAGGGTCTGCTATCTGCCATGTGATGCTATACCACAGTCAATTTGGAATTTGGTACCTTATTGCCACAAAGCATCTTTAAGGGAAGGGATATAATGAGGCATGTCCTGTGTCCCTTCCTGTCATGGCTAGAAATTCAGTTTTTCAGGTTTCTCTGGGGTTCCCGTGGCCAGAGGGGTTCATTCAGTCAGTTAGGGGGGTGCATAGGATTCTATTTTTGGTTTGCATGTCCCTTTAATCATCACTCAAACTGTCTTTTTTCCCTTTCTTTTCTCAGGTTGAAAAATTTTTCTTTGTTATAATCTCCTACTTAAAAGATTTTTGTTGTTGTTATAAATGGCACATTCCAGGTACAGTCCAATAGAATATAGGGTTAAGATCATCCTTTTAATGAATGTGTCTGGAAAAGCTTTCATCTCTTGCTTCTTGTGATGCTATACCCTCCTGGTTTTCCTCCTACTTACCTGGCCACCACTTCTCGGTTTCCTTTCAGGTTCCACCTTTTCTACTTGACCTCAAAATGATAGACTGCTTCTGGGTGGAGTCAAGAGCTGTCTATTTATTTATTGTCATTCCATAGGTGGTTTCTCTTAGTCCTGTGGATTTAAGTACCATGTGATATTGATGAATCTAAATTTCTACACCTCTGATCTCTTCGATTAGTTTCAAACTTTTATATACAATAGACTACTTGAAACCTTAATTAAATATCTAATAAGCAACTGACATTTAATATGTAGAAATAGGACTCTTGTTATCTCTCAGTCTGCCCTTCCCCCAGGCTTCTTAATAGAATGAATGACAACATTACATTCGATTGCTCAACCAAAACACAAAACAAAATGTAATAAAACAAAAACAAAAATCTAGGAATCATTGACTTTCACGGTCCATATCAAACCCATCAGTAAATTCTGTTGTTTCTACCTCTAAAACATATGCTACATCCTCTCCCTTTTTACATCTCTCTAGCCACGACCCCAGTCCAAAACACCATCCTTTCTTATAAAGACTACAGTTTCCTTTCAACCAGTCTAACTGCTTTCACTCTTTAACCTCTTCCCCTATTCGTTCCCCGTATATCAGTCACCGTGATTTTTTAAAAATATGAATTGCATTAATTCAGTAATCTCATGATAAAACTTTAAAGACTTTCCATTGACTTAGAATCATATTAGAAATCTTGACTGGCATGTTCTTAACATATTTTGTTCAAATGACCTAGATATTTAAAATGGACAACTAAAAGTAAATATTGGAGAAAAATTCCTTGCATTAAAAAAATAATATTTTAAAAAAGGTCATATTTCTTTCAAATACATCCAATTAATTGTTAAAGATAATAAGCAAAATATTTTGTAATATTGTCTCTTAGTGAGATGGATGGAACTTTTTTTATTAGACCATATTTCTAGTGATTAACTTTTTTTATAGCTAGAATACGATGGAGTTCAGAGATCAGCATTAGTTTCATCCCTAATGTGTGCTTTAGGATTATTTTTTGCATAGGCAAATGTCAATTATATAGGTTGTCCAAATATGCCTTAAGAAGCTTAATAGAGATAAATTCTTGAGAATTCTTATAGGTGGTTACATATGTAATTTTATTTCATAGTCGAAAAAGTATTAAATCTATAATTATGCATTTGACGGACCAAGCACATTCTTATTAACATCTGAGAGCATGGAATTCATCCTAATTAAACAAAACTATCCTTCTATAGTTCAGAGCATAACTTTCTGGGTTGTAATTTGGGAACATTTTGTTCTATCCCTGTACTTAAATGGATATTAGAGAGGACTTTAATCAACTATGTAGAAATTAACAGCAGAATTAAGAGAATGAATTAAGTATGAGCTTATGAATAATACACTATTTACAGAAGAATCTATAACGTTTGATTGTAAACCAAAAATGAAATTCTAAGTCCCCCAACCGTCTAAATGGACGCTTCTTCTCAGCCCAGGGCATTCCAAAGTTAACCTGGAAAACTAGTTCAGGCTGTGACGGGAAGGAGTCGAACATGCCTCATTATACTCTCCTCCCTTTTGGAATTTGGGCCCAGTTGACCAGCATTAATATCAACACAGGCCTTTAGATTGATAGAACAGACTGTCTGAGTCTGGCAAGAAACATTTACAATCTATTCTCTGAAGCCTGCTACCTGGAGGCTTTATCTGCAATAAAACCTTGGTGCACACAGTACATTATCTTAACCCCAACATTTCTTTTTATTGATTCTTAATCTTTAGACAATAATTTAACTCTTTTAACCAGTTGCCAATCGAAAATATTTGAATCTACCTATGACCTAGAAGCCACCCCACTGCCACCTTTCCAGACCAAACCAATGTACCTCCTACACATATTGATTGAAGTCTTATGTCTCCCTAAAATGTATAAAGCCAAGGTGTAGCCTGACCACCTTGGGTCCATGTTCTCAGGATCTCCTGAGGGCTGTGTCATGGGCCATTGGTCACTCATATCTGGCTCAGAGTAAATCTCTTCAAATATTTTACAGAGTGTACTAGTTAATTTTGATACTGCTATGAAGACATACCTGAGACTGGGTAGTTTATAAAGTAAATGTGTTTCATTGACTCACAGTTCCACACGGCTGGGGTAGCCTCAGCAAACTTACAATCTTGGTGAAAGGCATTTCTTCACAGGACAGCAGGGAAGAGAATGAGTCCCAAGCGCAGGAGGAAGGCCCTTATAAAACAACCATCAGATCTTGTGAGAACTTACTATCATGAGAATAGCATGGGGGAACTGCCCCCATGTTACAGTTATCTCCCACTGGGTCCCTTTCACCACATGTAGGGATTATGGGAACTACAATTCAAGATGAGATTTGGGTTGGGACACAGCCAAACCATATCACAGAGTTTGACTCTTTTCACCTATAGATTATTATGTTTAAATCTGTTAATTGAAATCTAATACATGAATCATGGGAATACATAAAAGAGTAGGTAAGTGACTGAATGACAAGCAGGAAAATTTCACCTCGTAAAATAAACAAGTATGATTTTATAATATCCAATGATATTTTAGCAACAATAAATGAGATGTATCTTTTCCAATGCTGAATAAATATTTAAGAAAAAAAAACCCTCTATCTTATCTTAAATATATGTATACCTTTCTTTGTTATATAATATTGATTTGAAAAAAATAAACTTAGAAAATTATTTGACTCCTTACTTAAAAAGATCATGCAAAACCTGTAATTGAGACACAGGCTAACTCATGGACAGAAGTAATGTATACTATCTCTTGGCAGTTTTGCCAGAACTCACCCTAAAATATGGCTTTCCTTTGTGAACCCTGAATATCTGAGACAGGTCTCAGTTAATTTAGAAAGTTTATTTTGCCAAGGTTGAGGATGTGCACCCATGACACAGCTTCAGGACGTCTTAATGACATGTGCCCAAGGTGGTTGGGGTATAGCTTGGTTTTATATACTTTAGGGAGACATGAGACATCAATCAATATATGTAAGATGTACATTGGTTCTGTCTCGAAAGGTGGTACAAATCCAAGCAGGAAGACAGCTTCCATGTCACAGGTAGGTGAGAGACAAACAGTTTCATTCTTCTGAGTATCTGATTAGCCTTTACAAAGGAAGCAATCAGATATGCATCTATCTCAGTGAGCAGAGGGCTGACTTTGAATAGAATGGCAGGCAGGTTTGCCCTAAGCAGTTCCCAGCTTGACTTTTCCCCTTGGCTTAGTGATTTGGGGGCCTCAAGAATGATTTTCCCTTCAAATTTCCCCCCTTTTCTTTTAAAAATCTTTTGGAGGAAGCATTTTAGAAGACAATGAGTCTCTGGTCTGATCTCTCATGGCTAGGACAGTTTATTCCTAGATGAGTAGGTTTTATGTTATTAGCAAAGCTCATTTTTAGCAGGTTGTGAAGTCTCATGTCCTGTGAAGAGAAAATGGAGGAAGGGAGGAAAACAACAACAATGAAAAGAATAATCCTGGAAAATTAATATAGCCACATTACCCTGAAGTCCGTGTATTAGTAGGCAGGTACGAAAGCGGTTTATGTATATAAACAAGTTGTTATTTTCTTCTGAAGTTTAAGTTGTCTAACTTCAGTTTGCAAGGATTTAAGAAAGCATGGCTTAGTTTTCAGTGATTTCAAATTAGGAAAAATGGGGAAAAAAGGGAAAGAAAGAAGAAAAAAATTGAAAGCATTATTTTGGAGACATACCCAGGAAAAATTAGAATTCAGTCCAAACTGTAGACAATAATAAAAATTGAAAAACAGTAGGCAAGACTAGAATCTAATAACAGATATACTGTAGCTTTTGAAACATATTTATTTCTTTCTCCAGTTTCCCATTTTTATTAAAGACAAATCATGGTAGGACCAATTTGCTTTATTATACTAGGCCAGATTATTTGTATAAAGTGCAGCAGAAATAATTATTTTTTTCCACATAGGCTTTTTAAATTGGTTTTGATGGAACTTTGTTCCATAGAAGGAATCTCAGATAAGACTTCTGTAAAACCAAGCACAGTCATGGATTTGTACCATCAAATATCTGTAAGTTGGGTGAATTCCTCTCCTCTTGTGGTTCCCCAAAAACTTGGGGCTCCTGGGCCTGTCATAAAATGACATTCTTTACTTATCACAGGACAGGAACTGGGACAGGAACTGTGTAGACAAGGTATGAAGCCAGTTTTCCTAAGACTCTTTTAATGGCAACTCTATAAGTCAAGTTTAATTCCTTAAAGGAAATCACACCATTCCAGTCAAAGCCTTGGTAAAATAAGCAGTTTCTCCAATTTTGTTCTGTTATAAATGAAAACAGATTCTTACTGCACTTATGCAAATAACTATTGCCATAGTTAAGAATACTCACAAATAGTTTCTGAATTCTGGAGAAATCAGGTAGAGAGAAACAAATATGCTCCACATTTTGTTCACAGGAGTATACTTAATTGTTAAAAGCTGTCAATAGCTCAAAATAAATGTTTTCTTGACTCTGAAAAACAAAACAAAGGATCAGTAATGTTTTAAGCAAAAAGTCAAAGAATTACTTCTGTCTTCTATTAGTTCAGTCCATGCAGCTAATTCCTTGATATTCATGAACATTTTAACTCTCCATGAGTCCTGAAAATTTTTCCTCTATTCTGATGTCACAGTCTCCAAACTTGCCAGAAACCTGCATTCAAGAGCACCTGTTAGTTTTATAGCTGATTATAAAACCACCTTCTAAAGTGGACCAAAACAAAACAACTGTTTGTAGATGACAAAAGGTTTTAGGGCAGCCATAGTCAAAGACACAATTGACAAGGAAATTGTTACCTCTGTGGCACACAATAATTTAAAATAACAATTATGATTATTACTGAAACACTAAGTCATATCAGAATTACAGGAGTTTCTCATAATTTTGGAACACATACCAATAGCATATTTATACAACTACAGTCCAAAGAAAACCAAACACCATTTCCTATTTGCTAATGTTTCCTGTACAATTTTTATACTAAATAAGCCAAATATGTCATTTTTTGGACTTTAGTGAAGCTAATATCTTAAAGGATTAATTAGGTCAGAAAAAGACAAAATTTATAACTTGATCTTGGAAAGTTTGTCACATATCAAAAGTTTAAAATACTTGATATCACAACATAGGATCACAGGTCATTGTCAAATAAGTCATTCATTTAACTTGAGTGATAACTCAACGATTTTTTTAAAAAGGTGAAAACCTTCATTCTTTGAGAGAGGAGACTTAATTTTCCAAACACTAAGCCCTAATAAAACAGGATGAAGCCAATTAAATTTGTTTTTCTAAACAATCTATACAATTTTAATTGTGACCATAAGATATACCTTCCATAAAACTTTTATAACCTTTAGTACAGAGTCAGTTAATGCTTCAAGAAAACCTTGTTAACGTGACACAAGGGCCCATATGTTGGTCTTGCATCAGTGTGTGCTTCACATTGATGGTTAATTTATAGAGAAAGTGAACTTATTTTCTCTCTCAAAATTGGCTCTTACAATCTCACACACCCACCCCTTCTGCAATAGTCCCTGAGCCTTGAGGAGTTGAATAGCTTTAATTTCTGGTCCTGTGTGTCAGGAACACAGTTTATTTTTATTGGCATCTTCTACTGAGCCTTAAGATGAGGCTTTAATTGTTGTCAGTGTTTAAGCCTTACCAGGACTTGATGTACTTTTTAGACCTAGAAGTCAAAGCCCTGTAACTCAGCGTCACAAGGACTTTGAAAGCACATACGGAAAGATACACAGATGTAATAACCTTAATTAAAAATAGTTTTATCTCAAATTTTTTTCTAATCTAACCAAAACGTAGTAATAATGGTGGAGGAATTAGTAAAATATAAAATCTGTTAGGTCAGTTACCAGAGATTTAATGGCAAAAGAAAAGACCTGTAGCGTACAGAAAATTATGTTGGAAGAAAACATTTCCTTCATACTTTTAAGAAAACATTGTTAGCATCAGGTGACAACAAACAGAACCTGAGAGGGAAAAAACCTTAAATGAGCTGAAGATGAGTTGAAGGAGAGCGTTGCTATCTAAAGTAGGTCTTTGGTAAAATGAGACTCACAGTCACTGATTCTTAGAGTATACATCAGATACAGATTTTAATATACAACTTTCTGTTTAGAATTTTTTTCTAAAAAGACTTAGAGTTGTAGAGTTTCAAAGGTTACCACGGTATTTTGTTTAATTTTTTCTACTTACAGGGTCAATATCACTTTCAGAAAAGTATAGTATTAAAAATGTATAATTTTTAAATAGTATGTTTTTCCCAGAAAAGTATTTTAAAACTTAAATAGAATTGAGTAATAATTTTTTTAAAAGATAAAATGGTTTCATCATTAATTTTTTTTTCAAATCAGATACTTTATGCACCTGTGATTTTCTTTTTTTAGCTTAATTCTTTTTAAAAATTACAATTCAGATTGCGGATACAGTCACAGCAGGTTACCTTTTTAAGGTATGGGTCATTGTTTCAGAACATATGCACTTGTTTGTTCTAAAAAAATAGACTCAGCAAGAAATAGGGCATGGTGTTTATTCATGCAAGACAGAGTTTTGTAAAAATTGTAACTTTAGGATATATTTTGTATATTATCTTGGATTTGGTATATGAGCCCATTAATACTATTTTATTTTTCTACATGACAAACAAGAAATATGGACAATCCTATATATATATATATATATATTTTTTTTTTTTTGTAAAAGTAAAACTTATCAAAGATGGAGAAGTAGAAGGAATAAAATACCATACCATTGGCAGTGTAATGGTTTGGAGCATAGATTTTAGGATCTAATTGACTAGACTCAAATTCCACCTATGCCATTTACTAAAAGCATGTACTTGGCAATGCTATTTTACCTGTCTGGGCCTTAGTTCCTTTATTTGCAAGGTAGAGATGATGTTAATAGTAACCATACCATGAGGTTGTCGTGAGATGAAATGAGTATTCAGGTAATCCATCTGGCTGTATTCACTAAGGATTGCTAGCATCATTTAAGACTACCGGCTGATGATTTCCTAGTGTGCTTTTCCTTATGTATTTTTTCACTTTTGTTATAAAAATATATGTATGTACATATATATGCAACTTGATAATTTTTCTTTTAAAATTAACTTGTAATGATGCTTATTCTTTATAACTACATTGTTAAACACTCTTTGTAGTTACACACACAAAAACTGCAGGTAACACACTGGCTCAAAAATCTTGTCCTGGTCATGGTAACCATTTAAAGTGCTTTTCCTAGAGCATCTGAGAACACTGATCCAAGTAACTGAGAGCAGCCCTTTTCATCTGTGAGAAGACACAATGTTACAGAAAATTAGATGCTTGTCTCAAGGGAAATGAGATATTCCTTTTCTCAGATGTCTTCTGAGGGCACTTATAATGGGGTCCTCATGCTGGCTGCCTCAGTGATAGCTATGTAACTTAAGCCAGTGTCTTTTACGGAAACAGTCTCATTTTCCCTCATCATCAGTTGCTATCTTGTTTCACCCAGAGCAGAATTCCCAGAAGACTGAACAAGAAGAAAGCTCTAACATTTCGTGGAGTAGAAATATCAGAAGGCTGCCGTATTCTGTAGGAGGGAAGAATAATTCAGAAAATGTCAATTCTGGCTGGGCAAGGTGGCTCACGCCTGTACTCTTAGCACTTTGGGAGGCCGAGGTGGGCAGATCACTTGAGGTCAGGAGTTCGAGACCAGCCTGACCAACATGGTGAAACATCGTCTCTGCTAAAAATACAAAATTAGCCAGAGGTGGTGGTTGTAGTGAGCTGAGATTGTGTCACTGCACTCCAGCCTAGGCAACAGAGCAAGACTCTATCTCAAAAAAAACACACAAAAAAACAAAATGTAAGAAAGAAAGAAAGAGAGAGAGAAAGAAAGAAAGAAAGAAAGAAAGAAAGAAAGAAAGAAAGAAAGAAAGAAAGAAAGAAAGAAGAGAAAATGTCAATTCTGTAATCTGGGTGAGTGCATTCTCCTTTTTCTCATGTTGGACAGAAAAGGAATTTCTCCATTTTTGTTTAACATCTGACATAACATGATCATGAAACATGTAACGAATGCCTGCTGTGGGTCAGGAACTATGCTAGGTCCTGGGGCTTGAACTCTGTTCTTCAGAAACTGCAGTGTATCATATATATCCAGACTCATCCTATGATTCAAATTTTTTCGTGATTTGACCTTACCCATTCAGCCAAACTTACCTCCCACATAATCCTCCAGTGTGACCAACTCACCTGACTTCATTTATTGATTTCACAGATCCTAGTGGGTGCTTACCACGTGCTGGGTATGTTGTAGGAACTGCAGATACGGAGGCAATCTACATAAAGTCCCTGCTTTCATAGTTTTTAAAACCAGTATGACATTCAGACTATAAACAAACAACAGGATAACAGTAAATGTCACTGTGCAGAAAAAATAAGAATGGAAGGAAAGAAAGCAACTTAGATGGATATATGTGCTACTTTGGATAGGGTGGCCAAGGAAGTGTTCTTGGGGCATTTAAATAGAGGCTTGAATAATTAAGTGGGATAGTTATGTGACTCTTTAGGGAAAGGGCATTCCAGGCAGAGGGTAGAGCAAGTGCAAAGTTCTTGAAATGGAAACATGCATGAGGAATTTGAGGAATTGCAAGCTGATCAGAGTGGATCAGGTGGAATAAACTAGGGGAGACAGTAGTAGGAAATGTAAATTAAAGAAATTGCCAGGGGCCAGATCCTACAAGACCAAGGGAATGGTAAGGTCAGCCTTTGAGTTTCCTTTCAAGTATTACGGGAAGCCCTTGGGGGTTGGGGTTGGAAGTGTGTTGAGAATAGAAGGAGGCAGACAAGTGTGAAAGCAGGAGGCACTGTTGGCTACTGCAGTTGACCAGTTTGGAAGACCCCTAACTATTATGCTCCTCCCATTTCTGCTTCTTCCCTTTGCTCTGATCCCCTTCTGTGGGTGTTATCCCACTCTTCTCTCCGCTTACTCAGTTCTTTGTGATACACCTCATGTCATTGGCTGATTTCATTCACTTCCAGTATATTTTATACTGGAAAAGATATTTCAGGGAAATCCTCTTCACATCTTTCAAATAGTTTAACATTTGTGGATTCTGACAATTAAATCTCTTAATTTAAGAATGATTTTCTTGTATTTTCAACTTTAAGTAGATCAGCAGAATTTTTAATGATGAAGATTTAAAAGGAAATATTAAAACTTGATTTAAAATGAATCTAAACCAGTCAAGCTTAACCTAAATATCTCATTTTCTTATTCCACATTTATGATGCTTAAAATTTTTTTTACTTTACTTTTACTGATTCTATCTACTAAAGTAACATTTTTCTTACCTAGAGAATTCTGATTACAAATGGAATGCAGAAGAGAACCCAGAAGAATATGCCTCTGGGTTGCCGGAAAAGATGCCCCAACTCCACGCTCTCATGTCTACATATTTTCCTCTTACAACCTTATTTCCACAAATAACAGAAGAGTTACATGCTAAATGTCCATGGTGCACTGTGTCAGGAAGCTTCCTTCCTTGTTTGTTCCTAGGGATCTCACTTATTATCACACTGGGTGCAAAGAGGAACTTGTTTCTCCCCAGCTGTTGGAATGGTCCACTCGGCACACTGAGCACCATGCAGGGTGGAGTCAGTCCCATCTGTCTACACCACTCAATAAGGAGGAAATACTGGGGACACTTGCAGAAACAGCCTGGGACATTCCGACTGGAAGGAGCAAAGATATATCTGACACTTTTTTTTAAGTTGAGAAGTGAAAGGTCATGGAAAAACTGTCATTGACAAATTAAAAAGCATTTCCAAACATTCTGTTATTTTATCCCCACTTCTACTAATCTGCACTGTTCATCTTCTTCTTTGTCTATTTCTTTTCCATCTCCCTACCTGGGAGAAAAAAGGGTGGGTTTTGTGTACCATCCTCTCTAATTGACTGATTTTTTTTTTTTTTTTTTTTTTTGAGAACTAGAGAGAGATTGATTTCTGTAAATAATGAAAAAAATAGAGCAGAATCCATAGTAATGTCTCAGGAATGCCGATGAAAGCACTACTCTTGATAACGGCTTCTGCATAATGCATCTGTATATGTTTAGCATCTATTTTTTATGTTGTAGAGTTGACACCTGAATTAATCAAGATTAATGAGCTGGTCCTGCAAATAATGAGCAGTGTCTAAATGACTATGGTGTTCTCAGTGAAGGCCTGTTGAATTGAACTCAATTTCAATAATAATCTGCCTCATTCAATGAATGACACAAGTCCTGAGAAAGGCAACTGTATATCTGGCTCATAATTAGGACTGCTGTGAGCAGATACATAGGCCCTTGTGGACTCCTTAGACAATAAAATGGGCATTTTATTCAGGTTTTCATCAGGGGAGAGTGTGCTATAATTGCTGTGACATGGCCTTGGACTCCAATAGATATGGCTGGAAACCTGATATTACTAGTTATCAGTGACATGAAGAATAATTTCACTCAATTTTCTTATCTATAAAATGGTAGTAATGATTGATACTCCCCTTAGACTTTGGCAAGAGACCCTGCATTGGACTCTTCCCTGGTCCTTTTCTGGCTACAGATGATGTGAAGAGTTAGCAAGGTAAAGGAGATGTGCCCACCCAGAGGATACAGTGCCCCTCGCTCTGACCCACAGACCAACTCCAAGTATGTGGGACTCAGAATTTCATGTTTGAAGGACTTGAAGCCTGGGTTCAGAGCCTGCAAGAAGTGGCCAAGGACTCCATTTGAGAGGTAAGAGGAGTGTAGATGAGGTTTGTACGTTCTGTCCACAAATGTGGGTGTACACAAACATGCATTTTAGAGAAGAGGGAGGAGAAGAGAAAAGGAGTGCATCTGAGACGGGGCAGCTTTCCTAGGCAGCTGTGTTCCCATGGAAAATTCCAAGTCAGGGAATCTGAAATCTGAACCTGGTGTAGCAGGACCAGCCGCAGACAGGAACCCCTCAGACACTGAGTTGTGGAAAAAAGGGCTTTATTAAGCTGGGAGCATCGGCGGACTCACATCTCCAAAAACCAAGCTCCATGAGTGAGATTCCTGTCCCTTTTAAGGGCTTACAACTCTAAGGCGGTCCGTATGAGAGGGTCGTGATCGATTGAGCAAGCAGTGGTTACGTGACTGGGGGCTACATGCACCAGTAATCAGGACGGAACAGAACAGGACAGGAATTTTCACAGTGCTTTTCCATACGATGTCTGGAATCTATAGATAACGTAACTGGTTAAGTCAGAAGTCAATCTTTAACTACCAGGCTCCGAATGCAGCTCCAGGCTGTCTGATTACTGATTTCACTTCTGTCTTTAACTCCTACTTTTTCTTTGAGGCAGTAATTGGTCATAAGTCACTATGAAGACTGGTCTCCTCCCTTACTGGAATTCCAGGTAGTTGAAAAGTCTATTTTTCAAGGTAGGAGTATAGAATATATTTTATTTAGAAGCTTGTCATTGATTTTTAAACTATTTTTAAAGATTTAAAAAATTTGTGATAATTGTAGATTCACATGTAGTTGTAAGAAATAATGCAAAAGGTCACTTGTACACATTGTCTATTTTCCCCCAATGGTAACATTTTGCAAAACTACAGCATAATATCACAATGAAGGTACAGATATCTATACAATCCAAAGATCTTACTTTGATTCCCCCATTGTACTTGTATTCATTGGTATGAATTGGAGTGTATTAAGCTCTATACATTTTATCACCTATGTAGTTTCCTGTATTTTCCTCCATGGTCCAGACACTACACAGTTCTAATACCACAAGGTTTCCTTGTGGGCTTATTTTAAATAAATAGCTATATAGTGAGCAAGGAAAAGAAAATCTCAGCACCCTAAACTCACTATGCCAAAGGGAAAAATTAAGCTTGGAAGCTGAGTCATGCACAAAAACAAATAAACAAACAAATCCCAACACCTGCCTTTCCTTTTGTTCCTAAACAGTTACAAGATAAAAGGCCACATATCTCCCCAGGTGGCATCCCTCACCCTGAAAATGTAAATTAACAGCTTACCTTTAAGAGTGTGGGACAAGAGGAGACTAGAAGTTGTCCCCTCCACCCCAAGACAAATGCATATTTGACTTCTTCCTCTACTCTATGTTTACTTTACCTTATGTAAAGTGCAGTTTTACTGAGCAAATACATAACTGACTGCCCCCTACTCCCTCATTTTCATATGCATTTTCATATGCAACTTTCATAAGGCCCCAGCAAATGAGGGGTAATAACACTACAATTGAATGTTTGGTTTAGGCTGAATTAAGAGTAACATGCCAGAATGGAAGATTCTTCTCAAGGGGAAAACTCTTCCCAAATCAGAATCATTGTGCTAACACACAGATTTTACTGAGGATGGTTTGTGTTTAATCCACAGATTCTACTGTGGGTAGTTTGTGTTTAGAGATGGAGATTGTGGGAGAATTTGCTTCAAGCTGCTGCCTCTGACTTCTGGTACAAGTTCATACTCTGCCCTTTATTGCTCAGTACTCTACATCTACGAACACAGGAAAAACTAACCCTGAGCTAACCCTTACATTTCAGCAAAGCCCTTGGGTTTCCTGGGAGCTCTGATTTCCAAGAGCTTGTAGGAGGGTTGATGGCCATCTTGCTAATCTTTCAGGGGCTCATAGATTTCTCAGTCTTGCATTCTACTCTAGGTATAGATTTTTGAAGCAACCAGACCAATTCAAGTTCTACTGGGGCAGTTAAGGCAGAAGGAATTGTATTATCTGCTAATAATGGGAGTTACTATAAAGGATGTGAAAAAATGGGAGGCACAATGGGAGGAAGAGATAAAAGGTAAAACTCTCCTGGGATGTAATCAGATGAAAAGAACTACAGTTAAATCATAGCCAGGGTTCAGGTTTGGAAAATTCCCACCTCTGAGCTCCCTGTAGCTTGTCCCAGATGTTCTGTGATCCACCCTGGAGTCCCCTTAGTGGTTGGCAGAGGCATCTATTCTGCCCCCTCCACTAGCTATAGCCTGTTTGCTAGCAGACAGTCTGGCTCATTCTGTGAACTCTTCTTTTCCAATCTTTTGGCTTCTAAGTCTCTGCTTTTTCAGCAGTTGGTTGACTCCTAGCAGAAGCTAAGATCTAATCTGGGAATGATGCCAGGGTTCAGAGCAGCCAAAAGGCAAGAATTCGCTATGAAAATAAATCTAGTACTGCTTCAGTGACTCTGGTGATGTTTAGCAACTTTATGAAAGCAAATCATTTGTTTATTTTAGCGTCCATATTTTTGGTCCATATTCCAAAAATGTGGACCCTAAAATAAATAACTGGTTTCCTTTTGTTCCTGTGTGTCTGTGTGTGTTAGACAAATGACTGGGACCCCAAATTTTGTGTGACTGCAAACGTGTGTCATGAGTAGTTGCTAAGAACATAATTTTAGGTAGGAAAATTATGTAGGGAAGAGCAGGAGGGAACGGAAGGCAATTTTATTTGCAACTTGAGGGCTGTCAAAACATAGTTAGAGGGCAGTTTATTTCAGTCTTATAAAACTTTTCAATTGCTTTAAATTTTTAAATACATAAAAATTATTAATAAATAAAATTATCATTTTACCTTACAGAGGAAAATCACCATTAATCTTTTGTTTTAGTTCCTTTATCTGTATATTAACCATAAATCATATTTGTAAGAATTTTGAAGTAATTTATGATAATTATAGAATATATAGGAAAAATAAAAGATAGGAAGAAAATGAAAATAATCTATACTTCTATGCATAACACCACCATTGACATTTTTATGTATATTATTCTAAAATGTGTGTTGCATTTGTTGCAATATATACTTTAACAAAATTGAGATTATAGTACATTTTATAATCTACTTTGTCTACCTAATGGTGTATCTTGAACATTTCTTTTATTCTTATAAACCATGACTTTTAATTACCTAATAATATTTTATCATATAGGTATGACATAATTGACTTAACAATTTTCCTTTTTTGGGTATTTAAGTGGTTTCTAATTTATAGTTGTGGAATAGAAAGTGGCAGGA
The DNA here is from genome assembly GCF_007565055.1 of Rhinopithecus roxellana. Classification (NCBI taxonomy): domain Eukaryota; kingdom Metazoa; phylum Chordata; class Mammalia; order Primates; family Cercopithecidae; genus Rhinopithecus; species Rhinopithecus roxellana. The sequence goes on from NC_044553.1 coordinate 40,981,309, forward strand.
AGTCAGCACTTCTGCATTTGGTGTCAGATGGCCTTGCTAAAAATGACTCTCCATTCTGTCTGGTGCTTCCAGCCCCTGCTGCTTCTGGACACTTGTTGTATCTGCACATGGATCTTATTATAAGATGGTTTAGTGTTGGGACTGAGAGTGAGGCCGCAGCAAGGTTAGAGAGAGCTGGGTTCAACTTTTAACCTGCGATTTTCCTGCTCTCAAAGACTCAGGTATCTCATGATTAAAATAGAGTTATTGTGAAGATTACATGAAGTAATGTATCTCTGTTTATGTAGCTACTTAGCTAATAGTAGTATTATCATTTATTGGTTCTCTTTTTGAGTTGTATTTATTGAGCATTTTAATGTGACAGGCATTGTGTTCAGTGCTGAAGATAAAAAGGTGGGAAAAATAAGTCCAGTCCTGGTCTTGTGGCTTTTACAGTCTAGCATTATAGAAAATCATCATGTAATTATGTTTAACAAAATTCAAAATTGTGGCTATGCCAAGTGCTAAGAAAGAGAGATACCTGTTCTCATGAGATCTTTTAATAGGGGATTGGCCATAGTCACAGATGGGCTTTTGTGTTCTCACAGGGAATATCCATCTCTGCCCTATAATGCTGGTCAAGAGAGGACTGCGGGAAGATTGATATTCCATGGAAAACATACTACTTGCTCTAAGGTCTTTTTTGTCTTCTCTCTCAGATGAACAGAAACTGTATGAATGTGATTTTGCAATAAAATGCTCCAGACTGGAACCAGAAAGAAATATGTTTAACTCTTTCCTGCCCGGTGCATCACCTTTGATCATCTTTCTTGTTTATGGCATCTGTGTTCACATAGCCTTTTGCACTTGCCTCCGGGATGAACAACTGGAGGATGCTTCTTTGCCCGAGTGTCTAGTGCTTCTTACCTTCTTTACTTTGCCACCCTGGCAATCTTTGTATTGCCAGAGCTTAACAGGCTACCTGGTACACAGTGGTTCTCACAATGCCCAAAGCCAGCTCACTTAAAAGTTAATATAATATTTCAGGGCAGGGTAGACAACACCTGCCCAGGAAGATGGAGAGAGGAAGGAAAGGACTTCTGTTCCCTGAATATACCAGAACAATAAGTCAAGGAGTGAAACAAAAACATCAAGGGCCAGCTCCTTGAAAGAGTTCAGTGAATCACCTTGTGGGAAGATAACAAATGTTTTGAAATATGTCTGAAAAGGGAAAAGGGCATTCCAGATAGGAGACCTCTGGTACATAGGTAGGAAAGTATGAACAATATCACCTGCAATAGAAAGTGTCGAGATATGAGTGTGCCAGGAACAGGGAGAGACGGGGGAAAGCCTGTTAGATGGATAAATAGGAGATGACCTGGGGAAGTAGTCGGAGCTGAGTTGTGAAATATCTTCTGTCTGTCAATAGTTTAGATTTTTTATTATAAGAAACAAATATACATGCAGATTGGGGAAAAGCATAGGGCTTTGCAAAGTACAAAATTAAATACTGCTAATATCTTACAGCTCAGAAAAACAACACAGAACAAAACAAATCCTCCCAGCTGTGATCAGCATGCTTAGATCTTGTCTTGAACTTCACAAGCTTCCGAGGGATGAAAACCTAGGTGGTATGGTACCCTTGCTCCTCTTGCAACCACAGAGTTAATATCATTTTCACTGTATGAAGGTAAACAGCCCTTTACACCAGAGAAATATGTTATATTTCTGTATATTATGAAATATGTTATATTAAGAAATATGTTATATTTCTCTGGTATAAAGAGAAACTAAAATATGTCTTTGGTTAGTTTTAATATTTTTACTTCAAAATACATATTAACGGTAAGATTTTGTAACTATTCTATGACTATATTCCCTCATTATTATCAAAGTTCTTCATATACTCACAGATTAGAAAGTTATTTGCATAAAAATTTATACAAAAAAGTAAGAAATCCGGCTATTACTGGAGTAAATAAGTGCCTAATATGCCTGCTTCCACTCTGCAATCTATGAACTACAAGTAAGTTTTATGTGAACAAATTCTTGTATGTAGACTGGTGGTTCCCAATATTTCACTTAATTACCTTTCATCCTATTCCTAGAAGCACACTTAGGGACACATATTGGCTGGGCTGTGGGACAGCCAGCTACCTAAATCTCATCTCTTCTTTGAGAATTCAGAATTGCAGACCTCAGTCAGAACAGATTACACCAACTAGTAGACTCTCACACATATTTTGCCACCAAACATTCTGATTCAGGGCCATGGTTGGAAAAAATAGGTGTATAAACCAGAGTGCAAGAAAATAGATGTATTATTCCAATTAGGATGATTTGAAAAGAGTATATTATTTATGAGGAACTAATGACAAAATTTTGAGAGAGGGAAGGTCCTATCAGAATTTCTAAGGGCCAGAGTAATGCTTTAATACTCAGCTTTGCACATTGTTAAACAAAGTTTATTGGAGGCCATTGTTGTGAACTAGCCTCTTGCACTTGGTCTCAGCAGACCAGACCAAACCAGAATGGAGGCACTTAGACTAAGGGACGGTAATCAAACAATTTTGAAATGGGCCAATTTTCCAAAACACAGGAGATTCCAATCTGTCTGAGTCAGCATAGTAAGGAAGTTCCCTCAGTTTTAACCCTATGAGGATGGTAACTTTCAAATAACCAGTCTGCCTTGTGTTCTGTATTTCTGCTTTCTTCAGCCATTTTCTGCTTATAAAGCCAAATTTGTCTTCTCAGCTCATCAGAATACTCACTCTATGTTATAGAATCACAAATAAAAGTAAATGAGATCTTTAAACTAAATTTGTTGTAATTTTGCCTTATAATATCATTGTCTATTTGGAAAATAAAATGCAACATACCTGTGTGCATACATCAATTATGTTATGGACGATTGACAACTGAAATGAATCAAGAAGGGGGAAAATTGAAGACGGAAAAAGATCTACCACAGCAGTTGGAATTTGTTGAATCAAATCAGTTTTCTAATCATGAATGCATCACCTCAAGGGAACACAGTTTAAGCAAAAAGCAGTCATTTTGTTGTTTGTTTATGAGGCACCCCTGTCTGCTGCTGGGATACATCAGTGGCATCATCATTCTCCAGCTCCAACTCTGCAGGTGTGTTTGGTTTACTGATTGGCTGCCCACCAAATCAGGAGCTGTTCTGCCTTATTGAAAAGCCCTGTGGTTCACAACATGTTTTCCTAAGTTTACTAAGTGGTATAAACCTCTTAATCTTAAACTGCTCTACAACACCTGCCCTGCCACTTCAAATTAACTTGGTTCCTCGTTCTCAATCTTGACTCAGTGCATAAGCTTTTCATTGGCCAAGGTGAGTCCTGAAGTAGTTTTAGCTGCTTTTTTACCCAAGAGGTGCCAGGCAGCACCAACTAGCACACAGCCAGCATTAGGAGGCAGTAGTGGAGGTAAATGACAGTCTCTTCTGAAAATTTTAATGCTTTGCTTTTGTATTTGCAAATTTAACTGGAATTGATTTCTTATGTGTAGTATGAGACAGGAATCCCGTTTCACTTTTTACATGGCATTTCCCCAAAGGATCATTTATTGAATAATCCATCTTTTTCTTACTGGTTTGCAATGCCACCACTTTTAAAGATCACATTTATGTTTATATATGTTGATCAGTTTCTAAGTGCTATATAGTATCTTATTGGTCTGAGTTTTTAGAAAATCAATGCATTACTTTTAAATCAAAGTTTCACTAACTCTTTAAACTTATTTGGCTTAATAAATCTTGCTATTTTGTTGAATAATACTCCCTTGCTTAATGATCAATTTTTTGAATTAAAAAATTTTGCTCTAAAAATATAATTTTTGCTAAAAAAAGTTCTATAAAACTTTTAAATTAGTTTATAATTTTTCCGTGAAAATATCTTGTTGGGATTTTAATTGGATTACATAAATTTATGGGTCAATTTGGGAAGGATCAATATCCTTAATGTTTGCCTATAAATGTGATGTGTTTTTCCATCATTTATGTCTCCCTTAATACTTTACAAACTTTATAATTTTCTCCATAAAATATCACAAATCTCTTATGCCAGTTGCTCACTCTTTCATTCATTCATTTCTTTATATTTTTTAGAAGGCTTACTTGAACCACAACATTTGCTAGCGTACTTGTAGCATATAGATTTTTAAAATGTTTTCTTCATTAATATTTATGATGTTTACCATAGATTTTTATGGATATGTTTTTATCAGGTTAAATGTGCTCCCTTCTAGATTTAACTTTTCCTATGAATAGATGTTTAATTTTATTGAATGTTTTAACTCGTCTGTTGAGACAGCTAAATGGTTTTCTTCTTCAAACTTAATGTGGAAAATTATACTAATTGATTTTTAACATCTCTAATATACATTTAACTTGATTATAATGAACTATGCTTTTATATCTTTTAATTTGGCTTGACAACACTTTATTTAGGATACATGTACTATGTTATAAGAGAAATTGACCTATAATTTTTTGTTCTCTGATTTTTCTATCCTCATAAAACAATTTAGTGAAAATTTCCTCATTTTCTGTTCTCTGAAAGAGCTTGTTAAAACATGTAAACATTTAGCATAAATTACCAGTAAGTCCTAAAATGTTAGAAGTTTTTGGAGGAGAGACAGTTGGTTAAAATTTATTTATTCAACTTCTGGTTAAGGTATATTCAGATATTTATTGTGTCATTAAGTAATATTTGATAAATGCTTTCATAGGAAATTGAAAATTTGTCCAAGTTTTCAAATTTACTGGTGTAGTGATTCAAAATATTATATTATTAGTTTCTAAATGTTACTTTATCTTTAGCTATGAGATTTTGTGATGGCAAGTATTGTATATATGTGTTTGTCCCTTTTTTGCATGATTTCTTAAACGTGTAAAATGTGTATATGCATGTGTATATGGGCGGGTGTGTGTGTGTTTTTTCTACTGTGAGAAATCTGCTTCCCAGCAACATGTTTACACATTATTTAATTTTATAATACATTTAAGACAGTTTTAGAATTGTTTCATTGTACTATTTAGTGTCTCTCTTTACAAGATGCTTTTGGTCTTAAAGATAATTTTTTAAATAAAATGTAGCTTTACTAATTTTCATCATTTTATTTCCAACCTTTTAATGTCTATATTTTAACAATGACTCCTATAAACAGCATATAGATTTTGTTTATGTACTGTGACAGTCTGTTTTTTAACCTATTATTTTACTAATTTTCATCATTTTCAGCCTTTCAGTATCTTTATATTTTAATGTTGACTCCTATAAACAGCATATGAATTTTGCTTATGTACTGTGACAGTCTCTGTTTTTTAACCTGTTATTTTAGTTCACCTAAATTTATTATGTTTACTTTGGGTATTTGGACTTATTTCTAACATCTTATATGGTACTTTCCATTTTTTTCCCCCTTCTGCTTTCTCCCCTCCTCTCTTGCCTTCATTGGATTAATTATTGTTGCTCTGTTTGGAAAGTATATATACCATTTTGGTTTTTTGAAGGTTGCCACTTCAATTTTGATATATATATGTATGTAATTTAATAATGTCTCATATTAATCAGTATCTTTGTAAGAGGTTTTTGGAAGACTGAACTCTAATCACCAGCCTCACATTTTACATGTTATTGCTGGCAAGTATTTTATTCTATCCTATTTTTTACTGTTCTTCCCATCCCTCAATAAGACTCATATCTGTAGATTTCTAAAAACTGCTAACATTTGCAGTGATTCTTTTCTTATAACAAATGAACAGGATGAAAGAACAGTTTCTCCAACTTAACAGTTAGGTGTCTCTGCTAAGATACCAATTCCTTCAAAATTAATAGAATTGCAAATTGATAATATTATTGATTATTAAGCATAGAGAATTGTTTCCTACAATGAAAGAATACTAATAGGAAGAAGAATCCATGTTCAGTATTTTAGCTATGAGAAAAAAGCTTGAAGATTACACTATATGCTTGAGAACTTTTCTTCTTATCTAAATGTCTAAGAATTGCCTTTTATTAGAATTTTAGCTCTATTAAATAGAGATTAATGTGCTCAACTAAATAATTTACTGAGAGCTTGCAATGGAATTTGTCAATATTCTCTACAAAGTCGTAAGACTGAGATCTTTTTCTAGCCAAGCAAAACTAGAGTCATAATGGGAAGGAGCATGAAAAAAAAAAAAACAAGGAGAAAGACCTAGAACAGAGGCCTGCAAGACTTGAGCAGTCATGAGGCAAAGTATTAAGCACCTGAGGTGAAGCCTGAGGACAGGGTTCAAGACTGTAGCAAGCAGCAAATGGTTAACACCACCTCCCTTTGCCTTGATGTATAGGTTCTAGTAAGGCTTGTGTGCCTCTTCTGTTAGCACCATAGGTCCCATTTTGACTGTGAATAAAGGCACTGAGGAAGTATCAATGCGAGCCTTCAAGTTTGGAATGGAAGGACAAAGAGAAACAGATGTAAATGAGCAGGATTCCTATGTGAGCAGAGCAAGTATAAGTATGAGGCATAGCATGTACGCCATGACCTCATACTGCTCTGCTCACATAGGAGTGATCATGAAATGTATAAGTATGAGGCATAGCATGGGTACATCATCCTAAGTATCAGAATTCCAGTGTAGTAACTGCAAGTGTCGAATTCAGATGGTTAGTCTAGCTTAAAGCTATCAGAAGTCAGTGAGAAGTCGAAGTCCAGGAGCTGTGGTGTTGGCAAAACCAGTGCGTGGATGGTCTCACAAACAGGAATGGTTTTCTTTCATTTGCCTTTTCTGACCACCTACTGTGTGCCACGCAATTCATATACATTTTCTCTAATCTTTCCAAGAAGCTTAGAAAATCAGGGAATTACAGATCCCTATTTTATGTTTTAAAAAATCTGAGATTAAAACATATCAAGAGACTTGACCATTTTACAACTATCAATTGGGGGAGCTAGGATTTAATACCAGTTTATTTGACTCCAGAGTCTCTGCTTTCCCTCCTACCTTGACCATCTCCCAGTGAAATAAACTCCTGTTCCTTCCAATTACATATTGAAAGCTCCAACCAAAAGGAAGGCTAAAAAGTACACATTTGCTTTGCTTTTCTGTAATATATATTGTGTGGATTATCTTATTCTGCACTTTTATTGAACATCCTCTTTCTCAAGACATAGTCTTTATTAAGCACAAATCTGCAGGCAGCTAATAGACATTAAATAAGTAAAAAAAAAAAATAAGATATTTTAGTTGAGAATAAGCATATGAAAAAATTGCTACCTATTGCATGAAATTTTGAAAAATTATGGCATATGTGACAAAGAGCTCCCCACAAGGTAGCTGAGGAATAGAAGGTTTATGATTTTTGTTTAGAAAAAAGTGTTTTAACATAGATCTGTAGTTTTTAGTTTTTAACTGAAAATGAAACTGGAAGATTGTCAGGGGTCTTATGTGGATTTGCACTACTTGTGAGAGAAAGTAAATAAGATTGTCACTGCAGCTGATTAATTTTCCAGACAAAATTTGCCTCTTCTCTCTTCAGAGTTATTGTTGCCATGGTGATGTTATGACTCTCGCTTTAGCTGGATAGGAAGAATTTCTGGACCACTTAGGGGAAGATCTTTATATGTTAAAGCAAGAGTAAGGGTGGAGAGTTATCCATGAACATTTTGATGTCTTTTTAAATATTCTGAACATGAGTGAGAACATCAAACTATGACTTGTATTTGCATAAATTGAAGCTTTCAGTGTCTTTGACACTGACAAATGCAGAATCTCCTACTAGCATTGAGCAGGAGAATGGGAAGCATCACATAGTGAAAAGAATATTAGTCTTAAGAGTGGGAAGTGAAAATCCAATACTGTCTTTTACTATGTGACTGAATTTATTTCCTCTGAATTTTGTTTTGCTAATTCATAAAGTGTAAATAATTTCTGTTGTTGAAAAGATAAAAGAAAACTTTACAGATATAAAGTATCATTGTAGATACATTTTCTGGCCACTAACGTTCTGATTTACCTTTGGGGAAATTATCTCCACTATTCTCAATTCATGACATTCAGGTAAGGCTGACAATTTCCTAAGATCATTGGCTGAGTCTGTGACTCAGAATTGGCCAGTAAGAGTTCTGCATTCTTCTGGGCATAATAAATGGTCAGGATGGACTTGGATTAACTCAAGCCAGGCCACTGAACCCTTCTTGAGACTTTCATTGACTACATGGAGAAAGTTATATTGTCTTTCAGGTATGGCTGTTTAGGTGGTAGGATATAAATCTAAATTGATAATAGGCATCTTAGGCATCTTTGTTATGGTTGGAGATATTAAACCTGAAAATGAAGTTGACACACAGAGAAGCTGAGCTGAGAGATAGAAATTGTATACTTTGACAACTTGCACCCAGAAGTGCCTGACATCTGCTCCTTAACTTTCCTCAAATTATAGTAGCTGATTTATTGCTTAAACCAAATTTGAGTTGGGTTTCTATTACTTGAAACTGAAGAAATTTTGAACACCAGGATCATTCAGGTACTTATATACATATAATTTTAAGTTATATATGTGTAATTTAAAAATTAAAATAGATAAAAATTGCTTTGTAATTTAAAAATTAAAACAAAGAATAGAAAAATTTTGCTAAATGACTAGAATTTTACTCACAACTAGAATGGTCAAAAGTCAGTCATCTCTGACGTTGAAGTCACTTGCCCTTTAGATGTTTCTCATTTGAATATTTCTTTTTCCATATTAATATTTCTATTTCTGAACAATGAATTGGGTCACCTATTTGGTAAATATAATTCACTTTTTCAGTGACTTAGGCCTGTGATCCCAACACTTGGGGAGGCCGCAGGCAGATTGCTTGAGTCCAGGAGTTTGAAACCAGCCTGGGCAACATGGCAAAACCCTGCCTCTACCAAGAAAAAAAAAACACAAAAATTAGCCAGGCATGGTGGCTCATGCTTGTAGTCCTAGCTACTCAGGAGACTGAGGTGGGAGGATTGCTTGAGCCCAGGAGGCAGAAGTTGCGGTGAGCTGTGAGCATGCCACTGCACTCCAACTTGGGCAACAGAGTGAAATCCTATCTCAAATATATCACTCTTCAGGGTAGCTCTGTTTGTTTGTTTTTTTTTTTTTTTGGTTTGTGTGTTTTACTTATTTTTTATAAGCAATTAATCATGAGATTAGTAATGCTATTCAAGGAGGGAGCAGTGGGTGAGAAAAGGACCAAGGCTAGAGGCCTGAAGAGGATACTATGTCGTATATGTGGAGAAAAAGCCCATGAAGAAGCCTGAAAATGAAGGCCATGTGTGCAGAACAAAGTCAAAGTTTCTCTTGAGGTCAGGATTTAGGAAGTCACTAGTGAGAGGAAGTCCATGAGATTTGTTGAGAGGCTCCATTTCAGTGGAGTGAGAATTAAGTGAATATTAGAAAGTGGGCATTGAAAAGTAGAGATAACTCACTGAAGACTCATGGAATAAGAAGAGAAAATAAATCAGATGGAGTTTAAAATCTTTTCAGAGCAGAAGAGCCTAAGCATGCTGATTGGCTGAGAAGCAGCCAGTTTAAAGGAGACGTGACATATAAAGAGGGGAACTGATAACGAAAGGTCCCAGTTGAAGGGAAAATAAGTGAATCCCAGAGCATATGTAAATGTTTTTCCTGGAGCAGGAGAGACACAACCTCTGAAATCAGAGGAAGGAAGGAAAAAGTGTATGTCACTGTAGATAAGCATGTTGGTTGCCAATCAGAGAGCTAAGGAAGATCACCACTGATAATTTTAATATTCTTGGTGAAGTAGAAGGCAAGATTATCTATGAGATAAGGAAATTTGGTCACTGTTAAAGAGAAACAGAGTCCAATGTCCATTAAAGGCAGCAAGGCAGATTTTATTCAGGCTACTGCAATTGGAGAGAAACACTTTGGTATTGACTGAGCTCAGTTTTGTTGAAACAAAAGGCGGGAGTGTTTGTTTGCTGGGGTGTGCTAAAGGAAAAGTACTGAAGGACGCTGAGGCAGGGAAGGTGGGTCAATGTGATTAGGTCATCTGTGTATTTGTTAACAAAGTTAGGCTCCTGTACTCTCACATAGCCTGGAAGACAGAGCTTTAGCATTCTGGATGATGACATTTCATAAGGTTGGCTTTCAGGTCCTTGAGAATGACAGTTTTGGGTTGTAGAAGATGCATGTCGAAGCGACAAGGGTTTTACAACTGCAAGTTTTCTCAAGTAGAAGGGACAGTTCCTAAGAAAAAAGAGATCAGGGACCTATAGTCAGATTTCTGCTGGAACAAATAGTAAATTCTTTTGCTGGCATTGAGCTTTTCAAGCAGGCATGTTAAGGGGACTGGTGATATCATCCTGGAGGGCCAAACTTGAGCTGTGAGAAGCCATGCTACAGGTTGGTCAAGGAGAGAGCGTTTGTCACCATGTTGTGTTTGACTTTCTCAAGTTCATAATGAAATGGATGATACAGGTTTATATCCAGGTGTTAAAGCAGTGAGTCTGAATGTATGAGCTAAGTTTAAGCAATCTCAGATAAAGCTCTCTAAACTGATTATATTAAAAATTGAAGGCTGGGCACAGTGGCTCACATCTGAAATCTCAGCACTTTGGGAGGCCAAGGTGGGTGGATCACGAGGTCAGGAGTTCGAGACTAGCCTGGCCAATATGGTGAAACTTTGTCTCTACTAAAAATATAAAAATTAGCCAGGTGTGGTGGCATGCACCTGCAGTCCCAGCTACTCAGGAGGCAGAGGCAGTAGAATCACTTGAACTGGGAGGCTGAGGTTGCAGTGAGCTGAAACCACACCATTGCACTCCAGCCTGGGTGACAGAGCTAAAAAAAAAAAAAAAAGAAAAAAAAGAAAATTGATAACAGAATGTTCAGCATGGAACAGTATGGAAAACTGAAATAGAGAAGTAGGTCAAAAAGAATCTAATCTCACAACTACAATCAGAAGAGACTGTGAAGCAGAGCTGGAAGACCACACAGCCTTCCTACTTTGCCTATAGCCTTCAACACAATGTCCAATGATACGAAGTTGGTTTTAATACCACAGCATGTTATTTCCTTATGCATTCAATGTTTTGATCTTTCATGAAATTTACTGAATGCTTACTCTATGCCAATCACGGGTCTAGGGATGCAAAGCTCAATATAATTGTAACTACTTATTAATTATGTGTTATATGTATTATATTTAAACTCAATTTAACTGTCAGTAAATTTTATGTGATTCAGTCCATGAAATGGTACTGTTTTATGAATGAACCTTTTTATTTCCTAGAATGCTATGAATCTAGAGAAATTTTATGTATTAATAATGAGACATGTTTGAACTGTGGCAGACCCAGTTGACATTTGCAGACAGCATCATTTTTCCTTTTTGGGGCAGAATCCTTACATAAACAGTCCCCCTCTTAGGATGGTTTGACTTACTTTTTTTTTTTTTTTTTTTTTTTTTTTTCAATTTTGCAATGGTACAAAAGACTTACACACTCAGTGGAAACCATACTCTAAGTACCAATAAGACCATTCTGTTTTTCACTTTCAGTACAGTATTCAATAAATTACGTGAGGTAGTTAACACCTTATTACAAAATAGGCTTTGTGTCAGATGATTTTGCCCAATTGTAGGCTAATATGAGTGTTCTCAGCCCATTTAAAGTAGACTGGGCTAAGCTCTGATGTTCAGTAGGTTAGTTGTATGAAATACATATTTTCAATTTACAATGGATTTATTGAGGCATAACCCCATTGTCAGTTAAGGAGCAACTCTACTGACATGATTTGATCAGATCTTTGCATTCACATGGCATTGTGTAGTGTGATGAGGTTTAGAACACATAACTAATGAATCTATGAGATTGGTAATAATCTTCATTTGGTAAATCAAGTTCAGTTTTTATGGTGGATTTTTAAAAAATTTGTCTGCATGCACTTTATATCGCTTTTATGATAACCAGTGAGTCCATGAGACTAGTGATGCCACAAACTTGGGTTTGAATTTGTGCAAGTTATGTATTTTCCACATTTGTGGATTTGTGCAAGTTACTTATTTTCCACATTCATAAGAAGAAAATTTTAGTATTTACTTTACAGAGTTAGATGGGAATTAAATAAATTTTTGTAGGTTACTCACACAGCCAAAGCTGAGCATATTTATATATTAATATGGCAATAACTGTTTGCTTCAAGACATTTTTAGGTAGTTTTAATGAATGGCAAATTTTTTAAAATTGTGATTATACTTTAAGTTCTAGGGTACATGTGTACAACGTGCAGGTTTGTTACATATGTGTACATGTTCCATGTTGGTGTGCTGCACTCATTAACTCATCATTTACATTGGGTATATCTCCTAATGCTATCCCTTCCCCTTTCCCCCCACCCCACGACAGGCTCTGGTGTGTGATGTTCCCCACCCTGTGTCCAAGTGTTCTCATTGTTCAATTCCCACCTATGAGTGAGAACATGTGGTGTTTGGTTTTCTGTTCTTGCGATAGTTTGCTGAGAATGATGGTTTCCAGCTTCATCCATGTCCCTACCGAGGACATGAACTTATCCTTTTTTATGGTTGCATAGTATTCCATGGTGTATATGTGCCACATTTTCTTAATCCAGTCTATCATTGATGGACATTTTGGTTGGTTCCAAGTCTTTGCTATTGTGAATAGTGCTGCAATAAACATACGTGTGCATGTGTCTTTGTAGCAGCATGATTTATAATCCTTTGGGTATATACCCAGTAATGGGATGGCCGGGTCAAATGGTATTCCTTGAGGAATCGCCACACTGTCTTCCACAATGGTTGAACTAGTTTACAGTCCCACCAACAGTGTAATGAATGGCAATTTTTTAAAAAAAATTTCCAGATTGTACTATATAAAAGAGATACTTCATATGCCTTATATCCTAATCCAACTTATTTTCAGAAATAACATTTTCAGGAAGATAAGCCATTGAATAATTCCAAGATCCTTTAGGTAGAAGCTTTAGTTATACTGTGGCGATGTATAATCAGACTGAGAATGAGACAGAGGTGTCTCAGAATACCTCAGCAGGAGAGCAAACCCCATGACTATGAGTCCATAATCTGGCTTTGGAGGAGTCAAGTCTTACAGTGTAGGGCCCAACTGCAGAGGTCAGCATTGAGAATAGTTGTCCTAGAGAGACCTCACTAGAGCCATTGTTCTGGTCTACAGTTACTTGAGTGCAGGATTCGGCCATGATGTCAAGAACAACAACAACGACAACAGCAACAACAAAATGCTCAAGGAAGGGGAAACTAGACCCAACATAAAAACAAACAGTTGCAGGAACTTTGTGCTAAAACATAATGACTTATTAACTTTCTACAAACAAAGATTTAGTCTAGATCTTGTAGTAGAGTTGAACTTGCAGGTTTTTAACTTTCACTACTTACCAATTTGTGTTGCAAGAACTGTGGAAGACGTTAAATAATCCAGGTTAACAGAAAGAGAAAGGTTATAGAGTATGAACTAGGTAAGGCATTTCATTAGCTTTTTTTTTTTTAGATGGAGTTTAGTCCTTATTGCCCAGGTTGGAGTGCAATGGCGTGGTCTCCACTCACTGCAACCTCTGCCTCCCAGGTTCAAGTGATTCTCCTGCCTCAGCCTCCCAAGTAGCTGGGATTACAGGTGCCCACCACCATACCTGGCTTTTTTTTTTTTTTTTTTTTTTCTTTGTAGAGATGAGATTTCACCATGTTGGCCAGGCTGGTCTTGAACTCCTGACCTCAGGTAATCTGCCCGCCTCGGCTTCCCAAAGTGTTGGGATTATAGATGTGAGCCACTGTGCCTGGCCTCATTAGCTAATTTTTTATATCCTTCCTAGATTTAGAGGATTTGACCTTTAGATATAGGAAAATCAACTTCAATACAGGGATGACTCAATGGAACAAATACCAAACATGAAACAGTAAGGTTAAACATGGACCATTGTGATAAGATAAGCATGTATTTTCTTTGCCTACTCAGGACCTCTCTCTCATTGATTGTGTGTTTTGCGTGAATTTGAACCTCTAATGACAGAGGTAAACATGTAAAGAAACTTAAGCCAATCAAAGTACTTCATGACCTTGACATAATTTATTGAGGATGGGCACATGACATTTCATCTCAGTTAATTTAGTAGTCATAAAATTGTTCATATTTCCTTATCACCCTTTTAATGTCTGTAGGATGTCTAGTGATGTTCTCTATTTAATTTCTGACATCGGTATTTTATTTGTATTCTGTCTCCCTTATTAATCAGTCTAACTAATGTTTTATAATTTAATTACTCTTTTTAAAGAACTAGGTTTTTATTGATTTTATCTATTTCCTTTTGTTTCACTGGTTTCTGCTGTTATTTGAATTATATTTTCTTTCTAGTTGAGTTTAATTTGCTCTTATTTTTATAGCTTCTTTTTGTAGAAAATTAGATTATTGTTTTCATCTATAGCTTCGCCCTCACAAATTATATTCTGTCATGTTTTAATTTTCATTCATTTAAAATATTTTCTAATGTAACTTGTGATTTCCTATTGAGATGTATGTTATTTAATTCCAAATATGTATTTTGGACCTTTTCATAGATAGTGTTCTGTTTTATTGCTCAATTTAATTGCATATTGTCAGAGAACATGCTTTGAATTATTTTGTTTCTTTTAAATATATTGAGATTTGTTTTGTGGATAAAACAAGAAGGTGGGCCATGTGTTTAAAAAAATTAAACAATGAATAAAGCATGTATTGTAGTATTTTCCCACAGCATTACCACTTACAGCCTTCTTTGTCTTGCTGTAGATACATGTTTCTTTTTAGTGTCATTTTCCTTTTGCACATGGTGTCTACTGGTGAATATTCCATGTGCATTTGAAAAGAAAGTATATTTGTCAGATGTTGGACAGGGTGTTCTATGTGTCAGTTAGGCCAAGATGATTCTTGACATTTTTTAGGTCTTGTGTGTTTCTATTGATTTCTCTGCCTTCTTGTTCTGTCAATCTGTTTAGAATATGAAGTACTGACATCTCGAAATATAATTTTGGTTTTAACATAATTATGGTTTTAACTACTTCTTCTGTGTTTACATTTTTTACTTCATGTGTTTTGAAATTATGTTACTAGATCATGCATTTTTGTGTGTGTGTGTTTTTATATCTTCTTGATGAATTGACCGCGCTAACATTATGCAGCTTTTCTCTCTATTCCTTGCAGTATTTCTTGTTATGAAGACTCTCTTGTCTCATGTTAAGAGCAACACCAGGTTCCTTCTATTGGTGTTTGCATTATATAACTTTTCCCATTACTCTTAATCTACATTTTTATATTTAAAGTGAATTTCTTATAGATAGCTGCTTATAATTTATTTAAATTTATATTTAAAGTGAATTTTTATTTTTTTATATTTAAAATGAATTTCTTGTAGATAGCATGTAGTTGAATCTTGTCTTTTCATCCAATATGATATTTTCTGCCTTTTGATGCATTTTGAACATTTAAAATTATTGTGATTATCTATGAGGTAGAATTAAACCTGCCATGTTGTTGCTTATTTTTTATTTTCAGCATTTGTTTTGTGCCATCTTCCTTTATTTTTCCTTCCTTGGGAGTAAGCAATTTTTATAATTACATTTTATCTCCACTATCAATGTATTATTTATATGTCTCTATTAGTAATTACTGTAAGGTTTACAATATAAAATGTAGTTTTATGGTCTATCTTCAAATAGTGTTATAAAACTTCTTTATAAAATATAAATCTTACAACATACTTTAAGTCCATTCTACTTTTTAAAACAATAGTGCCATTAATTTAAAATTTTCATAGATGATAAACTCCAGAATACATTACTGTTGCTACAGTTTTTACTTTGAGCAGTCACTTATATATTTTTTCTTTTTTTTCCAAAAAAGCATTTTCAGACCAAAAATATTTTTTCTTATTGCATATTTTCATTTTTAACGAAGGCAAGTAAGCCATTAGATGATGAGTCACATGATTCCTATTCTTTTCCACAAAATGTATTGTGGCAGCAACCACCAGTTCTCATGGAAGGGCAATCCTTGTGCTTCCAGGACATGATATTACAGGGGTTCCTAAGACATTGGCAACTAGGGGCTCTGGGCGTGATGCAGGCCACTGTAAAAGGCCAAGAAGAATAAGCAATATGCTACACATACATATGTGAGACAATGAAGAAGGTGGGCCATGTGTTTAAAAAAATTAAACAATGAATAAAGCATGTATTGTAGTATTCTCCCACAGCGTTACCACTTACAGACTTCTTTGTCTTGCTGTAGATACATGTTTCTTTTTAGTGTCATTTTCCTTTTACAAGAACTTCCTTTAACATTTCTTGTGGTGCAGGTTTGCCTTAGTTTCTATTTTCATTAGCCTTCATTTTTGAAAGATTTTTTGCTGGATATAGAATTCTAGGTGGTGCTGGGCATGGTGACTCACACCTCTAATCCTGACACTTTGGGAGGATGAGGCAGGAGGATCACTTGAGGTCAAGTTCAAGACCAGCCTGGGCAACATAGTGAGACTCCATCTCTACAAAAAAAAAAAAAAAAAAAAATTTAGGCAGGCATGATGGCATGTACCTGCGGTCTCAGTTACTTGGGAGACTGAGGCGGGAGGATCACTTGAACCCAGGTGGTTGAGGCTGCAGTGAGCCATGATTGTGCCACTGTACTCCAGCCTGAGTAACAGAGCAAAACCCTGTCTCTAAAAATAATTTTTTAAAATTGAATTTTAATTAATTAAAAATATTTAGTGGGGCATCACAACCCCCCCACTCTCCCTTAAGTTCTTTAAAAGATTGCTATTTGATTGTCTTCTAAAATGCGTATCTCTAATATGAATCTGCAATCATTCCTTGTTACACTGAAACAATGTCTTTTATTTCTGGCTCCTTTAAAATTTTTCTTCCTTATCACTGGATTTTGGCAATTTGGTTACAATTAGCCATGTGTGATTTTCTTTATGTTAATTCTACTTAGGATTCATTCAGCATATTTCATCTATGGGTTTACCATTTTCGTCAAATTTGGATAAATATTGGCTATGATATTCTTTTTTTTCTTATTTCCTGTTCTCCTTTCTGTCTTATGGGGACTTCATTATGCATGCATTAAATATTTGATATTTTCCCACATGTCATTGAGGCTCATTTTTTCAACCTTTATTTCCTTTTCTATATTTCATTTTGGAAAGTGGTTTTACTTTTACTTTTACTTCCAGTTCACTGATCTTTACTTATGCAGTGTCTAATCTGCTTTTATTTTTATTCTGTGATGTTTTTATTTCAGAAATTTTATTTTTATATTCTTTGAAGTTCTAATATGTTCTCTTTCGTATCCTCTATTTCTCTTATTATTTCAATTTTTTCTTATATCCTTGAACGTATATAGCATGTTCAAGTAAACTGTTTTAACATCCCTTCTTATTTATAAATTTGATCATCTATGTCATGTTGAAGTGTATTTTAATTGCCTGACTTTTCTTCTCGTTATTGGTGACATTTTTCCTTCCTCTTTATCCAGTTATTTTAAATTTTCCATTTTTGAATGTCTAGATTTTGTTGTTTTCCGGCAATGAGTACTGGACTTTGTTCTGGCAGACAGAAAGGTTAACTCATTATCAGTTTGATCATTTTGAGACTTGTTTTAAAGCTCCTTTATGTTAAAAGTAACAGGAGTTACCTTTACTTTAGCCCCAGTTTTAATGCCTAGCCCTTATGCAGTTTCTAATGAATGCTCTTTTTGTTCACTGGGATGTTCAACCATGGTTTCTGGCTCATAACTCCCAAGCCCCTGTTATAGTAGACAGAATCTCTCTCTCTCTCTCTCTCTCTCTCTCTCTCTCTCTCTCTCTCTCTCTCTCTCTCTCTCTCTCTCTCTCTCATCTCCTCCTGTCCTCCTTTCACCTGCCCAAGGCAGGACTCTCACCTCATTGGGGGTCGTAAACCCTCATTCCAGGGGGGCTGTATCCTGTACCCTGGAGGAAGGAATGCTGCACAGAGAGACCAAGAAGGGTCTGAACAGCAAGCCTTTGCAGGCTTTAGATCATGCCCTTTTTGTCCAATCACACTGTGACATGGTTGTCCATCATTCAATCATGCCTGTCCATCATTCAGCCATACCTGTCCAACGAAGTCTCCATATACGGCCCAAGAAGACAGAGTTTGAGAGCTTTAGGATACGGAGGTTGCTGGAGGGTTGTCCATCTGGGGAGGGCAAGGAAGCTCTGTTCCCTTTTCCCCTGTGCCTCATCCCATGTGTCTCTTCATCTGTGTCCTTTGTAATATACCTCATGATAAGCTGGTAAATGTGTTTCCCTGAGTTCTGTGAGCCACTGTAGCAAATAAATGGGATCCAAAGAGGGAGTTGTGGGAATCCCAACTTGAAGCTGCTCAGTCAGAAGTTCTGGAGGCCCAAACTTGTGACTGGTATCTGAAGGTAGGGACAGTCTTGCGGGATTCAGCCTTCACCCTGTGGGATCTGACATTTTTCCCGGGAAGACATTGCCAGATTTTAATTGAATTAGAGGAAACCCAGCTGGTGTCTGCCACTTGGTGTGTGGGGTAAACCCTCACACATTTGGTCACAGTGTCTTCTGTGCTGATTGGATTGTTGAGTAAGAGAATAGATAAAAACACTTTTGAGTGTGTTCGACATTTTTTTCTAACAGGTCTTTTACTGTAGCTACTGGAAGCTTGAATGACTCCAGGCCTTATGTGAACTCTAGAATTTTCCACCTACAGTTTTTTTTCTACAGTTTCTCCTTTCCTAGAAGGTTCTCCTAGCTTGGCATCATGGGGGTTCTCCCTGTGTATGTACAGAGGGATATTCAGCCACAGACTTAAAATTACAAAATAAATTTCTATAATGTTTTCTCTGCGTATTCTATGTCTGTGGAAATTTTAGCCACTTCTGCCACTCTGAAATCTGAGCTCTTTCACTAGGCTGTTCCAGATCACTCTCACCCCTTGCCCCATGCTGCTGTTTGGTAATTGCCTCAAGTAGAAAATGTGAACAATTACAAGGTTTACCGTATCGTGTCCATTCTCTCTCTGCCATCATAGCCCTGCACTACCTATGTAGTCCAACATATGAAAATAGTGTTTATTTTCTATATATTTTTTAGTTTTCTAATTGTTTATGGCAGGAGATTAATTCTGGATTCTAATACTCCTTCATGATTGGAAGTGGAATCTACTTAACTGTTTATTTGGGTAGCTAATGGTGAAAGTAAGAAAAATATGTTATTTATCTAAGAAAAATTGCTACAGAATTCATAATAAGGGGTAATCTTTTATGTGTGTGCACTCTGCCTCCCCCACTCACTTAAGTAACTATCTTTTTTTTTTTTTTTACTTCAACTTTTATTTTAAGTTCAATGGTACACACATAGGATGTGCAGGTTTGTTACATGGGTAAACTTGTGCCATGGTGGTTTGTTGCACAGATCAACCCAGCATCTAGGTATTAAGCCCAGCATCCATTAGCTATTCTTCCTGATGCTCTCTCTCCCCTCACCCCCAACCCCAATAGGCCTCAGTGTGTGTTCTTCCCCACCATGTGTCTACGTGTTCTCATTGTTCAGCTCCTGTTTATAAATGACAAAATGCAGTGTTTGGTTTTCTGTTCCTGCATTAGTTTGCGCCATCCGTGGGGATCAAAAGACATGATCTTGTTTCTTTTTATGGTTGCGTAGTATTCCATGATGTATATGTACCACATTTTCTTTATCCAGTCTATTATTGGTGGGCATTTGGGTTGATTCCATGTCTTTGCTATTGTAAATAGTGGGGCAATGAACATACGTGTGCATGTATCTTAATAAGAGAATGATTCATGTTCCTTTGGGTATATGCTTAGTAAAGGGATTGCTGGGTCAAATGATATTTCAGCCTCTAGGTCTTTGAGAAAACTCCAGTCTGTCTTCCACAATGGTTGAACTAATTTACACTCTCACCAAGGGTGTAAAAGCATTCCTTTTTCTCTGCAACCTGGCCCGTATCTGTTGTTTTCTGACTTTTTAGTAATAGCCATTCTGTCTAGGAGAAGATGGTATCTCATTGTCATTTTGATTTATATTTCTGTAATAGTCAGTGGTGATGAGCCTTTTTTCATACATTTGTTGCCCACATGAATGTCTTCTTTTGAGAAGTGTCTATTCATTTCCTTTGCCCACTTTTTAATGGTTGTTTTTTTTCTTGTAAATTTAAGTTCCTAGTAGACTCCAGATATTAGACCTTTGTCAGATGGATAGATTGCAAAAATTTTCTTCCATTCTGTAGGTTGTCTGTTCACTCAGATGATAGTTTCTTTTGCTGTGCAGAAGCTCTTTAGTTTAATGAGATAGCATTTGTCAATTTTTGCTTCTGTTGCAATTGCTTTTAGCATTTTCATCATGAAATCTTTGCCTGTGCCTGTATCCTGATTGGTATTGCCTATTGCCTAGATTTTCTTCCAGGTTTTTTTAAAGTTTGGGGTGTATTTTTTTTTTTTTTTTTTCCTTTGGAGTCTTGCCCTGCCACCCAGGCTGGAGTGCAGTGGCACAATCTCGGCTCACTGCAACTTCTGCCTCCCAGGTTCAAGTGATTCTCCTGCCTCAGTCTCCCGAGTAGCTGGGATTACAGGCACACACCACCACGCCTGGCTAATTTTGGTATTTTTAGTAGAGACGGGGTTTCACCATGTTGGTCAGGCTTGTCTCGAACTCTTGACTTCATGATCCACCTGCCTCATCCTCCTAAAGTTCTGGGAATACAGGTGTGAGCCACCATGACCCACCAAGTTTTGGGTTTTATATTAGTCTTTAATCCATCTTGAGTTAATTTTTATATATATGGTGTAAGGAAGGGGTCCAGTTTTAGTTTTCTGCATATGGCTAAGCAGTTCTCCCAACACCATATATTAAATAGAGAATCCTTTCCCCATTACTTGTTTTTGTCAGATTTGTCAAATATCAGATGGCTGTGGGTGTGTGGTCTTATTTCTGAGTTCTCTATTCTGTTCCATTGGTTTATATGTCTGTTTTTGTACCAGTACCATGCTGTTTTGTTTACTGTAGCCTTGTGATACAGTTTGAAATCAGGTAGCGTGATGCCTCCAGCTTTGTTCTTTTTGCTTAGGATTGTCTTGGCTATTTGGGCTCTTTTTTTGTTCCACATGAAGTTTAAAGTAGATTTTTCTAATTCTGTGAAAAATGTTAATGGTAGTTTAATGAAGATAGCATTGAATCTGTAAATTACTTTGGGTAGTATGGCCATTTTAATGATATTGATTATTGCTATCCATAAGCATGGAATATTTTTCCATTTGTGTGTATCCTCTCTGATTTCCCTGAGCAGTGGTTTGTAGTTCTCCTTGAAGAGGTCCTTCGCATCCCTTATCAGCTGTATTCCTAGGTGTTTTATTCTCTTTGTAGCAATTGTGAATGGGAGTTCATTCATGATTTGGATCTCTGCTTGTCTATTGTTGGTGTATAGGAATGCTTGTGATTTTTGCACATTGATTTTGTATTTTGAGACTTTGCTGAAGTTGCTCATCAGTTTAAGAAGCTTTTGGGCTGAGATGATGGGGTTTTCTAGATAAAGAATCATGTCATCTGTAAACAGAGACAATCTGACTTCTTCTCTTCCTATTTGAATATGCTTTATTTCTTTCTCTTGCCTGATTGCCCTGGCCAGAGTTTCCAGTGTTGAATAGGAGTGGTGAGGGAGGGCATCCTTGTCTTGTGCTGGTTTTTAAGGGGAATGTTTCCGGGTTTTGCCCATTTGGTATGATATTGACTGTGGTTGTGTCATAAATAGTTCCCATAATTTTTAGGTATGTTCCATCAATACCTGGTTAATTGAGTTTTTAAAATGAAGGGATGTTGAATTTTATCAAAGGTCTTCTCTGCATCTATTGAGATTATCATATGGTTTTTGTCTTTAGTTCTGTTTATGTGATGAATTACGGTTATTCATCTGTCTAAGTTAAACCAAGCTTGCATACTAGGAATGAAGGATCATGGTGCATAAGCTTTTTGATGTGCTGCTGGATTTGATTTGCCAGTATTTTATTGAGGATATTTGCATGGATGTTGGTTAAAGATATTGGCCTGAAGTTTTCTTTTTTTGTTGTATCTCTGGCAGGTTTTTGTGTCAGGATGATCCTGGCCTCATAGAATGAGTTAGAGAGGAGTCCCTCCTTTTCAATCTTTTGAAATAGTTTGAGTAGACATGGTACCAACTCTTCTTTGTAGAATTCTGTGGTAGAATTCAGACATGAGTCCATCTGGTCCTGGGCTTTTTTTGTTGGCAGGCTATTTGTTACTGCCTCAATTTCAGAACTTGTTATTGGTCCATTCAGGGATGCAATTTCTTCTTGGTTCAGTCTTGGGAGTGTGTATGTGTCCAGGAACTTATCCATTTTTTTCCCGAATTTCTAGTTTATGTGCATAGAGGTGTAATAGTGTTCTCTGATGGTTGCTGGTATTTCTGTGGGGTCAGTGGTGATATACCCTTTATCATTTTTGAGTATGTTTATTTTATTCTTCTGTTTTTTCTTCTTTGTTAGTCTAGCCAGTGGTCTATTTTATTATTATTATTGTTATTATTTAAAAAAATAGCTCCTGGATTTTTTGATCTTTTGAATTTTTTTTATGTCTCTATCTCTTTCAGTTCAGGTATAATATGTTTTTCTTTGTCTTCTGTTAGTTTTGGGGTTTGTGTGCTCTTGGTTCTCTAGTTTTTTGTTGTTGTTGTTGTTGAGATATTATATTGTTAACTTGAGATCTTTTCTAGCTTTCTAGCTTTATGGGCATTTAGTGCTATAACATGGCTTTAGCTGGGCCCCCAGAGATTCTGGAATGTTGTCTCTTTGTTTTCATTAGTTTCATAGAATTTCTTGATTCCTGCCTTAATTTCATTATATACCCAAGAGTCATTCAGGAACAGGTTTTTCGATTTTCATGTAGTTTTGTGGTTTTGAATGAATTTCTTAATCTTGAGTTCTAGTTATATTGCACTGTAGTCTGAGAGACTGTTATGATTTCAGTTGTTTTGCATTTGCTGAGAAGTGTTTTCATTTATCTCATCAATTTGAGAGTATGTGCCATGAGGCAATAAGAATGTACATTCTGTTTTTGGGTGGAGAGTTCTGTAGATATCTATCAGGTCCACTTGATCCAGAGCTGAGTTCAGGTCCTGAGTATCTTTGGTAATTTTCTGTCTCAGTGATCTGTCTAATAATGACAGCGGGGTGTTGAAGTCTCCCATTATTATTGTATGGGAGTCTAAATCTCTTTGTAAGTCTCTAAAAACTTGTTTTATAAATCTGGGTGCTCTTATGTTGGGTGCATGTATATTTAGGATAGTTAGCTCTTCCTGTTTAATTGAACGCTTTACCATTATGTAATGGCCTTCTTTGTTGTTTCTGATCTTTGTTGGTTTAAAGTTGGTTTTGTCAGAAACTAGGATTACAACCCCTGCTGTTTCCTGTTTTCCGTTTGCTTTGTACATTTTCCTCCATGCCTTTATTTTGAGCCTATGTGTCTTTGCACTTAAGATGGGTCTTTTAAAGACAGCATATCAAATGATCTTGGCTCTTTATCCAGCTTGCCATTCTTGCCATTCTGTATCTTAATTGGGACATTTAGCCCATTTACATTTTAATTTGATCCTGTCATCATGATGCTAGCTGATTATTTGGCAGACCTGGTTATGTAGTTTCTTTATAGTCTCACTGGTGTGCTTACTTCAGTGTGTTTTTGTAGTGACTGGTAACATCTTTTCCTTTCCATATTTAGTGCTTGCTTTAGAAGTTCTTACAAGGCAGGCCTAATGGTGATGAGTTCCCTCAGCATTTGCTTGTCAAAAGTAGATCTTATTTCTCCTTTGCTTATGAAGCTTCGTTTGTCTGGATATGAAATTCTTGATTGGAAATTCTTTTCTTTAAGAATATTGAATATGGGCCCCCAATCTCTTCTAGCTTGTAGGGTTTCTGCTGAGAGGTCTGCTGTTAGTCTGACAGGTTTCCCTTTGTAGGTGACCTGGCCTTTCAAGCTGAAGTGACCGATTTAATAACTGATTTTTCCCTAGTGTGACTGGGCATCAATAAGGAAAAGCTAAGAATATTTGACTCAGATAATGAACACGTATTTCATGCATATCTAGAACTCTTGAACTTTGGCTGCTGCCTACACACCATTACCAGGCTTATACCCCTAACTCCCTAACATATGTGCATTCTTTGGTAGGGTCTAGTTGCTTTAAGTCAGCTCCAGAGAATTTAGTCTTCACCGTAGTCATTCAGTAGAGAATATTTGACCATGGTAATTTTAGGTTACATCATTCTAAGTAATTCGGAACTTTACTTGTGAGCCTTTAAACTGAAAAACACTTTTGAATTTTAAAGAAATGACGCTGATGTTGGTTTTTGTAGGCACTGTGAAAGGCAATACTGTTCAGAGGAACTTGAACTGGTCTGCATTAAAAAGCTTGAGCAAGTTATATTTTCCTATCCTGTGTGACAAACAAGATAGGTAAATCAGATGAGGAGAAGCAGCAGCTAGAATGGAGGATGAAGTAGCATGGTGGGAGACTGGAGCTTAGGAGATAGATTTCCAAAAATAGGAAATTAGTAATAGAAAGAGAAAAAGGAAGAGGAGAAGAATAAGGAATGAGAAAGTATTTGAGAAAGAAGAATCCCTAACATTAAATTGTAAGTTGTGTTTCTCTGATATTGTTAAACCAAGTAAAGCTGCCTCCTTATATATCTTAAGTTCAGCCTAAAGATTCCTCTGTACATCATGGACTATAACCTAAATGGAACTGCAAACACACTGTAGCCTACTCTTTTGCCAGTCACAGAGTTTTGGCCAATAAAAGATGGCCAACTGTTAAAACTGTGTTCATATAAGACCAGTGCTAAGCTCTAACCAATCTGGCTGTTTCTTTTTTTTTTTTTTTTGAGACAGAATCTCGCTCTGTCACCCAGTGCCCAGGTTGGAGTGCAATCTCAGCTCACTACAAGCTCCGCCTCCCTGGTTCACGCCATTCTCCTGCCTCAGCCTCCCGAGAAGCTGGGACTACAGGCACCCGCCACCACACCCAGCTAATTTTTTGGATTTTTAGTATAGATGGGGTTTCACCATGTTAGCCAGGATGGTCTTGATCTCCTGACCTTGTGATCTGCCCGCCTTGGCCTCTCAAAGTGCTGGGATTACAGGCGTGAGCCATCACGTCCAGCCCCAGTCTAGCTGTTTCTATACCTCACTTCCATTTTCTGTATATCACTTTCCTTTTTCTGCCCATGAATCTCCTTCCACCATGTTGTTGCACTGGAGTCTCTAAGCCTACTCTGGCTCGGGAGGCTATCTGATTCATGAATGAAACTCTTAAATTTAATTCAACTAAAGTTTCTCTTTTGACAATAAAATTACTTCTCATAACCCAAATTTTTAGTAGAGTTTGTTAGACACCAAAATAAATGAGTGAATTTTGTAGACATTAAAGAAGAGAGACTTTTTACATCTGCATTGGCACAAGGCAGAACAGAAACAGCATGTATGAGATGGCAAGTCTATCCTAAACTAAGATAATATTGGGACCAGAAGCTCAGAGTCAGATTGGGGAAAACCCCTGGGAGTTTTTAGAAGTCTTAGGAAAGACATTACATTTTTCAAACTATAAGGAACAGAGCTTTAGCAAATTATTATTGCAGATCTATTGAGCAGAATGACCCTAAGTGACCTCTGTGTTAACCTTAGGCTCTGTGCTGTCTATACCAGTAATATTCTAAGATGCTGAGCATCTATTATTAACCAACTGCTGCTGGCAATGGCAGTCTGCTGGGGAAAATTATGCAGAGAAAAGATTCCATTTCTCTCTCGAATTTTGGCAGATGATTAGAAGGAAAATTATCTTAAACGTGAAATTATATAAATGTTATCCGATCAACTTTTTTGGTAACACTTCATTTATCAAGCTGAAAGTACAATGGTGAGCTGGTGTTAAGGTTTTCTTCAATATTATTTAACATTAATGAATGCAAAGTTATTTTTAAAACAACTTAGTCACCCAGAATTTATTTCATTCCCTAAGGAAGTTCATACATTAAGATTTATGCTTAACATGCTGCTTTCTTAATTTGGAACATGTTATTAAAAGAAAATGACAAGCATTGTTTTAGGGCTTCTAATTTAGCTCTTGCAGAAATGATAATTTTAACCTCTACATGAATGTCACGTGTCATGTTTAATTTCTTCATTTTTGAGATGTACATCTGTAATATTGGTGGTTAGATAAGGCAGGCAACGTATTATCTAGCATTCTATCAATTGGAACTGTGTAACATTTACCTAGTGAAAATTGAACACAACAATATAAAACACTAAGATTTTGATATGTATTTTAATTGTTTGCTTAGGAATAGTATTAAATTATGTTTGGTTTCACTTTAGTGTTGTGACATGATATGTAATTTTTATTAAAAACAACTTACAGTTGTGTATTCATTATGTCATTTTCTCCTCATAATGAGTTTTTTTTTTTTTTTTTTTTTTTTTGAGATGGAGTCCTGCTCTGTCGCCCAGGTTGGAGTGCAGTGGCATGATCTCAGCTCATTGCAACCTCCACCTCCCGAGTTCAAGTGATTGTCCTTCCTCAGCCTCCTGACTAGCTGGAATTACAGTCATGCCCCACCATACGCAGCTAATTTTTGTGTTTTTCATAGAGATGAGGTTTCACCATGTTGGTCAGGCTGGTCTCCATCTCCTGACTTCGTGATCCACCCACCTTGGCCTCCCAAAGTGTTGGGATTACAGGCATGAGCCACCGTGCCGAACCCAGATAATGAGATTTTGAAATAGGCTCAGAAACAAAAACATGTTTATCTGTGGCCTAATGGCTAACACACTGCTTCTTAAATTTTATAAGTATAAACATGCATATGGTTAATATTAAGGAGACATTTTAATACTCAAAATATCCATACAGTAGTTGGAATAAGTACCTAGCCTAACTCAGTCATAGTCACATGATTCAAACTATCTATCATCTTATGCCATAGATACATTTTACTTGATATTAAAATATTAAAAATTTTTATATGTTTAGATATATTTGGGGTAATGGTATTTAATATTTTAAGTTTGATAAATCTAAATATTGAAAATAATTATCTTTGATTTTTTTCTTATTTGCATTTTGTAAATGTGCATGTACAACTCATAGAAGAAGAAAGTTAGTTAACTAGCATTCAGCAAAGCATTACCAAAATAACAAAATGAAACAAAAAAGAACCCTAGGAAGTCTTTGTAATATTTTAATGTTAATTTAAAATTTTTTAATGTCTCATCATTAATAAAACAATGTTTTATGATAGAAATAATTTGTATAATTATTGCTAGATTGATTGATTCTTTTCAAACTTTTTTCTTTGGTCAAAATATATCATCCTGACTGCCTCACCAAAATTGCAAATATGAATGCATGTTCTGGGTCAACCACTTCCAGATTTTAAAATTTCATAGATGAGTGAAATTACAAGAAAACCTAATGGAAGGGATGGCCCAGGTTTGTCAGTATTTCTTATTGCCATTGAAGACATTAAGCAAAACAAATTCTTTGCATTGTTTTCAAGTTTGTTGGTATTTCTTATTGCCATTGAAAACATTAAACGAAACAAATTATTTGCATTGTTTTATCATTATTTTATAAAAGAGAGGATATTAAACACCAAAAAAGAAAAGGAAGGTTGTAATCTTACACTGAAGAAGTCTTTGATAAGAATGGTTTATAAAATAGGTAAAGGCATGCACACACACACACACACACACACACACACACACACACACACACACTCATATTTGGTTATCATTTTTAATGCTATAAACTTCCAACCCCGTATTCAGAAAACTTCATATAAATGGGTACCCAGGGAAGACAGTTCTAGGCTGTTTCCCAGATCCTGCTTTTATCTCCCTGGCCAGATTCTTGGCTCCACATCTCATTTCTGATACCTATTTGTATTATTTCCATTGCTGAATCCTGATTTCACTCCAGGCTTGGGGGGATCTGTTTTCTCTAACAGTTTTGGGCTATGCGCACTCCTACATTTTGTCTTTCTCTGCTTCTTTAGGGTGAGAAATAACTGCACTGCCTTCTTGCCTCTTGGAATTCCTACTCTAGCTGTGATTGTCCCAGTTTTGATAAGAAATCCAGATATGTTTTTCTCTATCTGAATTCTGTATCAAATTTCAGTTCTGTTATTATAGCAGCACAGTCCAACTTCTTTCTAGATATTGATGACTCCTTGTTGCCAATGACATTTAAAGTAAGAATGCACGTTGTACAATTGTATAACATAGTTATTTAGTTGTCTTAAGCTTTGAATATATGTATGGATTTTTTTTACTTTAATAATTTATTGAGGTTAGAGTTAGATGATAATCATAATATCATATGATAAGTCACATGATATCGTTTTCAAGCTATATTTTACAGGTTGCTTTTATGACCTAAAATGTTCAAAATTTCAAAATTAAGGATATTTTGAGGATCCTCAGGGAGGTAACTCACAGTTGAAGGGACCTGTAGAGGTCATTGGTCCATCATCCCAGCCACAAAGCAGAATAATGACAAATGAATTAATTGGTCATGCAACATCTGTTTAGATACTTCAGTCATGAGGAGGTAATTGCCCCATAGGGTTTCTCATTCCATGTTTGGCCATCATCATTGGAAATTTCCCTCTTAGAATGATCTGAAATCTGCAATTTCAGATCTGAAATCTGACTCTCTCTTAGAATGACCTGAAATAGCCCTATTTGAAGATAGTTGTGAAATTTCCCAGGAACCTTTGCTTCTCTAAGTTAAACATTCTTATTCCTTTCAAACCATTCACTCTTCATATAACATGCTTTTCAGATCCTCAATCTTTTAGCCTTTTTTTTTTTTTTTTTTTTCTGAATATGTCGGTTATTTTAACAGTCTTACATTGTCTTCCAGAGCTGGAATCAATATTCCTGAAAAAGTCTTATAAAATTGAGCATGGCAGACTATTCTTTCAGGTCATCTGGACACTGTGCTCCTATTGATGCATCTTCTTGAAGAGAAGATGCATGTAAATGTTGTGATCAACTAAAGTTCCTAGATTTAATCTTTGCTGCTAAAATAGGTTCTTTCTACCCAGTTCATGTAGATTTTATTTTCCGAAGGAAAATGTGGGGCTTTAGACTTATTTTTGATGAAATTCACCTTGTCAATGTATTTAAGTATTCTCTGAAAGCTAGAGATAATTTACATTATAGAATGACATCATTCTGAATCTTAATTTTATTTAAAATATCATATATTTCTCTTTATTTCATATTATTTGCACATTCAGTTTAGCTTTTAAAATAAATGTATGTCAATGACAAGCATTAAAATGAGTATGTTCAAGGACTCCATATTTGAGACCTCCTGCTAAGTTTAAACTTTGTAATTAATTTATATTACTTGGGTATAATTGTCTAAAAGGCATGAATTTATTAAGTATGTTTTATTATTCAGCCTTTGTGTTTATACAAGGATATAATTGGAAACTTTATCACTTGCTTTCTGAAAGACAATGGTATTAAACAACCATCTTAAACATAAAATGACCCAACTCCATATTTTTTGCGTGTTGTGTTATTTTTGTTTTTTTAATAAGGTCACTGGATTTCTTTCTATCATAATAAAAAGATATCATCTTTATCACACTTGATCTTGTCAAAAGGCTGAGAAGCAATATATAGTGCTTGTCAAAAACTCATTTCTTAGCATGGGTCTTCTAGAAAACAGAGCCTGGGGCAACAATTAAAGGATTGCTGCCTATAGAGGTGCAAACCCTTGTGTGTTAAGGTAAAGGAAAAAAGAAAAGTGAGGCAAAGAAAGACATGAAACACAATGAGTTGGAAGCGGATCCAGCGGATTGTTCCATGGGCATGTTAGCTTGGCCTTCATTACCTCTCCAGAAGAATTGTAAAGAGGAATCATAACCTCAGAGTAGTCCATGGAAGATAGGTAAAAGGGAGAAATGCAAGTGCCTACCTTTCTCTTGTCTCTTGTTTTGTATTAGTTGAAGTTCACCCACACTAACTCCCCATAATTCCCACCAGCTCCGCTATCTTGTCCCTCCAACTCAGTCCTTGCCTGGTATTTTGTTACTAGCCAGTGTATCATCAGGAGGCATTACATCTCAGCTGTGAAATGACACCAGATGTATTAGTCTGTTTGGGTTGCTGTAACAAAATACAATAGACTGGGTAGCTTAAACAACAGAAATTTATTTTTCACAGTTTTGGAGGCTGGAAGTCCAAGATCAGAGTGGCAGCATGATCAGGTTCTGGAAAAGGCTCTATTCCTGGCTTGTAGACAGCCACCTTCTTGCTATGTGCTCATGTTCCTGAGCAGAATGAGGTCCAGCTGCTTATTCTCATGGTCCAATAGCCAGATGCAGACAGACTTAGAAAAGGGGAGTTTATTTCTACAACTGGTTGCAGGGAGAAAGTCAGAGTAACTCACCAGAGAGACTCAAAGTTACAAGTTTTTTTTCTAGTGCTCATGTATATTTTAAGCTCCATGCCTATGTGTGGGAGTTCACCCACAAGCAGGAGTGTTTCATTCAATCTATGTCTAATCTTTAACTACAGCCTAGAGTCTGGAAAGCTTTCTCTAGAGTCTTGGAAAGTTTCTTAAGTGTGTCCTGATACAAAGCATATGTGTAAGAATGCTATTATTAGATCAGACTTTAGGGTCTGAGAAAACCCAGGCAGGGTCTTAATAGGTTTGTTTTCACATTCCTGCCCTCATACTCCCAGTTTCTCTTGTTCTTTAATGTTTAACTTATGCATTCATCAAAATTACAGTAAAAGGTTAGTGGAAACAGACTGTTCTGGTTGCTACTAGAAACCTGGCCTGCCACACTCAGGTCGGGGAGACAGAGCAAGAGCAATCTCTCCGGTGTCTTGGGGGCTTCCGGACCTCATCTTAAACCTAATTGTCTCTCAAAGGCTCCATCTGCAAGTAACATCACTTTTTAGGCTAGGGCTCCAGCATATGATTTGGGGGATAACAACATCTAGTCTGTAGCATTCTGTCCCTGGACTCCCCAAATTGATGTCCTTCTTGCATGTAAAATACATGCATTTCATCCCAGTGGCCCTCCAAGTTTTAACTAATTCCAGCATCAACCCTAAAGTCCAAAGTCTCATCTAAATATCACCTAAATCAGATATAGGGGAGACTATAGGTATGATTCATCCTGAGGTAAAATTCCTCTCCAGCTGCAAACCTGTAAAATCTGACAAGTTCATGTGCTTTCAAAATACAGTGGTGAACAGGCCTAGGATAGACATTCCCACTGCAAATGGGAGAAATCAGAAGGAAGAAAGAGGTGACAGTTCCCAAGGAAGAACAAAGCCTGGCAAGGCAAATTCTATCAGATCTTAAGGCCTGAGACTACTCTTTGAATGATGCTCTACCCTCCAGGCTGCCTGGGGCGGCAGAGTCATCTCCAAGTCTATGTAGGTGGGCCTCACCCTTCAGATCAGTATTGGGCAGGAAACTGCAGAAATGACATACATTGCTAATTGTGTAAATTAGTACAATATTTCTAAAGATCAACTTTGTGATACAAATCAAAAGTCATAAAATGTTACATATCCTTTGATGCAGTAATTCAAATGATAGCTATTTATCATAATGATATTGTCATATGTGCACAACAGATTTTAATACAAGAATGCTTATCACAATTTGTATATTATAATGAAAAAGTAGAATCCTCAAGTGTCAACAATCAGAGATTTATGCAATCATTCAATAGATTAGTACATAGCCAAAAGGATTGACAATTAATATCATACTCAGAGCATTTAGTATTCTATAAAAGATTCAAGGTATAATAAATGAATAAAGCAAGTTACCAAATAAGGTTATATTTGTAACAGATGCTGTGTATTATATATGCCACACTTGTGTATCTTCACCCTCACTATTCCAGCATGTGCTTGCTATGCTTCCAATTTCCAGCATCGACTTCTCTTTGTCTAAATGTTCTTTGCACATGTGCTTAGCAGGCCAATTATACCCCTTGATGAACACCCATTTAATAACTGGTGAAGTTCACGACGTAACCCCAGTGGTGAGGTTACTCACCACTTTGTTAAGATAGCTTTGAGGACCATGTTCCATGCTGGCTCCCAGAGTTCCTCATTTGGAACATTTCAGCTACCACAGTGGTAATGTCTTTGTTCGTACACTTTTTTGGCTGCCTTCTATGCCTTGTCTTACTTTTCCCCTATCCTTCCTGTGTCTCCTGACATCTTCACCCATATAAATGACCAGCACTTGAAGCCCTGTCTCTAGGTCTTTTTCCAAGGAAACCCAACCTAAAGCACCAATTCAAACAGAATTTTATTTACAAACAATATTTATTAAAAACTGACTGAAAATATGTCCATAAGCAATATTATTTATTGCTGGGGTTGGTGCAATCACAAATGATTATTTTCTTCCATTTGCTTATCTGCATTATCTTTAGTGATTCTGGAAAGGAAAATAATAACAAAAGTTGTGTCAGACAGGCAAAATCAATCCTTTTTCCTCAGTTTACTCTTTATAACACTTTTCCTCAGTTTACTCTTTCTCAATCGCATTCTTTCTCTTAACCTCTTTCAAAGAAAGCTACTTAATATGAATTCCATTGATTTATAGTGCAAATACTTACTGCATAATTATATAATGACTTTTAGTCAAAGGAATATTAAAGGCAACGTAGGCCTCAAGCAGTTTCTGTGAATTTCAGTTTTAAACTTTCAATATTCTCTCTATCTTGGTTATATCCTTAAATATTTCAGATCTAAGAAATTCTTTCCCTTTTCCATCAGAAGAGGATTGATCTGAAGAAACCAATAGTATTTGCAGACTTGTCAGTACAGAGGTCCTGAAAGAAATACCCTCTTCCTAGATTGTATTATTTATAATAAAGTAACCCTGAATTATTCTGGATAAAAAGGCATCAGAAACCATATGATAGGCTTCAGAAGTATTCATTTCACAAAGCACAAAAGGCAGTTGTTTGAGTATCATGCAATTCGGTTTGTTAGGGTAGAGAGAAAAGTAAATTTTCTAGACAAATCTGAGTCTATATAAGGAATGGTGTAGTAAGTACAAAAGGGCATTAACCAGGGGTCAGAAGACCCGAATTCTTAGCCTTGGACCAACTACCAACCTCAATTCGGTCAGCTGTGGTTTGGTAAATTTTAGGCAGAGAGAAAAGAATGAGCAATGAGATAATGTCTGTTAGGAACAGTCAAGTTACACAAATGAATAAATTGATTGAACTTGGACTATTTTTTATTTTTCTACTTTTGATGGAGATTTAAGGACTGAGAAACCTTTCTGTAACTTAAGAAAATCAACAGTTCAGGTGCGACTGATGAATAGCAAATGCATTTGGCCTCAGCCATAAAACTGTGGCAGGAACTTCATTCCACTGAGTGACCGCATTAGTCCACTAGGGCTGACAGAATACAGACAGGGTAGCTTAAGCAGCTGAAACTTAGTTTCTCAGTTTTGGAGGCTGGAAATCCAAGATCAAGGTATCAGCAGGTTTGGGTTTTTCTGGGGCCTCTCTCCCTGGCTTGCAGGTGGCTGCCTGCCTTCCCACTGAGTCTGACTTGACCTTTTTTGTGTGCGTGAGCCCCTGATGTCTCTTCTTCTAAGGACATCAGCCATTTTAGATTAAGATCTCACTCTAAAGGCCTCATTTTAACTTAATCACCTCTTTAAAGACTTTATCTTCAAATAAGGTTATAGGTGTTGGGTGTTAGGATTTCAACATATGAATTTTGATGGGGAAACAATTTAGCCCATAACAGTGACATGAGTAGGAAAGCAAATAAATGCTGAAGACTTAAGTATTAAGATCCACTAAACTCCATAATTTACTAATCAATCAAAATCTATTTAAAATCATACATTTTAATATAGCTTTGAAAATATATATCTAAAAGTATATTTATATTTATTTTATTTTGAGTTATGAATATAGAAGTTTTCTAAAAATTGGCTCCAGTTAAAAGTAAGTTGACGGTGAAATGTTCACATACAAAAAATTAGTTACATATCAGGCCAAAAGAAAAGTGTGAATAAAGTTCCCAGAGTAGAAATTCTGAACCTATACAATGAAACAAGAAATAGATAACTAAAAGATGGCAAAAACAAAACAAAGTCAAGGAAGATAGTAAAATTACCACAAAGAAACAATTTTTAAAAAGAAATGCTTCTAAAAACTCAGATTAAAGAGGTAAGTAAAAAGTATGTGGTAAACAGGGATAGTAGAGAAAACTTTTCAACTGTTATTCTTCAGTACCCATACATTATTTATGATGTGATTATATCACATAAAAATAAATTAATAAATACTTAGAAATATGTGACAGTGAAGACAAAATACTAAACCTTTCAAGTTTTGAAAGATTTTAAATATATGCACCATTCATTTCACTTCAGAAGGCAGATGAATTGCAGTGCTAAAGGAATAAACATAATGAAGATAAAAGCAAAAATTAATAAAATTGAAAGCAAAAATATTGTCTTCAGAGCTGTTTAAGAAGACCATATAGACAATACAATATGCAATATCAGTAACGAGGAGGTGTTTACTCAGACAATAAAGAGATTTAACAATTTTAAATGAATGCTAACTATATGTTTATACCAATACATGCAAAAATGTGGCTTAGATAAGTAACTCTTCTGAAAATATTAGCAATTTGGGTTCAAGAATAGTTAGAAACAATAAGGAAAGACAGAGCTCTTTCTCCCACCTTGCCCCTGACCTGTAGGCACCAGATCCAATGTCTAGGCAGTAAATCCAATCCAATCTTCGAGGCACAGAAAATTCGAGATGTTTGAGCTACTGCAAAGCATAGATAAATTAGTTGTTAGAAATTTACTCATTCATACAAATTAGCAACTCATTCTATGAGAGTGGCAAGTCACTAATTCTGAGAGTGTTGAAAGACAGCACTAAAAAATAAATTTACAGACTTACCTTACATATGAATGCAGAACCCAAAACATGTAAAACCATCGTCTAACATAATCTACCAGAACCTTAAAACCACACTATGCCATATTTCGGAAATATAAAGATGGCTCAACATTTGGAAATGGTTTCAGGTTATTCACTATATCAGTAATTAAGGAGTCAAAGTATATGATAGTTGCTAAAAAGGCCATTTGTTGAAGTTCAACATCCATTTCTGAGGAACATCCTCAGTAACTTGGAAATCATATGGCTTCATTTAAAAGCAGCATTTTATCAGCAATTAACAGTGGAAATCGTATTTCAGGGAGAAACAATAGAGGAATTTCCAGTAAATTTAGGAAAAAGGCAAGGATGCTCACTCTCGTTACTGCTATAAAATATCAGGTATCATACTGGAGGTCAAAGAATACAAATATGCAGGTACAGGAACACAAATAAGCAATGAACAATAAACATGAGAAAACATCCGTAGTAACAATAAGAACAAAAAGACTAGAATGAACTAGAATTTTTATGTATCAGATAAAACATTAACAAAGTTTGGTTTTGATGAAATTGCTTCCATTACTCAAGACCTTCTTAGGGAGGCGTCCACATCCTGCCTCCCTCTCTCAGCAGCCCAGCGTCTGTCTGTACAGATTAATGAAAGCCACTTTACAACTTCTGCAGTTCTTTACTAATTCTGAAGCCTCAGGCATCCACTAAAAATCAATGTCTTTCTCTTCTGGAAAAGACTTTGCAGGTGAGAAAGTTCTGAGTAATTGACAGAGGGTTGCGGTGGGATGTGGGGGGGTGGGGAACTCTGGTCCTGTGGATGATGGCTGTATTTTTTCTTAAATCTCCAAGACTAAACTCACCTTGCCACTGTGAGGATTGATTTCCTTCCTGTCTATTAATATGATTTGAATCTTATTTCCTATAAAATAATAACTTGTGCATTATTTTGCTAAGGCTTGCTCTTGCCTTTCTTGTTCAAGGTTATATAACAAATTTTATTTTATTTTTTAATTTTTTGAGACAGGATCTTGCTCTGTCACCCAGGCTGGAGTGCAGTGATGTTCTCAAGGTTCACTGCAGCCAGGAACTCCCAGGGTCAGGCAATTCCCCAGCCTCAGCCTCCCAAGTAGCTGGGACCACAGGCACGTGCCACTATGCCCAGATAATTAAATATATATATATTTGTAGAACGGGGGGTCACCCTGTGTTGCCCAGACTGGTCTTGAATTTCTGGGCTCAAGTGATCTTCCTGCCTTGGCCTCCCAAAGTGATGGGATTACAGACATGAGCCACCATTACTGGTCACAAACTTTTATCATATTAAACTATCAATACGAAATGGCCAGGATGCTGCTCTCTAATCCCCAGAAGTCTCTGCTGACCACCCTGAATTTGCAGGCAGGCTATAGGGAGTGGAGGACTTTCCCTGGGAGCAATTGGAGGAGCAATTGTATTACATTCTTGGACTGATCCACACAAAACCCAGCCAGGGATCATTTGAAATGGCAGTCTATGGTTCTTTATAACAAAAGGACTAATTTAAGCAAATAAAGGAGGTGGAAAAAATTCATGGGAGGATCTGTCCCTGGGTGACCTTTCCTGGATGTGGAGCTGAATGCTGGGTGTGTACTGACTGTGCCCTGGGGTCAGGTGAGGAGGAGACTAAGGAGGCCTGGCCTATGCAGTCTGCTCCTCACAGGGTTCTTATCTTAGCTCAATGTATAAGATATTCCTGCTTGCGAAGATGCCCTGTCCACAAAAAGTCATAGATCTCTCCCTGTTTAAGTCACAGGCAGTTAGGGTTGTTGATTTTACTCTTGATCAATTCTTAAAGAAGTAAAAATGACCCATGTGGTCTGGAGGGAAAAAGTAAATTTAAGAAAATAATAAGTTAACTTTGAAGCAGGAGATTCGTATTACTCAGAGGTCTGGAGATGTCATTTGAGGTTTTTATAGAGATCTCACTAGGGCCATATTAAAAACAAGAATGGGTGGGGCTAGATGGCTCGTGCCTGTAATCCCAGCATTTTGGGAGGTCAAAATGGGAAGGATCACTTGAACCCAGGAGTCGAGACCAACCTGAGCGAAATGGCAAAACCCATGTCTACAAAAAATTTAGTCGGGTGTGGTGGTGCACGCCTGTAGTCTGGGCTACTCAGAAGCTGAGGTGGGAGGATCGCTTGAAACTGGGAGGTGGAGGCTGCATTAAGCCATGATTGAGCCACTGCACTCCAGTCTGGGAGACAGAGAGAGACCCTGTATTTGAAATATAACAATAGTCATAAAGACAGAAAGCAAATTGATAATCCATCATTTTGGAAAAGAGAGAGACCCTGGATCTTAATAGGGGATTTGAAGACACAAAGCTTTAGGGCCCAGGATGACCTGCAGTTACCTGGATTGCCACATGAGGGCAGCAAACCATTGCAGTCATGAAGTGGCCAGGGCCGCCTGTTCAATGCTGCCTGTCTCAGATGAGAGACCCCGTATCTCCTGCGCTATGTCTTAGCAAGTGGTCACACACAGGCATATACATTCACGACATTGTTTTCTTTTGATGACGTTTCATGAGTGGAAGAAAATCGTTAATATTTCATTCCACGATATCATGCCAATAAAAAGGGTAATCCATAGAAATTGCCTTGTGGGCTTAATCATTTTTCTTTCAATATTAGGATGAATATTAGAATCTTCATTAGTAGAATAACTCCTTGAAAACAGTTAATAATATGTAATTATTAATAGTAATACTTAATAATTATTAATAATAATAATTAAATTAATTCTTACATGTGGGGGTCTGTCCCACAGACTCTGATCCAACAACAGATGAATAACATACACTGACACAGATATTCTGCCTGTCAGTCTGGCTGAGGGTCCGGGCTCTTCAGACACCAAGGAAGGTGCTGTAAAGAGTAGCAGCCACAGTCCCATTCAGCCAGTGAAGCTCACATTTATTCAGCATAGATTAAATGACAAAGGTCTTGAGTAAATACCACTAGAGGGTAATTGACCTGGTTGCCGACCCCCCAGAGTAGACAGCAATTATGCACCTGCAGTTGATCAAAGGTTGGTCTTAGGACCACAGGAGTAAACAAGCTATTTAGATAAACTACTATACATTCCTTTGTACCTACTTTAAGCTATTTACTCAAGGTAAGGATTAGACTGCTTTCAGCCATAACGCTATCCTGAGACTTTTGCAAAATCTTCTGGCCTTCCAAGAAGATTTGTGTCTATATTCCATAACTTCATTTAAAAATTTTTCCAACCAGCCTGACCGAACTCCTATGCTTACAATGTCCCTTTTACATGAAATAAATCCTTTGAGTTCCTCACTGTCCTTAGATAATATAGTTTTGTCTAAATCCTCTACTTTGATAAAATTGGAAAGGTTTTAAGTTTGTAACTTTTTACGTTTTAAGTTTACCAAGTCTCACCCAACAGAAATGGATTTTTTTTTTACTTTTTCCCTCTCCTTCAAGCAGTCACTATCTTTCTATAACATTAACATATATTAAGTATTGCTAGTGCCTGAGTGTCCCCTGATATGCATTGTCACCTTCTCTGTAATAAAAGACCCAACTGCTGAATTTGGACATGCTGTCCTTTTTCCCTTTCTTTTTCCCACTGGCTGGAATGGAGATATCCTGGACCACGTGGATGAGTGCCTCATCCCAGTGGTTACAGAGCAACAAGGTAGAAGAGTCCTTGGCCATTCAGCTTACCTTCCTACCACTGCTTATACCTGGATATAAGAAAAATGCACTTCTGTCTTATATAAGCCACTGTAGTTTTGGGCTTCTGTTACAGCCAGTGAGACTATGTCCTAACCCATACAAACATCTGATATGTGCCGGGCAAGAGTTCAGCACTTCATGTACTTTACCCCATCTTCACAACCCCTCTAAATAGAGGGTCTTATCCTGATTTTTATTTTACCAATAAGTAAACCAAAGGACAGAGGTTTAAGAAGTTTGGCCAAGGTCACACAGCAATTAACTGAATTAAACTGTGAGAAGCAGAGCCCCTGCCCTAAAACAGCACACCATACTTCTACTCTAGGATGCTTCTGTCCCTTCCTCATCTCTCACCTATGATCAAGACTAAGGCCTGCCCAGTGCCCTTGACAATATTGTTGGAACCATCCTACACAATAATTCCAACACTATTGGCATCCTCATGCCCTCTAATTGCTTTTCTAGTTGCCAATCACGTTCTGCTCTAATTCTAGTTCATTCTCATTTAGTCTCCAAAGTTACCTGCCCCACTCTCCCAAATAAGTTTGATTGCTGTGTGTGGCCCTTGATTTCATCTCAACTTCCTTTACAAAGATGTTCATTGCTGATATGGGTCCTGAATGTCTGTATGACCTCTCTATTTTTACCCCTCTTCCTCTGCCAACCCTATCCCCATGCCCCCATTTTCTAGGGTCCAGTGATGTTCATTGACCTTCCTTGCTTATGCCATGTTTAGCCATGCTTATGTTCATTCTTGTCTTGGGACTTTTGCACATATAATATTTTATTGCATCTTAATTCCCCCTGCCTGACTTCTTCTTTAGGTTCAGCTTACATCTTAATTCTGGGAAGCACTTTCTCATCCTCCCAGTCTAAGCTGGCTGATCACTTCCACAGCAGCCTCTGCTCATTTATATCAGATATCACCTTCTCTTTCCTTGTCTTTGGTGCCTTCTGTGCAAGGCTGTGAGCAACTTGAGGGCAGGTCTATTTTGTTTATTGCTGTGTTTCAGTTGAGAGCACAATGAGTAGCACAGAGTAGGTCTTTAGTAAATATGTTTTGCATGAGCGAATAAATGAACGAGGTGGGGAGCGTGCAGCAAATTTCCAGAAGACTCCCTAGATAACCTGTGGCCAGTCTTGGTTCAGGTCTGAAATTGTGAATCCCAGAAATTCGACACATTTCTTATGGCTTCTTCTTATGGCTTCTTCATGCTCACCTAGCATCTTGATTGAAGCAAGTACTTAAAATGGTCAGCCCCAATATCAAGCCTGATACCAACGGAAGGCATTACGGTGAGTATTGTGGAAATGGGTGCTTGTGTTTGAACTCTTCAACTTGTACACACACACACAAAAGAAAGTTGTGCAAGAAGAACTTCCTCTGCTGCTAGTTTCTACAGTTAATGGTGTTAGAATGCTCCTGCAATGTGTGTATCGAGCTGATGAAACCCTCCCTTCTTCAGGAGAACCTGCAGAGAGCAACTATTATGAAGTATTGAAATGACGTCTGATCTAAGATTCAGGAAATCTGGATCATTTTCACATTTCTGGACTTGTAGTGAATCTTTCAGAGAGCCATGAGCCTTCCTTACCTCCTTTGTTTCACATTCAGTAGATTCCACCATATGCCCCAGCTGCATTTTCAGAGCAGGCAAGAACTTGTGGTGGCGGTAATAGCATTTTTTGGGGGAATATGTCAGACATGGAGTGGTTAAGTTTTTAATCAGTTGGAAAGATGAAATGACTATAAGCCACACCCATCTCTTCACACTTCTCTCAAAATAACCACCATTCATAGATTTGTTTTTTCTTCTTCCAGGAAAGGGGTTGGAGAAGTGAGGGAGTAGCGGCCAATGGTAGTCACGTGTCCAGAATTGGTGGGTTCTTGGTCTGGAGCTGACTTAAAGAATGAAGCCACGGACCCTTGTGGTGAGTGTTACAGTTCTTAAAGATGGTGAATCCAGAGTCTGTTCCTTCAGATGTGTCCGCAGTTTCTTCCTTCTGGTGGGTTCGTGGTCTCGCTGACTTCAGGAGTGAAGCTGCAGACCTTTGCAGTGAATGTTTCAGCTCTTAAAGGCAGCATTGACCCAAAGAGTGAGCAGCAGCAAGATTTATTATAAAGAGCAAAAGAACAAAGCTTCCACAGTATGGAAAAGGACCCCAACCCGTTGCCACTGGTGGCTAGGGCAGCCTGCTTTTATTCCCTTATCAGACCCCACCCACATCCTGCTGATTGGTCCATTTTACAGAGAGCTGATTGGTCTATTTTACAGAGCACTGATTGTTCCGTTTTACAGAGAGCTGATTGGTCCATTTTGATAGGGTGCTGATTGGTGCGTTTACAATCCCTGAGCTAGACACAGAGTGCTGATTGGTGTCTTTACAATCCTTTAGCTAGACTCAGCGTGCTAGACAGAAAAGGTCTCCAAGTCCCCACTAGGTTAGCTAGATACAGAATACTGATTGGTGTATTTACAAACCTTGAGCTAGACACAGAGTACTGATTGGTATATTTACAAATGTTTAGCTAGACACAGAGTGCTAGACTGAAAAGTTCTCCAAGTCCCCACTAGGTTCAGGAGCCCAGCTGGCTTCCCCTAGTGGATCCCGCACCAGGGCTGCAGGCGGAGCTGCCCGCCAGTCCTGTGCCATGCGACCCTACTCCTCAGCCCCTGGGCAGTCGATGGGACCGGGTGCCCCTGCACAGGGGGCGGCGCTTGTCTGGGAGGCTCGGATGTGCTGGAGCCCATGGCTGGGGAGGTGGGGAGGCTATGGCATGGCTGGGTGCACTTCCCAAGCCCTGCCCCACAGGGAGGCAGCTGAGGCCCCGCGAGAACGTGAGCATAGCCCCGGTGGGCTGGCATTGCTGGGGGACCTGGCACACCCTCTGCAGCTGCTGACCCAGGTGCTAAGCCCCTCACTGCCTGGGGCCAGCGGAGCTGGCCGGCTGCTCTGAGTGTGGGCCTGCCGAGCCTACGCCCACCCGAAACTCGGGCTGGCCCCCCTTCCCACTGGCACCTCTCCCTCCACACCTCCCTGCAAGCAGAGGGAGCCGGCTCTGGCCTCGGCCAGTCCAGAGAGGGGCTCCCACAGTGCCATGGCAGGCTGAAGGGCTCCCGAAGTGCTGCCAGAGTGAACGCCGAGGCCAAGGAGGAACAGAGAGTGAAGGCTGCTAGCATGTTGTCACCTCTCAGTCATAATCTATGTTGAAGAACTTCAATTCAAGTTAGAGTTATCCTTTATTCTCATTCCCTAGATTTAGATGGTTGTCTAAATATTTTCATTCCACATGTAAAATACCACTGCTGTTTATCTCATTTATGCCATTGCAACAATTGTCCCTGTGGTGTAGGCTCCAGTTACTATGAGTCATCAAAATTATTATGACAACTTCCTCTCCAGTCTCCATGCCTCTAGGCTCTGTGTCTTATAATCTACCCACAGACTAAATCTCAATTAATCCTCATAGGGGCCTGTAGTGACCTGGTCCCAAACCTTCAATGTTCTCCTTACTTTCAGGATGAATTGCAAGTCCTAATAATTCAGTATTCTTACAATCTGGACTCAGTTTATCCTTCCAATATCCTCTCTCATTATCCTTCTATGCTGGTTATACTGAAATTGAGCTTGTTGGGGCACACACATTAAACCATATTATTTTCTCCAATCCTTTCTTCAGGAAG
The DNA here is from genome assembly GCF_007565055.1 of Rhinopithecus roxellana. Lineage (NCBI taxonomy): Eukaryota > Metazoa > Chordata > Mammalia > Primates > Cercopithecidae > Rhinopithecus > Rhinopithecus roxellana. Next base: position 41,023,809 of record NC_044553.1, read on the forward strand.
CGGAACTTATTGAAATGACAACGTTTTGCCATGTTCCATGGCTTTTGGATTTTTGGTTTCTGTAGTTCTCAAAGCCTCCAGAGCAATTTTAGGCTTTTTCTTCTCCCTCCACAGGCTTTATCCGTGTCTAGGAGACCTTCAGGATGGGAGGATATTCCCTGCTTTTGCCTTCCTCTTCCTTTCCAATCCTGGTTCTAGATCCTTTGGTGTGTTAAGGAGAAGAAGGGGGACAGGGACAAGTTTTTTTTCTTTAGTGGCTATTGTAGTCTTTTCTCTGGGCTCAGTCCTGTTTCTCTAACACCGATCACTTTCAATGCCTTCTGAGTTCTAGGCTTCCAACTGTTGGTTCTGGGGAGGGAGAGTTGTGCGTTTTCTGTGGAAACTGGGGTTCTTGTAGAAGATCCATTCCGAACCTACATCTTCCCTCCCTGTCTTATTCCCTGACCAAGCAGTATCCCTGCAACTTGCTCCTGGAGTATGCCTCCCTTGTTGCTTGCAAGATGACTCAATGTGACTCCTCTTCCATGATGTCTGTATGACCCACAGGAAACTCATGGAGCAGCTTTGCCTTGTCAAATTGTGAGCTTGGGAGCTGCTCCACAGCCACAGTTTCTTCCCTTCCCTCCCCGCTTTTTGATGTTTTTTCCTCAGCTCAAAGAGGCTCAGAAGGCAAATCATCTAGCAGTCTATATAAACATACTTCCAATTGTGGGAGAAGGAATCAGTTACCCTTATGCACGAAGTGATTCTCTTGGAGGCCCTCTCACTTGGCTTTCGGTCGAGGTACTGAGCACCACCTCCCTCCTTCCATGAGGAGGAAAGGGGAAAATAAAACACACAAGTCTTTTTCTAGCAGATGACTTGCATTTCTGATATTTGTTCTGATCTGCATCACTCGCATGTGGACCGAATGGGAAAGCTGTGATGGGGTGATGGTTGTAGCATAGATGAGATGGCTTAGTCACCTCTCAAAAGCCTTTAAGAGGTGTCTGATCTGCCAAGAATTTTCAGAATGCACTACTGTCAACTGCTGGTCATTAGCTTTAAGTTCTAGTCACTATTTGGGGAAAACAGAAAAAGTCTGAGTAAGTGTTCGTATACATTCCCAAATAAGAATATTTTTTATTTTTAAAATTATTTTTCAATAGAGATGAAATCTTAGTCTGTTGCCCAGGCTGGTCTTGAACCCCCAGGATCAAATGATCCACCCTCTAGTGTAATCACCCTCAAGTGATTACAAGCGTGAGCTACTGTGTACAGCCAGCATCTATCCCTCTCTCTCTCTTTCTTTTACTTTCTCTTTCCTTCCTCTTTCTTTCTTTCTCTGTCTCTCTCTTTCTTTCTGTTTGTCTGTCTTTCTGTCTGTCTCAGGGTCTTACTCTGTCACTCAGACTGGAGTGCAGTGATATAATCATGGCTCACTGCAGGCTTGACCTCTAGACTCAGTCAATTCTCCCACCTCAGTTTACTGAGTAGCTGGGACTATAGGCATGTTTCACCACACTCAGGTAATTTTTGTGTTTTTTGTGGAGACAGGGTTTCCACAAAACCTGTGTGTGGTGTGTGGAGGTAGGCACTTCCACATATACTTGGCATGTCTTTAATTGCCATGTAAATAATTTTAAAAATCTTAGGCACGGTGGCTCACGCCTGTAATCCCAGCACTTTGGGAGGCTGAGGTGGGCAGATCACGAGGTCAGGAGTTCGAGACTATGCTGGCCATTATGGTGAAATCCCGTCTCTACTAAAAATACAAAATTAGCTGGGTGTGGTGATACGCACCTGTAATCCCAGCTACTTGGGAGGCTGAGGCAGGAGAATTGCTTGAACCCAGAAGGTGGAGGTTGCAGTGAGCTGAGATTGTGCCACTGTACTCCAGCCTGGAGGCAGAGTGAGACTCCATCTCAAAAAAAAAAAAAAAAAAAAAAAAAAAAAAAAAAAAATCTTATATGCACATGACTTTCCCCCACATCTATTGTAAGTACATTGAGCAGTGCTTTAAAAATATTTTCTTATATGGTGATTTCAGTTTAGCTTATTGAAAATGTATTAAGCACCTACTAAAGTTAACATTATGTACCCAGAAGTTAGTAAGAAGATATCCAATCTCGAGGAATTTCATTTCTGCTTAGTAAAGAACATAATTTAAATGCACAAATTATTATTTTCAAAAGAACACGTTACATAAATGCCATAGCAGTGAAACATGGAAGGACAGATTACACACGATTTGAAGGGATTTGGGAAGCTTCTTACAGGAAGGTGATTTAAGATTTCCTTGAAGGTGAGGATGTAGATTTGTGAGCATTCAAGGCCAGGGAACAGGTAAGAAATAGTGAGGAGAAAGAAAAGCAGTGTTCATGGTAGAGCCAAGGGCTTACTGTGCCATCCTGGGGTGCAGTGTGGCATCTCAGCAGGTTGATGACAGACTAGCGCAAGATTTTTTTTTCAGTTATAATCTAAATGTTGTTGGGTATGTTCTGCCTAGTCTGTATACTCACTGTAGTTTTGCAACAGGTTGCTGCACATGTTAGCTTGCCTGCCTAGACTCTGAAGATGCTTGAGTGAGGAGAATAGCAGGAGGTTGCTGGTAAGGTGGTTTGAAGGCTCATGTTAGATCAGGGTGAAGATTTTCCAAAAAACAAGCCACTGGGGAGTCACTTGAGTTTTTAAGCTAGAGTAATGTGATGGGAACTGTATTTGAGGATGATGTATCTGATAGTGAGGTGTAAGATTGATTGAGCAGGGAAATGAGGACCAGGTAAGAAATTAATGCTCCCTTTGTTCCCCCAAAGGCTATGGCGTATGTAGTTATAATATAATCCTCCAGTAGTTTTGTGGTGTGCATCACACCATTTAGCACCATCCTGTGTTCTGTTTTCTGTTGTGGCATTCTTGACTGAAGCACTAGGGTCTGGGCCATGCCTTGCATCTTTTGTGTGTGTCACACAGTGCTGACACATGGCATGCACCGCAAGGAGAGTTGTTGGACTGACACTGAAGGGTCAGTGTTACTTCCTCGGAACAAAACGTGGTAAGGAAAGGATGCCAATTCATGTACTATGTCAAGTTAAATTAGAAGTTCTCTCAGATATCTGAGCACAGGGTGTAGGTTCTAAAATGCCTTTGTTTGGTTTTGGTCCCACATAATGATTTTTTATGCTAAATACTCTTTCCTGTTCAAGATAAAATATTTTTGTTTTTCAAACATTGAGATGTGATCTGAATTATTCATGATGACTTTTAGCTTTCGCTCATGTTGCATTTTGAAGTCCAATATTGCACAGACATTTTGGCAGAATGTGGCACTAAACAAACTCATCAGTTCACTGGCATCTCTGGTTTTCTAATTCAAAGCGGTGTTCAAAGCTCAAATACCAAACTTCCATTATGTTTCAGGGAGGCACCTTCTTAGCTGAGCCTTTCTCAAAATCGAACCTTCTCATTTCAATATTATATTTTAAAATGGAGGCTCGAAGGATTGACTCAATGCTATGTTAATATTTGTAGAAATAGTGAGCAGGCCAGCGATTGAGAGGCTCCATGTCATCTACATATTGCAAAACCAAAATGCTGAGATATTAATAAAATGTTATAGACATGGATCAGTTTCTTCCATCTAAAGCCACATGTCTCATTAATGCTTACACAGCTGCCATCTTGGAAATCAAAACAGAAGAGCAGGAACTTCTGCTCATATCAGGGTTTCAAATGGTGTTTATTACATTTTTTTAAGTCTGCTCAGATGTATTTATTTTTTCAAAATGAGGGCTACAACGTGGGTATAAACTGTTACAATTACCCACTCATCTCTGTCTTATTGTAGAAGTATTTTTATGGTACCTTGAGCCTTTTTGTGATTATAAAAAACAATACAGTAATTGTAAAAGCAAAACCACAAATCAATACAGAGATGAATAAGATAAAGAAGCCTTTCTATTATTTCTCTTTCCAGAGATAACTATTGTCAACAGTTCCACAGTTTGATGTCTAGTGAGATAGAGAGAGAGAGATGCCAAGAGAGTAAATCATGGCATTTCTATATGTCTGACTATGGTATATTCTTCAGGAATCACTGAGACCATTTATTTTATGTTGGAATTTCATCTTGATCTAAGATCCAGCAACTTCAGTAGGTAAGTTAAGTTGGTGAACTTCCTAAGTCCTAGAGATTCTGAAAGTGGTTTCCATCAGTAATATGGCAAGTTGTCAAGAAAAGGTCCTTCTGGTCTAATATGCCAAAAATTCATGCTAAAAAGTCACTTTAATATAATTATTCAATTTGATTAGCTGAATTATGCAAAAACACATCAGTGTTCCACAGGGACTTGCAGCAGAGCTCCGAAGGACTCCTGTTCTCCTTTGCTTTGCCCTCTCCAATGCCTTCTGCCCCATCCATCCCTTCAATGCTGTGTTTGCTCCCTGAGAGTGAGGGAAGCTCTTAGAAGCATAGGCTCAGGGAAGACAGACCTTAGTTCAGGGAGGTTTCTGTTCTGAATTTCAAAGGACTGGGTAAGGTTAATTCAGCCAAAACCTAGGTTAATATTAATAGAAATTAAAGAGAAAGGGCTTTACTTCCTCAGGGACTAGAAGAGGTAATGGAGAGCAACTAGGTTAAATAAAAAGGTTAGTATGTTTGTGGATACAGAAAAAGAGAGAGAGAGAAGGAAAATAGGGAGGAGGAAGGGTGAAGAAGAAGAAACAAGATTAGGGAAAAGGGGAAAGTTGACCTTTTACAAAACATGTTGAGGTTAAGTGTATCTATGAATAGAGAAATGTACAGATCTAAAGCGTAGAATGAGATGAGGTTTGACACATGTATGTATCTGTGTAAACAATACCTAATAAAGACATAAACCACTTCCCTTCACCTCAGACAGTTCCTTTATGCCCCTTGAACTCAGTCTGCCAATTCCACTCTCTTGACTCCACATCTATGGTGATTTCCATTACTATAGATTGGTTTGGACATTCTTGAGCTTCATATAAATGGAGTCATAACAGTTTGCTCTCTTTTGTTTGTTACATTTATATATCTTGCTCGTTTTATTCAATATACATTTTTTTAGATTCACCATGTTGATCTATCGTAATGCTTTTTTGCTTGGTTTTGAGTATGGTTCCACTTTATGAATATGCCACATTTGTTTATCCATGAAACTTGCCTTTTTTAAAAAAATGGTTTGTCTCATTTGTCTTCTGGTTAACACAGTTTCAAACTTTGAGCTGGACATACTTGTGTTCACATGATTGCGTGGAAATTGATGATAACTGAAATTTGCTGTCAACTTAGAAACTTCATCTGTGCTCACTATTATCACCTCCTCACCGGCAAACCTCAAACCAAAGCTGTGCCCTCTGAATCCAGTTGTGGAAAGAATTCTTCATACTCATACAGGACTCTAGACTAGTTTCTGAAGCATTTTTATATACAGCATTTTCTTTTACCTTGATCAACACTCAGAATTTCTAGGTGCCAGGTTTTGAAATAGAGAGTCAGGAATCAGACTTTCTGTTCCCTTTCCTCGAAATTCTAATTTTTGTGATGCGATGCTTTGTCAGATTGATTTGGGCCTACAGCAGGAATGACCATTTCTCTGCATGGCCATAAAGGCCTGGCTGGGGTTCCATTCAGCCAACCCTGTTGTCCTGCTGATGAGATCATATATATAGCCATGCACTTCTTATCTGTGCTGCTCTTTGTCTACTTTTGGGCTTTCACATAATAGTTTTAAGAAATATTTGAAAGCTATTCTTAAAAAAAAAAAGGAAATGGAAGAGCTGGCTGCCGTAAATGAAGATATTCCCAATTCAGTTTATTTCTGAAATCACTAAAGGAAGAAATAACTTTTGTTATAAGTGTCTCATTGCATTGCTAGAGATTTACTACTACAGGTCTTTGCTCATGGAACCAATCAATCAAATGAACCTCTGCAGCAATGAATATGCAGGTAGAAGCCACTGATATCTGAAATGATAACTTTTAGAAAATTTATTATATTATGAACTCTTTGACTCTAATTAATTTTAAAACAATTTTTGCTTGTGAACAATTAAATCAAATCTGGGTATGGCTCGCTGAAAAAGAGTCACCTCCAAATTCTCTTTTTTTTTTTTTTTGAGAGGGAGTCTCGCTTTGTTCCCCAGGCTGGAGTGCAGTGGTGCGATCTCTGCTTACTGCAAGCTCCGCCTCCTGGGTTCACACCATTCTCCTGCCTCAGCCTCCCAAGAGCTAGGACTACAGGTGCCCGCCACCATGCCCAGCTAATGTTTTGTATTTTTAGTAGAGATGGGGTTTCATCGGGTTAGCCAGGATGGTCTCGACCTCCTGACCTTGTGATCCGCCTGCCTCGGCCCCCCAAAGTGCTGGGATTACAGGCGTGAGACACTGCACCTGGCCCAAATTCTCTTTATAATGATGACATACCTTGTACATTTTGATTCTCTTGTAAAAATAGTACATATAAAAAATAACTTTTTAAGCAAAGAAAATAGTCTTCCAATATTTTTAAATGGGTTCAATATTTATTCATTCATTCATTTATTTTTAGACACAGGGTCTCACTCTGTTGACCAGGCTGCAGTGCAATAGCACAGTCGTAGTTCATTGCAGCTTTAACCCCCAGGGCTCAAGTGATACTCCCACCTGAGCCTCCTGAGTAGCTGGGACTACAGGCACACACCACCACACCCAGCTGATTTTTAGAAATTTTTAGTAGACTGGGTTCTTGCCATATTGCCCACGCTGGTCTCAAACTCCTGGGCTCAAGCAATCTTTCCACTTTGGCTTCCCAAAATGCTAGGATTATAGCGGTGAGCTACTACACCCAGCCCTTTTTCAATTTTTATCTCAAATTCATGTATGGAAATAGTATTTATGTTAATTGCTATATATAGGAACTTGGTGCTTGCAGCTCTTTTAATTATACTTGTTACTTTTTTTAAGTAAATGCTAATTTTCTTTCTTTCTTTTTTTTTTTTTTTTTTTGAGACGGAGTGTCGCTCTGTTGCCCAGGCTGGAGTGCAGTGGCACTACCTCAGCTCACTGCAACCTCCGCCTCCCAGGTTCAAGCAGTTCTCTGCCTTAGCCTCCCGAGTAGCTGGGATTACAGGTGCCCACCACCATGTCCAGCTAATTTTTGTATTTTCAGTCGAGATGGGGTTTCACCATCTTGGCCAGGCTGGTCTTGAACTCCTGACCTCATGATCCACCCGCCTTGGCCTGATTCTCTTTTTAAAACTGAAAAAGAAAATTATTATTAGATATAAGCCATGTAATCTAAGAGATAAGGTATAGTGAAAAAAAAATTGAAATAAATTTATGTTGCGTGTATGTGTGTTTGTGTGTGGGTATTTATGTGTGTGTGTGTGTGTGTGTGTAATTTTTCTTCTTTGTTTTTAGGCAACACCATTTATCAAGGATGACTGGCATTTTTGTTTAAATCATGTAGTTACACTGCAAGGTCAAAGGAGGGCTGCTACCATGTCCATTTTATAGACAGGGAAGATAATCCTGCATTATTAAATGGCTAGGAAGAATGAGGCTGGGATGAAAATGCAGGATCTCTAAGACGTATTTTCTAGTGTTCTTTTTGCTACAGTCACAAATGGCAGAATAAGAGCTCTGGATGCCCAGTAGTTTTACTCAGATCCGAGAACTAGAAGTTGGCTAAAACAACTGTATTATAAAGACTGAAGAAACTAGATAGCAAATCTATATTCACACAGAATAAACTGTAATGAACAATTACTTCAATTTCAAAGAAGTTAACTTGTGTTGCGGCAGCTTTGCGATTGTTTTCTGAAGAGCTAAAGAAGAGCTCAATAATGTCTAAACTGCAGGTTTGGTTTTCAAAGAGCACTGTGTGCAGTGATTTAGAATACAAGTGCAGGTCAGCATTTAGTGACAGCACGAACAGGCTTCAGCCTCAAGAAGCTTCCTGTGAGGTCAGCTGACAGCTCTCTCGGGATCAAATCCTGATGTATTATAAGGATAACCCAGCCTGCTCTTAAAATGAGAGGATTTCTAACAGGAATTAGTCACGACGTCTTTTTCCTCTCTTTAAAAGCAAGCTGCTTTGTCATCTTTTTTTTTTTTTTTTTTTTTTTTCTGAAATCATCACAAAGAGTTTGAAAGGGAGTGGTTCTGCTTAAGATATTGCAGCAGATAATAGACAAAATAAGATGGCAGTTATTGCTTACTGCCCCTCTATTGCCTTTTACTCTCCTTACAGAATACCCAAGTGGGTTTTAGGATAACAATGGCTTGACTTTTAATGTTCATGAATAAGAGAAGCTTGTAAGCGAGAGTCTGAATTTGGAAGGCAATAAAGAAACATAGCAAGAGAGAAAAGAGCTGAATTGGAGGGAATAGAATATAAGCAACCCGTTTTCTGCATTGCCCCAAGTGATGTTGGCCTAGTAAAATGCGTCACAGTCTGAGCCAAGTTTTCAGCTCTGTGTGTGAGCCATAGCAAGGAAATAAATCCACCATTTAAGGGCTGCATTAACTCCTCTAAGTTTCTTGGAGAAGTTGGGGATTGTGTGTATGTGTCTGTGTGTGTGTGTGTGTGTGTGTGTGTGTGTCTATATGTAAATTTAAATCTAATTTGTTTTATGTCTTTTTCTCCTGTGAAGGGTGAACTTATAAAGCATCCAAGGTTTTATTCAGAGCCTCTGGGTAGCCATACTGTTTGGAGAGAGTGCTGTATACCAAAGCTTCCATGGTTATGGAGTGTTAGAGCTGGAAATTGGGTCCAAGCCTGTGGAATGCTTCCCGTATTGTCAAAGTGGCCATTAAGTATCTTAAAGTTAAATGCTTTATCTTGCACTGGGATCATTACTTCTGATTTGAAGACATTTGAAATCAAATTCATGTAAATTTTAAAGAAGTTCTGCTTAAGCATACCTCACTTTCAACCACTTTAAGTCAGGTTACCGTGAATGAGAAATAATGTAAAGAACAATCTTCAGAGAATGAATAGGGGGTGTCAGCTTCTAACTCCTCTTCCATGGTCACAGTTGGATTGTCCAGTGGTGGACAGCTGTCTCTAGCCAGCGATCAGAGGTTTTAAGCACCTGCTTTGAAAGTCCTTTAGCCAGTTATTTCTTGTTATGGAAATTGTGAAGTTTGAAAGCTAGATTTTGTTACTTGCAGAGTCCCAACCTATACCTTTATTCATTCAGAGGGATTTAGAGGGCTCATCTTCTCAAAGGTTTTTCAATGGCATTCTAAGAAGTGGGATATTCCCACTTGCATAAAACCATAAAGGACCTTGTTAAAATACAAATATTATCAAACAGGGCTGTGCATCATGCTTATAACCCACACGACTACTTTCACATTCATTATCTATCTGCTGTCCAGTCAGCAACCTTTTCGAGTCTTGATAGAAAACTCAGCACAAGCCACTTTTGAAGGAAAAGAAAGACCTGAAACAAGGGTCATAGTTGGTGGGGATGAGACACTTAGGTTTGAGGATATCCAGAATGTGTGTGATTGTGAGACATTAACCTCTAAAATGCATATACAATTATTTAGCTCTAAGAGTTGAATGAAGATTAATTAGGAGAATGCAGTTTAAGGTACGGAATATGGAATCTAGCTTTTATTTTATATTCAGTAAATGGCAGCTATTATCACAATAAAATATTAAATGTTTAACATAATTGAATGTTTTTGGTTTATGAACAAGTTCAAAAGCTTCCATGACCTAATGGTTTTATTTTTATTGTCCAGTTCTGTATATAAATATAATATCTTTGGGATTTGTAAGTCTAGAAATTGGTTTTTTTTCCACACTACTTTTGTTTATAATAAAATTCATATGTACCCAAAGTTTTTATTATAATTCATTATTTATGATACTTCATGTGACCCAGTCATTATTTCTATTTGAGTTTGTGTATATGTGTACACTTAATTTTATAATATGTCTGAGCCATGACAGGGAGTCAGAATTACTCACGTTGGCAAGCCTTGATGACTCGTGTGGTCCTTTAAGACATGACATTTCAATACTATTCTGCCATTTGGTAGGATAACAGGGCCAAATGAAGCATAATTTACATTTATGGAAAATGGATTTGGTGATGGTGGCCCACTCTCGTCCCAAAACTTTATCAAATCAATATATCCAGGACACAGTTTTGGTGGAGTATAACCAGTGTGTTCTTGGGTTCTTGAGTTATGGATTGATAAAATCTCTACAGAGGTTACTAAGCGTTAAATAGTTAACCAACCTTTGGAAAACAAGTGTTCTTCTCCACTGAGGATGATACTATTATTTTTGTTAGTAAACTACTTCTAGTCATTTTGGAACAACACACGCTGGGGCCTATCAGAGAGTGGAAGGTGGGAGGAGGGAGAGAAGCAGGAAAAATAACTAATGAGCACTAGGCTTAATACCTGAGTGATGAAATAACTTGTACAACCACCCGTATGACACACATGAACTTATGTAACAAACCTGCACATGCTGCACATGTAACCCTGAACTTAAAAAAAAAAAAGTTAAAAACCTCAGATAATCTGGGAAGAGCACTATGGCTACCACACCAGAGAAAATTAACTCTGTAGGAAAAGATTTAATAGTAAACCAGCAATTAAGTGTCTTTTTTTTTTCCATGTAAAATGATAAAATTTATTTTCTCACCATGAAGCTTTAATATCAGCCTCAGAAAAGGGCAGTAAAGCTACTGTTAGAACTGAATTGCTAGCTGTAGCTTTGGGGCCTCAAAAATGAGGACTTTGTTTATTTTCACTTCTGACATCAAATACTGTTGCTGTTTGCTTTGAAATATTTCCTCTTGGTATCAGTCATGGCTCTGGAAGGGCTGACAAGTAGGATACATGTCGCAGGTTTTTGGGCAGAGTCACTAGCAAAAGATAACTGTCTTGTGGCATGGGGTTCAAGAGTTACTTTGATTTTCTTAACCTGAAAGGAGAGGGCCAAATGCCAATCAGATCTATCACACATCCTTTCATAGAACTATTGGTAAAGCAATCAAATGCATAAATGACGGAAATAATAGATGTTGGCTCATTTATTACTATTTAATTTAGACAAAGCATGTTCTTTCCCAAGATTAGATTTTGTGACAAGACTTTTTCTTTTAGTCATTATATAATACGAATGGTTATTTGTCAAAGAGTTATATTTGTCTTTGGCTGTTGCAGAAATCTCAGAGGAAAAATTCCCAGGCTCAATTTTACTTTCAAGAAGTACATAAACCTGAACAATGAGTTTTTTCTTTCAAAATAGGTTTTGTTTTGACTTTGAAAGCCTCACAATTTCCTCAATGCACTCTAATATTTGGAATAAGTATATAAAATATTTCAGGGTACCTGTATTGTTCTCCCATCATAATTCTGGGCAAAAGTTCCTACGGAAAGTCTGAGCGTGGGTTTCTTCCATTTTTCCCTCTGCTATTTCCAGTTTTGCCAAGTTGCCTTGATGCTGCGATCTTGGGGAAATGATGCCGGTCCTGTGCATGGCTGAGTTAGGGTGTCCATGAGACCAGTTGAGACCATCATTGTTGTTAATGATGGTTAATAAAAGAGAGTCACAGAGTGCTTAAGGCTGGAAGGGATGGACCACATTAACTGTACAATCCTGTTATTTTTCAAATGGGAAACTGTGGAGCAGGAAGATGAAGGGACCTGTCCAGGTCATATGGTCGGGTAGCGTGAGAGTTATGATCCAGGCTGACTTAGTCTCCATCAGGCAATTTTCTCAGTAATTTCCCATGATCCTAAACTCTTCACTCTTCACTCTCCCCTGCCTATATACAGGGTCTTGTTCTGTCATCCAGGCTAGGATGAAGTGACACAATACTAGCTCACTGCAGCCTGAACTCCTGGGCTCAAGCAATCCTCCCACCTCAGCCTGCTGAGTAGCTGAGATTACAAGTGCATGCCACCGTGCCCAGCTAATTTTTTTTTTTTTTTTTTTTTTGTAGAAATGGGGCTCACTACATTGCCTAGACTAGTCTCAAACTCCTGGCCTGAAACAATCTTCCTGCCATGGCCTCCCAAAGTGCTGGGATTACAGGTATGAGTCATCGCACCTGGCCAACTACTTCACTCTTTACTTGCTTCCATTCCGTTCCATTCTGCTCTTTGAATATATTCAGTGGGATTTTCTCACCTTGAGTCTTGGCATTCTCTGAGTGGTTTTTACTTGGACTTACTCTTTTGGAATTTTAGTTCCTGATCACCTAGAGAAGGACTCCCTTCTCTAGTTCCCCCCTCTTTCCTTTTACTCCTACTGCTGCTACTTCTGCTCCTACCAAATGACTTCTGGAAAAGACAAAACTGTTGAGAAAGATTCATCAATTGCCAGAAGTTCAGGGGAAGGCAGAGAAGAAAGACGAGGTAAAATCAGGGTTTTCCAGAACAGTGAAACTATTAGTGAATAATACTGCAATGGTAGAATCATTAGATTATGCATTCACCAAAACCCATAGAACTTTATCACACAAAGAGTGAATCTTAATATATATGCAGATTACTTTTTATAAATAGAAAGTCAGGGGATTTCAGGAAGCAATGTGACAAGTGGATACCCCCAAAGTAGGGCGCCTTGTCAGACTCAGTTCTTTGAACAAATGCAAATTGGAAAAGCCTCAGAACCAAGGTCTTTCGGAACTTCTCCTCCCCTCCTGTTTCCCACCCAATTTGATTCCCCAGGGAGAGCCTTAGAAATCAGAATTCTTCTTCCCTAAGGTGGGGCATAGAAACCAGAACACCTCTTTTCCAAAGCAAGCCATTCAATCTAGACAGGCCACTGTCTCCAGGCTGACTTCTCCTTTAAAGACACTTATTACAGAGGGATTCTGTTCCATACCTGGGAAGATGAAATGCTGTGCAGAGATGTCTCGCTGCATTTGGTCTCAGTCTGTTGTCATTAGATCATACTCTTGTGTCCAATCACATTTCTACACTTTCTATTCTTCATCAAACCTAAGCATAAAATAGTTTTGCCTGTGTCTTTGGATCTTTATTCCTGAAGGCTCCTATGTAACATAAAATTTTGATAACATAAATTTGGTATGCTTTTCTCTGGTTAACCTGTCCTTATAGGAGAATCGACCATGACCCTTATGATGGGTGAGAAAAGTGATCACACCTTTCTGCCCCTACAAAAGAGAAAATAAATGTACCATAAATGTGTGAAATGACCTCACTGAAGGGAGTGAGGGGAAAAGATGTGGACACAAATAAGTTTGAAAATCAGTGGAGTGTGCAATACCAAAAGCAAAAGGAGTTGACCACAAGTCCTGTACTGTCATTTACAAGGTTGTTTCTCATTGGGTATGGGTTAACAATTCTGCACTGCTATAACTGTATACTGGAATTGATCACTTATGTGAAAGAATGGTGGATGGTGGGAACAAGGTTTCTCACTGTTGAGTTGGGAATTTACAGATAACTAAGAGGAAGAGGCTAAAATGATCTATGTGATAATGGATAAGAGTTGGAGACATTGGTGAGAACTCATGTTTAGATGATTACATACAGAAATATTTATAGATATGTATATTTCTATGGATATATGTAAGAGATGACACCTTAGTACCAAAAAGCATACCGAACACCCAATCTTGGTTTCTAATATCATTCTCCAGCAAAAAGAAATAGAGCTTCTGGGAGAAATGACTGCTTCTAGGACTGGGGCATATACAAGAAGAGCTTGGAACATTTGTAGTTCCGGAGAGTTATGAAGCGAACAGAAAACCAAACAAAAACAAACCCAAACCTACATTGATAGGGATATGTTAAAGGGTCACAGGAGCCAACAAAATGAGTTTTAATGGCCAAAGCTAGAAAAATTTGAGGAACAAATGAAGTAAAGTAGTGTTGGACCACAACCCAAAGTATGAAATAAGTATTCATGAGTCCATAGTTATATAAGTAAATAATTGAATAAATTAATAAGCAGAGGAGGAAAAATCTCCCGCACAGAAGAACAACAAGTAATCTATGAAGACACTCGACCCTAAAAGAGAGGCAGTATGATTCCGCACTCCTTAAGTTTGGACTATGCATTGTGATTTCCTTCTAAAGAACACAGTATTAAAAAGGGAGGTAGGGGAGCGGAGGAACTCTACAGTGGAGAAAACTGATAAACATTATTTCAACTGGATGATCAAGGTCAGTATCACTAGTCACAAATCAGGTTGATGGTATGTACCCTTGTTATGACATCATGAAATTGACACTTCACCTCTGTGAATTACCTCCCCAAAATACATGACTCCAGTCTAATCATGATGAAAACATCAGGTAAGTCGCACTAGGGCAGCATCCTACAATACACGAGAGCAGTGCTCCTAAAAACTTTCAAGATCATCAAAAACAAGGAAAACCTGAGAAACTGTCACAGTCAAGAGGTGCCTATGGAATTATGGCAACTAAAAGCAATGTGGTGTCCTCCAGGGAATCCTGGAACAGAAAAAGGACACTAGGTAAAACTAAGAAGATCAGATAACTATGGACTTCGGTTAATCCCATATCAATACGGCTTCATTAATTATAACAAATGTGCCATACTAATCTAAAATGAAATAATGTTTGTGTGTGGAAGGAGGAGGGTTATGGAAACTCTCTGTACTATCTTCTCCATTTTGTAAATCTAAAACTGGTCTAAAAATAAAGTTTATTAAAATACTGACAGCATCAAAAATGTCAGTTATTGATATCCTTATAATCCCCTGTTATTTAATATGTTTATTATTTTTATTCTAAGGTAATTCATTTTATTATAGGAAATGTGAGGAAACAAAGTATATTGGGGTAAAATAAACACCCCAAACCATTATATTAAGCATAACTCTTATTAACATTTTTTACTGCATATCCTCTTTTTGAGGTATACATGGGATATCATGATTTTTGCTTTTTAATAAGTTGAAGATGTATCAGATATGAAGTTAATATTAGGCAATTCCCTTTTTTCATGTTGCATGGTGTTTGTTTCTTTTTCTTTTTTCTTTTTTTTATTATACTTTAAGTTCTGGGGTACATGTGCAGAACAGGCAGTTTTGTTACACGTGCCATTGTGGTTTACTGCACCCATCAACCCATCACCTACATTAGGTATTTCTCCTAATGCTATCCCTCACCTACTCCCCACCCCCTGATAGGCTCCAGTGTGTGATGTTCCCCTCCCTGTGTCCATGTGTTCTCATTGTTCAACTCCCACTTATGAGTAAGAACATGCAGTATTTGGTTTTCTGTTCTTGTGATAGTTTACTGAGAATGAAGACTTCTGGCTTCATCCATGTCCCTGCAAAGGACAGGAACTCATTCCTTTTTATGGCTGCATAGTGTTCCATGGTGTATATGTGCCACATTTTCTTTATCCAGTCTATCATTGATGGACATTTGGGTTGGTTCCAAGTCTTTGCTATGGTGAAGAGTGTCGTAATAAACATGCGTGTGCATGTGTCTTTATAGTAGAATGATTTATAATCCTTTGGGTCCATACCTGGTAATGGGTTTGCTGGGTCAAATGGTATTTCTAGTTCTATGTCCTTGAGGAATTGCCACACTGAACTCCCACCAACAGTGTAAAAGTGTTCCTATTTCTCCACATCCTCTCCAGCATCTGTTATTTCCTGACTTTTTAATGATCGCCTTTCTAACTGGCGTGAGATGGTATCTCATTGTGGTTTTGATTTGCATTTCTCTAACGACCAGTGATGATGAACGTTTTTTCATATGTTTGTTGGCTGCATAAATGTCTTCCTTTGGGAAATGTCTGTTCATATGCTTTCCCCACTTTTTGATGGGGTTGTTTGTTTTTTTCTTGTAAATTTGTTTAAGTTCCTTGTAGATTCTGGATATTAGCCCTTTGTTAGATGGATAGATTGCAAATTTTTTTCTCCCATTCTATAGGTTGCCTGATCACTCTGATGATAGTTTCTTTGGCTGTGCAGAAGCTCTTTAGTTTAATTATATCCCATTTGTCAATTTTGGCTTTTGTTGCCATTGCTTTTGGTGCTTTAGACATGAAGTCTTTGCCCATGCCTATGTCCTGAATGGTATTGCTTAGATTTTCTTCTAAGATTTTTATGGTTTTAGGCTTATATTTAAGTCTTCAATCCATCTTGAGTTGATTTTATGGTTTTAGGTTTATGTTTTAGTCTTCAATTCATCTTGAGTTGAATCCATCTTGAGATAAAGGAAGGGGTCATGTTTCAGTTTTCCGCATGTGGCTAGCCAGTTTTCCTAACACCATTTATTAGGTAGGGTATCTTTTCCCCATTGCTTTTTTTGTCAGGTTTGTCAAAGATCAGATGGTTGTAGATGTGTGGTGTTATTTCTGAGGCCTCTGTTCTGTTCCATTAGTCTATATATCTGTATTGGTACCAGTGCTATTCCGTTTTTGTTACTGTAGCCTTGTAGTATAGTTTGAAGTCAGGTAGTGTGATGCCTTCAGCTTTGTTCTTTTTGCTTAGGATTGTCTTGGCTATGTGAGTTCTTTTTTTGGTTCCATCTGAAGTTTAAAGTGGTTTTTTCCAATTCTGTGAAGAAAGTCAGTGGTAGCTTGATGGGGATAGCATTGAATCTATAAATTTCTTTGGGCAGTAGTGGCCATTTTCATGATATTGATTCTCCCTATATTTGAGTATGGAATGTTTTTCCATTTGTTTGTGTCCTCTCTTATTTCATTGAGCAGTGGTTTGTAGTTCTCCTTGAAGAGGTTTTTTCCCATTCAGTATGATAATGGCTGTGAGTTTGTCATAAATAGCTGTTTTTATTTTGTGATATGTTCCATTGATACCTAGTTTGTTGAGAGTTTTTAGCATGAATGAGGTGTAGAATTTTGTCAAAGGCCTTTTCTGCATCTGTTGAGATAATCATGTGGTTTTTGTCATTGGTTATGTTTATATGATGGATTACGTTTATTGATTTACATATGTTGAACCAGCCTTGTGTCCCAGGTATGAAGCCAACTTGATCGCGATGGATAAGCTTTTTGATGTGCTGCTGGATTCTATTTGCCAGTATTTTATTGAGGATTTTTACATTGATGTTCATGAGGGATATTGACCTGAAAGGTTTCTGTTGTTGTTGTGTCTCTGCCAGGTTTTGGTATCAGGATGATGCTAGTTTCATAAAATGAATTAGGGAGGATTTCCTCTTTTTCTATTGTTTGGAATAATTTCAGAATGATTTCAATCCCTTGTAGACAAGTTTTGTATTCTCCAGCTGTCTGTGAGATTAGAATGTGTGCAGATAGCTGAAGAATGAATAGTGCTTTTTGTGTTTCTTAGGCATTACAGGTGAGAAGGATTTACCCAACTTTGAATTCATTATATCATTACTATTTCCTCCAGTTTTATAATGTCCATTCCAAATTGTTCAAAGGTTTGTGAGATTGCTGCTCTTTGACGAGCACTGAAAATATGAACTAAGACTAACATTAATCCATTGTTTGATCTTAATGTCTTTAAAAAAGATTGGTCCCTTGTAAAATGCAAAAAAATTAAGTCTGAGTCTGTAAGTGAGATTGAGGTCACTCAGTCCAGTATATTTTAACTTCAACATTTCTCTTTCTTCAGAGCTCTGCCAACATTTTATTTGATTTTTACTTTAAAATGCATCTCAAACAAATTAAAATGATAATAAAAACAACACATGAATTTAAATATGCTAATGTCACATTAGTGACCATCATCAAGTCAACTTTAGTTGCCAATGTAGAGTTCCTTCAGAGAACACTTCTCTAGTCATCTTCACTGAATACATTTGAATATCATATAAACACATTTTTGGTTGAAAAGTACATAACTATCACTGTTTCATTTGGTGTTTGATTTTTACCTTACCTGTAACAAATGTAAAAAAAATTACTGGCCCAGCGCAGTAGGCTCACGCCTGTAATCCCAGCACTTTGGGAGGCCGAGGCAGGCGGATCATGAGGTCAGGAGATCAAGACCATCCTGGCGAACACAGTGAAACCCTGTCTCTATTAAAAATACAAAAAATTAGCTGGGCGTGGTGGAGGGCGCCTGTAATCCCAGCTGCTCGGGAGGCTGAAGCAGGAGAATGGCATGAGCCTGGGAGGTGGAGGTTGCAGTGAGCCGAGATCACGCCACTGCACTCCAGCCTGGGCAACAGAGTGAGACTCTGTCTCAAAAAAAAAAAAAAAAAAAAAAAAAAACAACTAGGGCATATATGTACCAAACACAGTTAAGTGACAGTAAGACAAGATCTAATAATGAATTGTGCTACAGTCTTTCACTGTAGTGTTAGCACTTCCTGTAAGTTGGGTACTGCTGTGCTCTTCTGGTTCAATTTAGTCAATTTTTCTGAGCTGTGTGTTTGTTTAGCAAAGGTTTCACTTGTAAATATTTCTGTGTGAATCAGTATTTTCTTCTTAATGTTGGATATTAGTATGAGTATTATTATTACAATATTCAATGTTATTATCATAATAATACATGGGATGGTGAAGTGGATATATTTTTCACCCCTAAGCCTTAAGGCAGACTACTTACTTAATTTCCACTCTATCGTTCTTCCTTAAAGGGAACCAGGTTATGTTCAGGGCAACTAGTTGCTCAGCTGAAAAGTATTCATGTTTCTCAGCCTCCCTAAAGATGTAAGGAGTGCCTGCTGTGGATTTTTAGGAAATTCTGGCTTACTAAATGTGGGGACTATCCCATATTCTTTAGCAATTCCTTCTTTATTATGTCTGGCATCAACTTTCGTTAGCATAAAAACCACACCCTAAGGTGAACAGAAACATCAGAGTCACCTGGGACACTGATGACCTCATGAAACTACTCCACTTGTCCTGGATGACCTACCTCCTAACTTCTTCTCAAATGAGAAAAATAAACTTCTATTTGGGAAGCCAACATAGTTAGATTACTGAGATTTTCTGTTACATATAATTACTTAAAGACTGTGACATTCACGGCAGAGTCCAGCCTCCTCATTTTGTAGAGAAAGTAACTGAACCCTGCTTTCCTCCCTCACTTGATAATACTTTATCTAATAGTGAAACTATATGTTTATTTACTATCTGTCTTCTTCACTAGAATGTAAATTCTATGAGGTCAGGGATTTGGTCTTTCTTCTCTATTGCTATATCCCTAGCACCCAGAAGTCTTGTTTCACACAGAGGAGACAATCAATGCTCATTGAATAAATGAATGAATCAGTGAGTCCTCAGGGGGTCCAGTGGACTGGATCAGGAAAATGGTAAAATAGGAGATTAAGATCCAGCCTCCTGATTACCAGCTCAGTCGTCTCTCATTACACTGCTTGATGCTTTGGGAATTTTTTCGAGTACATGGATAGCAACAATAAGTTTATACATATGTTTATTTTCTTTTTTCTTTTTTCTTTTTTTTTGCAGAGATGGGGGGTCTCACTATATTGTCTAGGCTAGTCTTGAACTCCTGGCCTCAAGTGATCTTCCCACCTCAGCCTCCCAAAGAGCTGGTATTACAGGCATGTGCCATGGAACCTAGCTATACGTATATTTAAATGGCAATACATTACAATTCAACTGAATCTATTCACAAGGTCATCACACTGTTATAGCATCATCTATTCAGGCCTTACCCAATGCCATTTTGGCCACTTTTCCTGAATTTCCATGATGAGAAATTATCCCTTAAATGACACTCTACATGGACCCCTTTCTTGGAAAATCAGAAAGTATATTCGCATATTAAAAGTTCTCATATGTGCTGTAATTTTAAAAATCCATTTAACTTTACCTTGACACTTTCCAGATTTATTTTCTCTGAGAATGCCCTGCCTGCCTTCATTTTCTGTCTAACACCTACTAAAAATCCCAGGGGATTAATATTGTACTTTGAAAAACCCTTGGTCTTGATCACTGTAGTTCTAGTTGAATATTTTAAGTCCTTTCATTTTGTGTGATAAAAGCCTGGCTGAGCACTGGTGTCTTGTGATAAAAATTCTGCTCTATACAAATGTTCTCTTATTGGGCTAACTCTTCCAGCTGTGAGACCCATGCCGATCAGTTCAATATAAGATCTTCTACATTACTTCTTCCTGCTGGTGCACATAGTCCTAAAAATACAGCCTTTCTCCTTTTATACAGAGATGATGACCATCATCATCATGTCATCATCATCATCATCTTCTACTGTTAAAGTTGGGACTATTCAATTATTTTTAAACCAGTTGTGCTTATCTTTCAAATATGGTGCTAGTGAAATTATTTTAATGATCAGGGTAAGATTGTAAGGTTATTGAGTGCAGCTTTTCTTGACCTAACTGATTCTAAAAGTCTATTGAAATTCTTCTCCAGACACACACACACACATACACACGCTCATACACACTAACACACTTTTTTTTCCCTCCTAACAGCTATATTCTTCAAAAAAAATCAAACATTTCCCCGACCAGAAGCCTAAAGAGGGAGGTTACCCTGACCTCTTCTGATTCCCTAGTAAATGAGAAAAGAATCAAAAGGTACTGGCTCCCCGAGGGAGCAGGGAGCAGACTATTGACTGGACCATTTTAAAGTTAGTAGGTTTTTATTCTAGCTTTATTGAGGTATAATTGACTAAATGTATATGTATTTAAGGTGTACAATATGATAATCTGATATAGTAATCATTTCACAATGTATACATATATCACCTCATATTCTAATTTTTAAAAAATATAAGAATACTTAGCATCTACTTCCATAACAAATTTCAAGTATACAATACAGTATTATTGGTAATAACTGTAACAATGGTCACCATGCTGTGCATTAGAATCCCAGAACTCATTAATCTTGCAACTGAAGGTCTGTCCCCTTTGAGCAATACTTCTCCATACACTGCCCTCCCATCCCCAACTGTCCCCCACACCATGCTCACTTCCTCTTGAGGGTTTTGTGCTTATCTCTACTGGCTGGAGATTCTTCCAGTGTGGTTCCGTATAGTAACCTCATTTTCATCTTTAAAGACTTGAATCAATGTCACATTTCAGAGAGGCATTCTCTGATTATATTAACACCATCAGTATTCTATGCACTATATCCTGTTACACTATTGTACTTATTTATGTGTATGTTTATTATCTATGACCACTGGAATATAAGCTCTTTGAGGTCAAAGAATTTGATTATTGTGTATCCTTAATGCCTAATAGACAGCATCTCATAACAAGTGCTCTACAAGAATCTGTTGACTCTCTGAATAAATCTAAATTGTTATAAACACATCATTTTCCTCTTTGTCTCTAATCGCTTCCTTCAAACCACTTTCCTTCCAAATTAAACTTCTTGAAAATCAACTTCTTGTCTTCAAAAGCATGCAGTAGCTTTGCTTTCTAAAAGAATTATATTCCAAACTTCTCTTCCTGAATTTCAAGAGACCAATTTTCTTAACTCACTCTTCTTATGCAAACTTTTTAGCCACTGTTCACCAAAATGAACACTTAGCTGGAAAAACAGTCTCACTACTTTTTTTTTTTTTTTTTTTTTTTTAGACAGAGTTTCACTCTTGTTGCTTAGGCGGGAGTGCAATGGCACGATCTTGGCTCACTGCAACCTCCACCTCCCAGGTTCAAGTGATTCTCCTGCCTCAGCCTCCTGAGTAGCTGGGATTATAGGCATGTGCCACCACACCTGGCTATTTTTGTATTTTTAGCAGAGACGGGATTTCTCCATGTTGGTCAAGCTGGTCTCAAACTCCCGACTTCAGGTGATCTGCTCGCCTCGGCTTCCCAAAGCACTGTCAGTCTCTCTACTTCTGAGATGGTTCCTTTTTAGTTTCTTATCTTTCCTGTTGTCCTTCCCATGAGGAAGTCTCACCCAGTTCTGCATGGTTCAAGTCCCAGCTCCCCAACAGATGACTACCCCACTCTATAGAAAGCTCTTCATTTTCTGCCATATGTATATTTTTTATATTGTCATCAGATTAGTATAACATATATCCTATTTCTTCTTTGTGTGGAAAATCCTCCAGAACGTCAAGCCTGAATCTTACTATTAAAATACCCCCTCAATCTTCAATCACATTATTCCGCAAATAGTATGTCTATTTAAATCAAAATTAATGAGGGACTAGAATGATATCCTATGGATTTAATTAGGAATTATGATTTTTTAGTATTAAAATATAGTAAGCAGTTTATGTTATTAACAATAATGTGTCCCCAGACTTATTCCAGGATTGCAGACACAAGTGTTTAGGATAGCCATGCAAGTTATAAAAATCAGAGAAGAGGGCCTGATGTATGAATATCAGACACAGAGGAATACTCTGTACTTAAATAATTAAACATGTTCTTTATTTTTCTTGAAACATGCACTTTTCAGATTGTCTTTTCTTTTAGCTTTACTGGCCATGGTGACAGAGAAATGTTTACTGTAAACAATAGTAAAAGCAAGAGTAATGACAAATAGCAACTGCTCTTTGGACTCATTGTTAGGAAACCAGTGAGATATGGTGGGGATTATGAATCACTGTAGCTACAGAATTCCTCCAAGGAGGGCAGCTGTAGCATGTTCAGGGAATATTGCAATATAAAAATGGAGACCCAGTGTTCACCAAACTGTTTTTTTCTTTTTTTTTTTTTCACTGTGGGCCAAAAATGCATTATCTTCTATGTTAAATCATCCAACTTTTAAAGACTCAGATCAATGTCACATCTCAGAGAGTTCAACAGATCTGGGTCCCAAATCTGCAATCTTGATTTTGTACATTTGCAATACTGACTCATAAAATGTACTATGTTGTTAATCAACTGAGCTACAGGAATATGCACTTCATGCATATTCTTCTTTTTCCATAAGGGTTTAACATACATTCATTTTTTTTTCCTCCTTTTCAACATTAGTCTTGATAAATTACCAAAAGATTAATTTAAAAGTTTGGTATGTATTTTCTCATAACAAAAGTAACGTACATCTCTAAAAGTGTGGAAAACACTCAAAAATATATATAAAGTATAACAATAATTATTCTATACACTGTTATGATTTTCATTCATTTCCTTCCATATTTAATTTATGTTATATTTAATTAACGTAGTCATGGGTTTATTTTTTATAAAAATAATTTCTCCATTAAATTAAAGATTCTTAGTAAGCATCATTTTAATGTCTTCATATATTTCTTTTTTTTTTTTTTTGAGATGGAGTCTCGCTCTATCGCCCAGGCTGGAGTGCAGTGGCGCGATCTCGGCTCACTACAAGCTCCACCTCCCAGGTTCACGCCATTCTCCTGCCTCGGCCTCCTGAGTAGCTAGGACTACAGGTGCCCGCCACCACGCCTGGCTAAATTTTTTGTATTTTTTTAATAGAGACGGGGTTTCACTGTGTTAGCCAGGTTGGTCTCGATCTCCTGACCTCAGGTGATCTGCATGCCTTGGCCTCCCAAAGTGCTGGGATTACAGGCATGAGCCACCACACCTGGCCGGTAGATTTCTGTTATTTGGATGTGCCGTAATGTATTTAGTCCCTCCTCTATCCATGGACAATTAGGTTGCTTCCAGGATTTTTCCTTACAATGAATAATGTTGAAATGAACATTTTTGTGTATAAACTCTGCCTTTATTGTAAATTATTTTATGAGAAATAGTCAATGGAGTCAAATATATTAATATTTTTGAGGCCAAATTGATTTCCAAAAACATTTTGCCAATTTATAATGCCACCAGAATTTGAGAGTGCATGTTTACTGAACCCAGGACATTTGGATATTCTCATGAATGAAAGTTTAAAGGTAATTGATTATTTCATGTTTTCACTCCTCTCTTCAAGTCTCCCTTATCTCTGACTTATCTCAGCATACCACGGTTTTTCTTATTTAAAGTGAAAATTGAGGATTCCTTTCCCTCTATCTAC
This sequence comes from Rhinopithecus roxellana, assembly GCF_007565055.1. Taxonomy (NCBI): domain Eukaryota; kingdom Metazoa; phylum Chordata; class Mammalia; order Primates; family Cercopithecidae; genus Rhinopithecus; species Rhinopithecus roxellana. The sequence continues at coordinate 41,047,652 of NC_044553.1, forward strand.
AAAATTAAGTCCTTACCCATTTCCACTTTCCTCAATGGAAGAAATGACCTTTATCCTAAGACTAATACCACCACATGTGCATTAGTTTTCACCTCTCTCTATATCCTTTAAGATCATGTTCTCTCAGGCATACCTTTTTTCTTCAATATTTTCAATATATCCTACTCTTTTGGTTCTTTCCTCATAGCATATAATAGTACTCAGATTTGTTTCATAAAAAAATCCTTTCCTCATCCTAGTTTTCCCTTCTAGTCCAAATGAGTTCTTTTTAGGAATGATTCTCCTTGTCTGGTATGATCCTTTAATACTCCCTAACCCTAATCCCACCTAAGTATACCTTCCTAGATACAGGAGACAGACCGAATGAAGGAGGTTGCAGCTGAATTTCTGCCTCAACAGAGCTGGCAGTCGAGGCCAAGTTCTGGCAGTAATGGAAGAGAAAGAAGACTGATATGGTCAGTAAGTGTACTGAAAAAAGGAATAAGCTATCAGTTAGTGATTGCAGAACATGAGGACCTAACCTAAATAGTTTAAAGCAGCAGAAAACAAACATGGCAGTAGAAGGAGTAATTAGGGAGAGAAGAAAATACTTACGATGATGGATGGGCACTGGAAAATACTGAGACTAGCAAGTCTGCTTTATTCAATAACTTATTTAATTAACTCATATTAAACATTTTCTACATGCAAAGCAGTGGGAATATAGTGCTTAAGGGGGTATATAATTCATCGTCAATATCAACAGAAGCAAAAAATTTGGAATGATAGAAGCCAATACAGAAACAGATTGGTAAAGGGTCTTCAGAAGGTTTAGGGGGCTTACAATGCTTAGTGACTACTGCATCAAATGGATTCTGATATCAGCAATAGCAAAAAGGTCAGTGAAATTCATTTTGCAATAATACAAGTTATGAAGGAAGAAAATAATGTCATAAGAATGGATGATAGACCAGATGGAGGAAAAAATCAGAAGTAGAAGCTTCAAAGTAGTGGTGGGGCTGGAATGCTGGGACATAGGTTCTGATGAAAGCAACTTTGGAAGATGCCAATGATGATCATATAGTCAATTTGGATTTTGATCCTGTTTGAAATAAAGACAAGATAATGCCAATATATTTGCTTGTCTAAAACATATTCTCCAACACAGAGGATAAAATAGTCATTAAAAATTCAAATACATTATGGTGATTGTATAGGTATTTGTCTCCATATTGGAACTGAAAAGCTAATGCAGACTGCATAACATCAGACCATCTCAGATTTCAAGATTGGCTTGATCCCAGCAGATGCAACACATTACAATTTCCTGGTGTAAATCAAAGGGCTCAGACATATTGATCGACATAACAAGATTGCTTGATGGAGCCTATCAAAATAAATCAGAAGCACATCCATCAAATGTCATTTGAAATATTTCAGAGTTTAATCTCTCAAGAGAAAATAATTTCCATTCTAGTTAAGTTTTCTGAATTTGAAATCCAACCAGAGCAACACAAATCCAATCAAAGTCCTCTTCACTAATTTAAGATTGTGACAATATCTCCATGTGGAACTAGATGGCCACAGGGCCAATCAGATCATTTTGTCCTTTTTCACTACCATTGCCCTCAGCCAAATCAATAGAGTGAGAATTCCCATAATCTCCAAGGTGTTCACAATGATCAGATCAGTGACATGACTGTTCAAGACCTACTCTGACAATGTTCTGTAGCCCAAAAGTAGGATAAGGAAAGCAGGCAGTAGACAGTATCTGCTCTTGGAAATCTGGAAGTTGAAGGACTGTGTTCAAGTCTAGATTGGACAAGAAGCCATATGTATAACCTGATTTGCTGTGAATGAGAAGTTACTTAATGACTGAAAACCTTTCTGACAGCTATGTTGGTGTTGTGGAATAATGATATTAAGGAAGATATTAAAGTTTCCATCTGAGATAGAGAGCAATTGGTATTTAGCTCTTGGAAGCATATTACAAGGAATTGTGATGTGAAGTACAGTGATGTTGTGCAGGGACACAGAAGGTCAAAAACTTGAACTTCAGTGACTCTTTAACATGAATATCATACACACTTAATAATATCTAATGGGTTGGCTGGCTTATTGATTGACTCGTTTACCTGGCCAAATGCAAGGCTTAGAATTATGATTTTTAATCTTGTTGGATGTTCAATAAGGAAACCTTTTGGTTGGGGAAAACTGAACCTTCCTGCTGAGATAGTAGACTCTTTTGGTTCAGTTTCCATTTCAGAACAGTACCATATTTATCAAATAATTCCTTTAAGTAGCATTTGAGGAAGTTATGGGATTTTAACTTTACTCATTCGAAAGTGATAAAATATTTGTTATATCCAAAATAATTTATATACATAAATGTACATTATAATGCATACTAATTTATAACACAAACATCATAAAGAAAAAATAAATCTTATTTAAATTTCTATCTATATGCACTGTGCCCTTGCCCTGTACAAATAAAAGATACCATCATAAAAATAATTTCATTAAAAATGAACAAAATCATTGTTTTAGTGTTTGCTGAACAAACTCTATTCTGTCTGCCTCCAGGTCATGAGTAATATTCTATTTTGGAAAATTCCAAACATACAAAGTACGGTATTCTGAACTCATAGGAAAACCTTAAAATGTGGAGATCTCAAGCTTTGTTTCTTAAATAAAATGTTATTTTCATCAACCTCAAATCAGATTATTGAGAAAAGACTCCACATTTTTATAGGCATGAGCATACATTTTGGAATCAGCTTCTGTGTTTGTACCTGGCTCTGCCATTAATTAGTTTTGATACCTTGGGCAAGTTACTTAGCCTTTTTGATGCCTCAGTTATTCATCTGAAGAATAGTTAGTTCCAACCTAGAGATGTTGTGGATTAATGAGACAAGTGAATAAGAACTGTAACGGTACATAGTAAGTGTTGGATATGTTTTTTTAAATCTCTCTAAGGAAAACAGACATTCCAAGAGCCTTGGAACTGAGGCATGCATAGACAGAAAATCACAAGCAGCTATGACTTGTATTTGTTGGACAATGAATGCATAACACTTGAAACTCTCTGCTTAAGTTTAGGTTTTAAAATATAGAAGGCAAATAGTGTAACTATTATGGAAAACAGTATGAAGTTTCCTAAAAATATTAAAAGCAGAACTACTGTATGATCCAGCAATCCCACTACAGGTATAGTCGAAGGAAATGAAAACAGTATCTCACAGAGCTATCTCTACTCTCATGTTCATTGGAGCATTATTCACAATAGCCAAGATATAGAAACAATCTAAGTGTCTTAAGTGTCCATTGACAAATGAATGTATAAGGATTTATCTTTATGTATATTACATCATATATATTATGTTTATATTATATCACTTCATACATGTACACACAAACATACAATGGAATATTGTTTGGTCTAAAAATAAAATCCTGAACATGAATGAACCTGGAAGACATTATGCCAAATGAGATAAGCCAGGCAAAGAAAGACAAATACTGCATGGTCTCATTCATACATAGAATGTAAAAAAATATAACTCATAAAATCAGAGAGTAGTATGGTGGTTGCTGGAGGCTGACTGGGGATTGGGGGAAGTGGGGAGATGTTGGTCAAAGAGTACAAAAAGTTTTAGTTATGTAGGATGAGTAAGTTCTGGAGCTCTAATGTCCAGCAAGATGACTATAGCTTATTGTATTCTATACTTGAAATTTGCTAAGAGTGGATCTTAAATGTTCTCACCACACACACAAAGGTAACTATGTGAGGTGATGGATACATTAACTAGCTTGACTTTGGTGATTATTTCACAACGTATATGTATCTCAAAACATCACTTCATATATCTCAAAAAAAAAAAAGAGGGCAGGTCCCTACTTTTATCATACTAAGTAGATTGAAATAACAGACACTGTAATACAAATTTAGAGAATATGTAAATATCTATTGTCCCAGCTCTTACTAGAATGAGGTATTTAAAGACTAAGGGAACCCTGGGAGGCCATTAAAAGTCTCTGCAATAGACTTGGCATGGTGGCTTACATCTGTAATCCCAGCACTTTCGGAGGCCAAGGCAGAAGGATCCCTTAAGTCCTGGAGTTCAAGACAAGCCTGGGCAACATGACAAAACCTTGTCCCTACAAAAAAATTAGGTGGGCGTGGTAGTGCATGCCTGTAGTCCCAGCTACTAGGGAGGCTGAGGTGGGAGGATCATCTGAGCACGGGAGATGGAGTCTGCAGTGAATCGTGACCATACCACTGCACTCCAGCCTAGGTAAGACCCTGTCTCAAAAAAAAGAAGTCTCTGTAATTGAATTATATTCAACTACTGCACTAGGTCTGGTAATCCAACATGGACTATTTGCATTCCTGCCTGTGATTTCCACGAAATTATGACACTCAGCATCCAGTTTAACAATATGCGCATAGGTAGCATCTGAGGAGTCTGTCTAGCAACTCTTCTTCTTTTCTTCTAATAAATGACCCCTGTCTCCCTTTTTGCATCACAGAGAGATGGAACTGTCAGTCAGGATGTCCCATCTTTCCCAGCCAAGGGATCAGCCAGGACAATTGAACTTTCCCTTCAGAAATTGAATCTTGAGTGGAGTGACTCAAGGGCTAAAATTGTTGTTGGTAATTCTTTCAGATGGCCATACTCAGAAACCCTGTATTAATTAGTCCGTTCTCACACTGCTATAAAGATACTACCTGAGACTGGGTAATTTATAAAGCAAAGACATTTAAATGACTCACAATTCCACTTGGCTGGGGCAGCCCTCAAGAAACTTACAATCGTGGCGGAAGGTGAAGGGGAAGCAAGGACCTTCTTCACATGGTGGCAGGAGAGAGAAGAGCGAAGGAAGAACTTCCAAACACTGATTAAACCATCATATCTAGTGGGAACTCACGATCAGGATAACAGCATGGGGGAACCACCCTCATAATCCAATCACCCCCCTCTCTGGACACGTGGGGAGTATAGGTCACTCCCTCAACCTGTGAGGATTACAATTCAAGATGAGAGTTGGGTGGGGACACAGAGCCAAACCTTATCAACACAGAAGAGACTGTTTTTATTCGTTTGGTTGATTTTTTTGCAACCGAGAACCCTAGTGCTTTGCTTTCTGCTTCTTCCAAAGCCTGTTTCTGAACTTTTACTTGGGTGTGTGAACTACCAAATATCCTTATGATAATGTCATTATTTTCAACTTAGAATATATTTCTGTTTTATGCAAACAACACCTAATATCAAGAGGTATTACTTAATATAGTGAAGTTCACTTAATGGTTTTCCCTATTTTTTTTTTTTTTTGATGGTTGATGTAAATTCTTAAAATACAATGTACTAAAAAGAAAGGATATATTTGATTTTTGTAATAAATATTTTTAATACAAGTAAATATTTGTAATAGAAGATCAGCACTGAGCAGACTAATAGAATAGATGATGTATGAAATAGGGGAGGAAGCCAGATGGGAAGAGTTCTATTTCAAATTTGCCCCAGGAATTGAGTATTCCTCTTACTTTTTCTTGTTAAGGACCTTGATCAAGTCGCTTAACCTCTCTTTCAGAGTCAGTTTTTTCATATGCAATGTGGAGATAATAATGCTGTTATTAAAAAGTTTCTATAATTATTGACTGAGATGATGCATAGGAAAGTGCCTGGCATACAACTTAACTCATGTTATGAACTTTATAAATAAAAGTCATTTATTATTATCTAAAGAATTAGTCAGGTATTTCTCCTTTAGCAGAGAGCAAGGTCTGTATCTATCTTCTTTGCCACTATATCTGTAGTTCCAAGCACAATGCTTAACATATATGATGCTAATTAAATATTTGTTGAATAAATGAGAAAAATAAATAAAAGCAAAATAATAAACAGAGCCATTTTGGAGACTACATCACCCTTGATATTTAATTTGTTTCTGGTTTTATTCTAGTTAGATTTTAGAAATTACTAGTTTTCATAGATAATATTTTAAATACATGTATCTTGAAGTTTTAGGATTTACTGCAATTACTGAGTAGTTAGAAAGAGGGGCGGTGGGAAACTTATCTTTTAGCTGTTGAATATTCTACCACTTGTTAGCATTTCTTATAAATGTCAACATAAGAGGAGAATGGAGGCTTAGAAATATAGTCCCTGTTCAGTGTTAGGTGTCCACCCATTGTCCACAGCATATCATTGTCCACAGCACATGAGGAACATGCACATGTCCTTATCATTTAATGGGGTGCTCCTTTTTTTCGTCCTACTGTTCTTGTTTGTCCTATTTTTGCCCTAGCAACCTTATAGAGACTTACATTTTAAAAGAAAGACTTAGGGAATACTGTAAATTTTCTAAGTAATGGCATATGTGGAAGTTCAAATACACTCTTAGACTTAATAGTAGATACATTATTCCAGGGCTTACACACACAAAAATGGTCAGGCCGGCAGCATGTGACCCTTTGGGGAGTATACATTATGTTAAAAATGTAGTATGCATGCCTGTATTCCTAGCACTTTAGGAGACTGAGGTGGACAGATTACTTAAGCCCAGACCAGCCTGGGCAACATGGAAAACCCTGTCTCTACAAAAAAAAAAAAAAAGAAAACATACAAACCCAGGCATGGTGGTGTGCACCTGTAGTGCCAGTAGCTTGGGAGACTGCAGAAGGAGGATCATCTGAGATCAGGAAGTTGAAGCTACAGTGAGCCGAGATTGCACCACTGCACTCCAGTCTGGGTGACAGAATGAGACCCTTTCTCCAAAAAAAAAAAAAAAAAGTGTATCTAAATATTGGGTTTTATACATTTTTTTCAAATATTGCTGTTTTAAAATAATTATTTTGAGCGTTAGTAGAATGTTATGGCACAAATGACACATGCTAGTTTAGGTCATATTCACAAAATTATAAGAATATTACAGATGATTTTATTGTTAACATAAACATTAATCATTGGTTCAACATATCTACACACATATTTATATATGTGGTTTATATATATGCACTATGTATTGATGTAAATGATATTGTTTTATCAAAAAGTTACATGCATAATAAAAATCCAAGTGATAAAAGTTTATTCAATGTAAACTAAGTTTCCCTCCCAAGGCAGACCACCAAGACCCACTTCCTGAATGCCAAAGTTCTACTCTTCAGAGAAAATGGCCATCGCTAGTTTTCTCCTTATTCTTGCAGAAATGCCCAACATAGATATGTTATTTATGCATATCACTTTTTCAAATTCAATATCGGAGCACTTTTCTGCACTGTGCTTTTTTTAACCACTTTATCGTGGAGATTTTATTCCATATCAGCACATATTAAATGATATATCTAACAATGAAATATGAATGAAAATGTAGTGGAACCCCTGAAGCACCAAGATGTGATTCTCCTGCTGATATAATCCTACTTCCCATTTTATGGATAAGGAGACAGGCTCAAGGAGGTAATGTGAAAAATGAGACAGTGGCCTGGTGCAGTGGCTCACGCGTGTAATCCCAGCGCTTTGGGAGGCCGAGGTGGGCAGATCACGAGGTCAGGAGATCGAAACCATCTTGGCCAACATGGTGAAACCCCATTTCTACTAAAAATATTAGCCGGGTGTGATGGTGCATAGTCCCAGCTACTCAGGAGGCTGAGGCAGGAGAATTTCTTGAAACTGGGAGGTGGAGGTTGCAGTGAGCCGAGATTGTGCCACTGCACTCCAGCTAGGCGACAGAGTGAGACTCTGTCTCAAAAAACAAAACGAAAAAGAAAATGAGACAGTAACAAAGCAAGGACTAGAGCATTCTGGTTCTCCATCCTGTGACTTTGCATGACGCCCTGGAGATAAGTTCAAGAAGTCCTAGAAAATCTGCATCTGGGGAAAACTAAAATATTAAAAGGAAGAGGAAAAAAATCATGGATATAACTATGATGAGCCATTCACACGATTACATTTCAAAGGGTTCAGGGATCCTGTGTTAAAAGTTTTGCCTGGAAGAGCTTCTATTTCTGACTCAGTTACCAATAAAAACCTGGAGCAGATATTTAGAGCCCTCTGGAGTCTTGCTATGGTTTGAGTCTGAGTGTAATGAGATGCCGCTGCAGTTGCCAGCTCTCTACTTAATTACTAGCCAGTAAGAAGGAACCAGATTCCTTCACCTGCCGCTCTAGCCCCACAGCTGAGCCTCTGCCCTGCTGCGCTCCTAGCTTGGAGAGTGGTGAGTCCAAGGGAACTTCCCTATAGGCTGCCAAGAGTCTAGGCTACTTTTGCTGAGGGTTGTTCTGTTCTGTGCCTGAGCCTTGGGTCCCAGGTCAGCCCAGTACATCAATTAGAGCTCCAGGGGCTCTTTTCGTATAAATACTCTACCTAATTAGGCAAGATATTTTATAAGCTAAAAATTCTACGGAGATCTTGCATTATCAAATACATTGGGGAGACGATCATTTTCTATTATTTTTAATACCTTACTTTTCTCCTAGGCTAAACTAACTCACCAGGGATCTAGCTTCTATCTGGAAGCCCCATCTAACTGCATCTCACAAAATCGCCAAATTTCTCCTCTATGGGAACTTTTCTGAGCTATCTTTAGCAAATCACCATTTAAGTTTACATATAATTGTGAATTCAGAGGTATACCATTCTTCTAATAGATTGCTATAGCTTAACAGACTTAGAAATTAAAGCATTGAAAATATTTAATGACACCAATGGATCCTGACTTTCAATTCAGTTCTGTAAACTACTTTTGAGACCATACTTAGTATATGTAAGAATCAATATTAGGTATGTGCTGGAGGCCCCTGTCCTGGGAGTCTAGCTCTTCTGTTACCATTCCCTGAACTGTGTCTGTCCCTGAGCTTAAACTGTACTGCTATACTGCTCCCTGCACATGACAATAACCTATGGGCAGTTTTCCAAATTTAGGATTAGGGTTGGGCAGGGTGAATGATCAATATAATAGTTTCTACCCCAAGGAGCTCACACTCAAGCAAAGAATTTAATGCATGGATGAGTAGCTATAATACAAGTAGACATCCTTTAACTATCACTTATGCCGTGTGGGTTTTAAGAGGGAATACGGGCCTTGGGAGGTGGGGAAGCTTCTGGTTGGCCAACAATGAAGAGGTGGTGGCAGTGGTGGAAGAAGAGGTGGCAGCGCGGGTAAGGAGCCTGGAAACGTGAGCGGGGAGGGTAGGTGGTTTGGACCCCTGGACCTCCATCGTCTCTAGGAAGCATTTGACTGGAGGAATATTTGGAGCAGCTGCTTTTGGACAAATTCTTCTGTTAAAAAGCCAGTTGATGCCACTTGCTTTTGGAGTGGTGGGTTGGCTGGCTCCTCCAGCTGACGGCATTTTGAGGTATGTGGGCCAGCTGTAACCAGGGCATCCAATCCAGAGGGGTCCGCTCTAGAGGTGGGGCCACCAGCACAATGGGTCAATGTGTCACCAAGTGCAAGAATCCCTCATCGACCCTGGGCAACACGAATGGAGCCCGTGACCCCAGCAGCAAATCGCACAGCAGGTGGGGTGCAGGCCATCGTGAGGAGCAGGTGCCACCCTACGACAAGCCAGGTGGGAACATCCTCATTAATGGGACCAAGAAGGTGGAGGCTGTCGCTGAGGCCTGCCAGCAGCTAACGCTCGGGAGAGTCCACATTCAATGCCGAGGAGTCTTCCTTGCAGAGGTTGGAAGAACTGTTCAGGTGCTACAAAGATGAGCGGAAGGTTGCAATTTTGGAGGAAAGGATGAAGGGTTTTTGCGATGACCTTTGTGTCGACCCCACAGAATTTTGAATGCTGCTCTTGGCTTGGAAGTTCGAGACTGCAACCATGTCCAGATTCAACAGGAAGGAGTTTTTTGTTGGCTGCAAAGCAGTAAGTGCAGACAGTATTGACGGAATCTGTGCACAGTTCCCTAGCCTCTTCACAGAAGCTAAACAAGCGGATAAATTCAAGGATCTCTAACAGTTTACATTTCAGTTTGGCCTGGATGCTGAAGAAGAGTGGCGGTCACTGCACCAGGAAATAGCCATTGCACTGTGGAAACTAGTCTTTACCCAGAACAGTCCTCCGGTATTGGACCAATGGCTGAACTTCCTAAGAGAGAACCCCTCAGGGATCAAGGACATCACCCAGGACACTTGGAACATGTTCTTTAACTTCACTCAGGTGAGGTCCTGACCTCAGCAACTATAGCAAAGATGAGGCCTGGCCAAGCCTCTTTGATATGTTTGCTGGTGTAGGGAATGGAGCAAAGGAAAAGAGAAGGGGAAGGGACAGGTACACTCAGCCCATGGCCTGAGCGCTTGTGTCCCAAGAAGCAGACTTAGTGCCTCTGTCCCAGGAGCAGCAGCAGCAAAGATTTGCTACTGCCCTGCATCCAACCAAGGCATTAGACCTTTCTGGAAATTACTGAAGATCTGGACATTTTCTATTTTACATCTTTCTCTGCCTTGTATCTGAAAGGGCTCTAATATGCTTTATCATATTTTAGGCACGTTTTTCATTTTTTTGTTATTTTTGTTTCTTTTTTTGGGGGGGAGTCTCCAAAAATATTTGAACCTGGCTACATACATTTTGTGTATTTTTGTTTGAAGTCTTGCATAGAATGAGACCACTATTTATTGCACAAATTAGATTTGTGTGTGTGTGTGTGTGTGTGTGTGTGTGTGTGTGTGTGGTGGGGTGCAGAACAGGGAAGGGGGATGGGACTGTTAGGTTGAATTAACATCACCAGATGATACAATGTCAGATCTCAGTTTTGCATATTGTTTCTCAGGGCAGGTCTGTGCTATGTGTGGTGCTGTTCACATGGTTGAATTTAGGTTGTAATGATTATTTTAAAATATTTTAATAGCAACATTGACTGTTAACCACATTGCATTAATTCCCAGATGATTCAGCGCTCTTGGAGAGCCAGGGCCAGCATAGAGCATTCTAAGTCTGGTGACAATTCCTTTTAAGCTAATTTATCCAAAACCTTTATTTCCTTCACTTCTTTTTAATTCTTTCTTTGAACTGTTGCATTTCATGTTGAGTTTATCCATCAATATTTTGCACCTGTCAGTTAAGTGGACATATTTTGTAAGAACACATTGTACAGTGAACCACTTGAGCACTGAATGCAGAGAAAGCAGTGTTACTTCAGTTTTGCTGGAAGTAGGCTTCTTGGATAGTTTTCTTTCTATGATGAAGTTTCTGTATTTTCATGTTGTAAGTGGAAATACTTTTTTTTTCATTTGCCTTGGAGCCAAAGTGTTTGTTCCTGGTGGTAGGGAAACTGTGCCTGCGGGCCACCGAACATAAAGCAAAACTGTGGTATGGAGCTCTGCTTGAATTAAAAACTTCTTTTTTTTCTTTGAGTATCCTTAGCTACTTGTCTGGCAAGTGCGGGAGCCAGGGATTGGCCTGAAGTCTGCCAAACATATGTAACACTTAAATGTGTGCCGTTTCCCTTCGTGCCACATCCACGTTGTCACTTAATCCCCAGGAGGTTTTTATTATCTTTTTGTTAATGTCAGGCTGTGAGGTACATGGATGTGCCTTGGTCAAGGAATAGGCCGAGGCGGATACCCAGGCCTGCATGACTCAGTGAGTTTGGCATGCAAGTGCACACCTCCACTTGTTGTATAACTTGTTTGTGTAAGTTCACACTTGGCTCTGAGCCACTATTGCTGTAAAAGGTATAACTGCCCTGTTGACGCTATGGACAAGGGACATGTCTCTTGGGGCTTGACTCAACATGGCTTGACATGGGGGGTGTGCTGGCGCCCAGAGAAAGAGAGAGTCAGAGCTGTCCGTCTTTACAGACAGACAGAGGGGAGCCAGGAAACAGCTCCGCTCCATCGTGCCCAGAGAGAGAAAGAGTTAAGCTGCTGACCCTGAAGCCAAGGGAGAGCAGGCCATGCAGCTGCAGGTGTGGGGGCAGCAGGGGCCACAGAGCCAGAGCAGACAGCTGAGTTACAGGTGAACAGTGCAGAGAGCTAGTGTGAGAAAGCTGTTGATGAGAGCTGCTGCTGAATAAAATCATCTTTCACCTGCCTACGGCCCCGCGAGGGTTCTTTCTGCTCACCCACCCACTCCCTCCAGACCTCAACATCACCTTTGGCATAGTCATGAACCTGACAATTGCGACGTTGGCAGGATGAGGTGAGTAGGTCTTCGGCCCCTGAGGGCTCCCAGGTCAGCTATGTGGCCGAAGCACGGGCTGTACCCGGTGGCAGCGGTGCTGCTGGGATGAACCCAAAGGGAAACGCGGAAGGCAGTGGAGAGGTCTCCTGCAAGTGTGGGAATACACACCAAGAAGGAATGCGCCTTTGCTGGCAGCGTCGGATGGGCGTCTCTGACTGCACTGCGGGAAGTACATGCTCAGTTCCACAGGTAAGGGACCTCTTGGTGCAAGCTGAGCCCCTGGGGACCCAACTGCACAGCTTGGAGCAGGACCTGGGGGTGGGAGATCTCCAGGCACAAGCAGGGCACTTAGAGGCCCAGATAAACAGCCTGCAATAGGAGTTAGCAACAGCTGTCAGCCTGACCTTGAGTCCGTCCTCCTGGCGGGATACTCCCATTCAGTCTGATGCCCAGGAGGCTCCTCCACTTCAGCATCACCCTGTGATCTGTCAGAAGGTAGAACATGAGCAGCCAGTGGGATCCCAGGGGAGATCCCAGGAGCGCCCCCCCCCCCCGCCCCCACCGCCCAGTGGTGGAACACACCTCTTATAATGCTTATACCCCCACTGAGTTGAGGGAAGTAGGTAAACAGTCCAGCAGCGTCGGAAGGAGCTGATAGCATTTCTTGCTCCACCTCTGAGATAGAGAAGCTGGTTTCTATCACAACTCACCCCTCCCTTCATCGGCGGTTGCAGCTGTGCCAACGGTTGACACAAGGGCAAGGTGACTACACGCAAATCAAGTGGCTGATGGCAGCCATATGGACTCTTTGGAACGATGCCAGAGAGACACCAGAAACTGTGAGTAAATGACAATCATACACTGATTTGGTGCAGGTGCTCCGGGAGACGGAGATGCAGAAGTGTTTGATCGGAATCCCGGGGGCCAGACGATGAACGCTTTACCTCCCCAACGAGGGATCTTGTGCTGAGTTCAGCGGCCCCGGATGCTTTGGCTCTCTAGCTGCTGTTCTCACCGCTTATGTAGGGCACCGCATACATGAAGTGACTACTGCTGTGGCAGCCCTTGGGGAGGCAGAAGGCGGGACCTGGGAGTCCACGCCATAAAGAAGGGGAAGGTGCCCCCTTCACAAGTAACCATCCCACGAGATTAAAAGGGGCCCCAGAGAGTGACCCACATGCAAATGTAGATTGATTTGCTTGCAGCTGGGGTTGCTAGGGAGAAAATTGACAGGCAACTCAATGGAATGCTGCTGGCTCTGTGGAGGCAATTGTCCCCAGAGCTGCAATTCTGAAGAATGCCCAAGGAGGGGCAAGACAATGTTGTTCAACCCAGCCCCACCTGGAAACTGCAGCTCAAGGACTATTTGCAGACGGGCGAAGACATTAGGCCTTTCCTGTTTGATTAGGGAACTGACCGAGCTGCCCAACTCTGGGGAGAACTGGACAACTGGAGGCTACATGTGGAGCTGGCAATCCTCTGGTCCCCCACTAATGTACAGCGGGTCCTAGCACTGGTAGATACTGGTGCAGACTGCAGTCTAGTTTGTGGGAACCTGGATAAGTTTCAGGGCAAAACTGCATTCATTGATAGTTATGGGGGCCAGTCTGTGATGGTGTGTTCATGGATAACCACCCCCTGGACTGGGAAAGCAGTTAGTAACTGTATATACTGCCCTCCAGGCTCATAAGAGTGTGGCAGGAAGGGCTATAGACATTGTGCAGATGACTTTCCCAACAGCAGAGTGGGTACACTCGTGGGTAATGACTCCATGGACTGGGACAGCACAGACTTCCACTTGAGCAAAGTGGGGAGCCTACTTACAGCAGTGAGGTACACTGATTACAAGTCCCTTAGCAGCAGAGTTACAGGAAGTCTTGGGACCTGTACTCCTAATGCAAAATAAGGCCATGGGGCCAGAGGCACCCCTAAACCCTAAGCCTTCATTGTTAGGAAGGGCATTCTCCCATTCCTAATAGGGCATGGTACACAGATATGTGTAGGCAGGGAGCTACTGCTTCCTAGTTTGCTGCCTCAGTCCAGCGTAGTACTAACACCACCTGGGTTAAAACCAGGTGTAGGCACAATAGCTAATGAGCTGAACTCAGGACAATGAGAACAGTAATCACTAAGGAGGTAGTACCTATGGTAATCTGCGCCAATAGCTGAGCAGTTTATTGAAACTTATGTATGTGATGGGCCTGTGTGCCCAGAGCCTATGTATAAGGCTTATGTGCCCAGAAGCCTATGTGTATGTGTCAGGCCTGTGTGCCCAAAGTTCATATGCCAGGCCTGTGTGTCAAACCTGTGTATAAAACCTGTGTGTCCTGTGTGTCCATGTCTCCCTCAGCCTAGGGGGTGGAGTGTAAGTTACATGGATGTGCTTTGGTCAACGAATAGGCCAAGGTGGATATCCAAGCCAGTTTGGTGTGTGAGTGCGCACCTTCACTTGTTATATAACCTGTTTGTGTAAGTTCATACTTGCCTCTGAGCCACTATGGCTGTAGAAGATATAACTGCCTCGTTGACATTGTGCACAAGAGACATGGCTCTTGGGGCTCGGCTCAGCTCAACATGGCTTGACATGGCGGGCATGCTGGTACCCAGAGAAAGACAGAGTCAGAGCTGTCCATCTTTGCAGATGGACCCTGGGGAGCCAGGATACAGCTTGGCTCGCTCGTGCCCAGAGAAAGAGTTAAGCTGCTGACCCTGAAGCCAAGGGAGAGCAGGCCATGCCGCTGCAGGTGTGGGGGCAGCAGGGGCCACAGAGCCAGAGCGGACAGCTGAGTTACAGGTGAACAGTGTAGAGAGCTAGTGTGAGAAAGCTGTTGATGAGAGCTGCTGCTGAATAAAATCATCTTTCACCTGCCTACGGCCCCGCAAGTGTTCTTTCTGCTCACCCACCCACTCCCTCCAGACCTCATCATGACCTTTGGCATAGTCGTGAACCTGACACAGGCTCATTTGGGGGTAATGAGATATGTGATAACTGTTTTAGGTTCATATGACCCTCCTCTCCTTTCCCTCCCCCTAAATATATGTGTGTATATATACATATAAACTATGTATATACTGTATTCCTTTGTTTCTTTGCCTGCTGAAACCAACCATAAAAGAGGGAGCTGCCTTCAATACCTAAAGTATAAGAAGAATTCTGGGGAATGTCATCATGGAGGCTTTCCCATCTGAATTTGGATTATCTCACTAAAGAGAACATGAGTTTACTCAGCCCTTTCCTCACAGGAGGGAGGGTTCAGTTCCCCTGACTTCACACACTCACTCCATAAGGCCTGCTTTGAAAAACTTTCACGGGGGCCCGTGGAGCTGACTCTGATCCTACCTGGTTTCAGTAGAAGGTCTACTTTTCGTTTTTCTGTTGAAAAACTATGTCCTCAGAAAACTGTACTGGAAAAGTGGGTGGCAGGAAGTTGTATAGTTCAGCTTCCAACAGTTTGGAATAGATTAAAAAGAGAATCTTTTAAATGAAAACTTAAAAAAATAACAAATAAAAGGGCAATACAACAAACAGGCTGTAGAAAAGACAGTGTCTCAGGTATTACAGAGGCCTAAAGAGAACCTGTGAGGAAGACAATTCTGAACCTTACCTCGAATTGTAGTAGCTTAGTTAATTAATTAGTATTATAGCACTTATGACCAATGAAGGATAGATGTTTGTAATATGTAATGTGTTCACATAAATACAAAGTCACAAAGGATTCAACACAGATGACAAATGGGGAAAATATTTAAGGGATACCTCAAAAGTGATAGAATGTAATTAGTAAATATTTTAAAAGCAAGTTCAACCTTACTAGAAAGAAAAAATGAATTAAACCATGTTGTATCATATTTTGCTTAGTATATCAGCCAACATTTTAAAAGTATATAAACCAAAGTTGTTGCATTGTAGTGCAAAAATAAATATTTGTCAAATGAATCAATAAGTGGAGACATGGATTGATGACTATTAGGGAAAACATCACATACAAAACCATGGTTGAAATCTATGCGTATGCATTAAGGTACATATAGGTGCATGGAGAAGTACTTATGGGATGATATTCATTGCTCTTTATCTTTAGGTTCCTTATCTGTAAAATGAAGAAAATAAATGCATTACTTAAGATTCTTTTGTAATTTTTCCTCAATTTTCTTTTCCCCCTAAGTTTCTCTTATAGTGTGAAATTTCCTGTATTTTTGAAATAAAACTGTGAAATAAGGGCTTACAAATGTTAAAAATGGTAAACTGAACATAAATTACTATGGTGGGATGGGAGACTAGACAGAGTTCCAAGAATGGTAATAGAAGAGCTTGGATCCCACAATTGCCTGTAGTACAAATTGACATATTAGCTATACCTAAACTGGAAAGGCAGACTATGAGGACTGAGCCCTGTGACTATAATCCAAGTCTTAGGGTCTAGTGGAAAGATTTTCAGGTCAATAGAAAGTAGTTCAACATGATCCATTTGAGAAGGACATCCTGAACAATGAGAATTCTATTTGTGATTTATCTCTACTGTAGCTGCATATTCCCTGAAATATCTTTACTCTTAATGAAGCTTCCTGGTGCATTTGAATTAATAGAGTAGGCTGGCCTGGAATGGAAAGGATGAGGGGAAGTAGCCCTGAGAAAGAAACCAGAGAGAGAATGGGAAAGGCCAGGACTTGTAAGATGAAAGAAAACAGACCTACCGGTAGTGAAGAGTTGGGAAGTAGAGCTGCCTGCATTGTCAAGTACCTAGAAACCCTATGCAGTGTGGTTAAAAGTGTGCTCCTTCCTATTTCAGAACTACCAAAGTTCTTTCTGAAAATGCAGACTGCTGGGCTTCACTCAGAACTGCTGAATCCCAATCCCTGACAATGTGCATTTTAAACATTTCAAAGTGATTCTCATGCACTTTGAAAAGTTTTGAGAACCATCAAACATCAGCATGCTTAATAAACATCAGGAAGCTTATAAAGAAACGATGTATTCCTGGATCAGATCCCACCGCTAGAGTTTCTGATGCACTGAAGCTGGGATGTTGTCAGAGTCTATATTTTTAGCAAGCATCTTGGGTTTTTGAGGCAGGTGGTTTACAGATTATACTTTGGGGAACAATGTTATAGGTTCTTTGAATATAGTGAAATATTGGCATAAAAGAATCAGATGACCAGACTATGATTTGAAATTAAGCACAGCATCAGCAATGGCACATTAATTCCTTCTTTATTTATTCATTTATTTTTATGATAGTCCAATCCTGGTGAATTTGTTTAACATTTAAATAGACATAATGTGAGAATTTTGTGAAATAATCTTGTTCTTTCTCTTCCCCACACAATCATTATGGGTTATAACAGCAGGGAGTGACTTTTGTGAGCTCACTTCCAAAATGGAAGAAGTGATTTCACCTGATTAATAAACCTCCCAGCATTCTTTAACAGTTGGGTGCAGCTGAAACCTGCATCAGGAGTAGCTAGTCTCATAGTATCAAACACCTTCCTTCTAGCTGGCTTAGCTTTTAAGACTGGAAACCTGAGCAAAGTGAGAAAGAACTAGGCTCCCGGAAAAAAGAAAAGGAAAAAAGAAAGCTGAGTTCTCTTACTGGCTCCAGAAGGAACTCCTAAAAGTGAGTACCTAGTTCTTAGGTAACAAGTGATTGTTGATCGTCTTTTGCCTGAACACAGGCTTGATACTGGTGGAGATCCAGGGAAATGAGCACTTCAAAACTCTCATGGGGAAGATTTTGGATTTAGAGTAGCATAACTCAGTGGTAATTCAGACCTTGGACAAAAATGTGACACAAAGGGCCTCTTTTCTATCTCCTCCCCTGTTTCCCCACTCCTCACCACACACAGACATTTTAGTTAGTCTGTCATTCTTCCCCTAGAAAGTAACATAGTGGATGGGCAAGGAATGTTGATAGTAAAACCAGTATTTTAGGCTTAGGACAACAGGATCTGAGGCTATGTAAAATTCTTTGTCACTTTCATTGATTTTGAGAAATGGCACTTTTTTATTATTCTTTTGCCCTTCCTAAATTTTTAATAACTTAAAGCACAGTCACCTGTCTTAGCTAAGATAAAGACTGAAAAGATTTTTGCTCAATAATGTTCAGTTTAGCATGCTTTAAGGAAAGTAAGACATTCTTTGGGCTGGGCACGGTGGTAGCAGTTGGAACAAAAGGAGTTGATTGAGAATGCTTATACAATAAATTCTCTGCCCAAGAATCTCCTGCCAGAATTTTATTTGCTTAAAATGTAGATGCTTTGAAAATGTTGTTTTCATAAGAATGGTTGGCTGTTCACTTTCAACCCTTTCTTCCCCCGTGTTTTGTTTTCGCTTTTCAAAACCACTCCATCGCAGAAGCAACAGGGACGTAAATCAGTGGAGTCTTCAGCCCCTGAGTGTGCTGCTCTCACAGGCTAAGCTGCAGCTCCAGGGAGATGAGCAGGTATTTGGCCTCAAGCCCAGACTTTCTTCCTGTTGTCAACGAACTGTTTATTTCCCTACTCAGATTTTTTTTTCTCACTTTCTTATCACAAGTCATGTTTACTAACAGCTTGTTAACAGTCTTTTTGGTTGGGACAAAGGTGAAAATAGTAGTAATTTAACCTTCAACCTTTCATAGTTTATAAAGTCTCCCACTCCCTCAGTCCATGACTTGGATATTTTTATGTCTCACTATTGAGTCATTTTAAAGCCTGTCCCTGGCTGTGACAGCAAGGCAGTGCTGAGCACAGGGACTGTCCCCATCCTCGTAGCTGATATTACACATTGTCTAGGGATAGTGGAGACTCCACTCCCATTGTCTGGTAACTGCTGAGTTCCACAGGGACTCAGGAATGGACTGTTTTCCGAGGCAAAGACAAATGGTCAAGTGAGAATTCTGAAGCCAGATGCTTCTTCCTGAAAGTGCCTGTCACCAGAGAGACTCTCTCCCCCACACCGTGGAATTTATCTGGTACTATAAGTCATAGCCTTGTGACTGTGTTTGGGCCATTGCTCAGAGCTTCAAAGTACTTTTGAAAATGATGAGACAAGAGCAATTTTTTGACAGTCACAGCATATATGTTTTCATGGCTCTGCAGCAGGCAGAAGTGAATGTGGGATTTCTTCCCATTTTAGTTTGTTTCTGATGATATATGAAGTATAGGAAGCTCTATGTTTCATGTGAATTTAACAATGTAGGATTGAACCAATTATCTCCTAACTCGCCAATTTTTTTTTCCTAAAGTTTTGCAGACTCACATTTTCATAGTGCTACAGAGTAATGGTTAAATGTGTGGGTTCTAGGTTTAGTTTCTGACTTAGACCACTTACTAGCTATGTGAGCTTGGGCAGGTTACAAAATAATTATGGTGTCTCAATTACTTTCATTAAAAAGTGGGGGTTAATAATAATGCCTAATCTGTAGAGTTGTTGTGAGGATGAAATGTTGGTACGCTCAGTGATGTGTCTGGCACATCAAAAACGAGTATCAGTCATTGGCATGAATAACAGAAGAACTTAACAGAAGAACTTACTTGTCCTAGGTGACCATGTGTCCCTCAGTGAATCATTGCTCTTAGGGTAGAGCTCACCTGGTTGAGTAATGAATTAACTTCCTAATTAGAATCAGGGAGGAATTCTTAGAGGACAAATTCTTGGAGCTGCTTAGGTATTGATTTCTAAACAGAATACAACTAAGTTCATCTATATTCCAGGCCAGCAGGTGTCCATCTCCATTACCACTATGTGATTGGAAGCACGCTGTAAAAATTCCAAGAAGCTGACTCAATCTTTTTTTGGAACAATGTTAATTTTGGATTGTATTTAGGTGTATTCAATAGCCATAAATCACGGAGTTTCCAAGAATGAGATTGAGAGTCTGTTGGTACTCACAATCTTCACTCAAAGGCATGACCCAATTGTTCTTTACACTGGAAAATATACCACATATAACATGCTATAGGATTCTCAAAGTTGGTATTTAAGGTTTTGGTTAAAAATATTTTACATGGGGGGAGAGGAGAGGGGGATAGCATTAGGAGATATACCTACCTAATGCAAATGACGAGTTAATGGGTGCAGCACACCAACATGGCACATGTATACATATGTAACAAACCTGCACATTGTGCACATGTACCCTAAAACTTAAAGTATAAGAAAAAAAAAATTCACAGTCAGACTCTGAGTATTACTTTACGTATATTTTTAAATCTCTTGATACAAGTAATATTACAAAAATAAAATTAAAATATTAATGATCACACTCCCATATCAAGTTATTTTTCTTTTACATGGGTTTTTTTCCAATCCATCTTTTTAGATTAATGTATGCTTTGTATATTAGAAGATAGCTATATAATTTGGCCTTTTGTCCTTATTCATTTAGCCTCATTTACTATGAATATTATTCTTTATAAAAGATACTGTTCATAATTATTCATCTTAATGTATAAATAACATTCTATTGAATGGATGTACCTTGTTTTACCATTTCCTTGTTGGATATTAAGGTTGTTTCTATAATATTGTTAACACTACAGAATATAACTTCACACAAAATCTCTTTCCCTTTCTCTTAGATTTTTTCTCTAGCCATCAACTTAAAAAGCAGAATTAGGCCAGGCAGGGTGGCTCACATCTGTAATTTCAGCACTTTGGGAGCCTGAGGCAGTGGATGACCTGAGGTCAGGAGTTCAAGACCAGCCTGACCAACATCATGAAACCCTGTCTCTACTAAAAATACAAAATTGGGGGAGTGAGGTGCATGCCTGTAATCTCAGCTACTCAGCAGGCTGAGGCAGGATAACCACTTGAAATGGGAGGCAGAGACAGCTGAGATTACCAAACTGCACTCCAGTCTGGGCAACAAGAGTGAAACTCTGTCTCAAAAATAATAATAAATAAAAAGCAAAATTATATTTATAATTGCTAACTTGATTATTTTATTCTCATAAAACATTAGCTCCTTGGTGTAGAAGGTCTTCAAAAAATAAAGATGTAGTGTTTGGAGGAGAATACAAAGCATAGCAACTGAGAGTAGATGGAGTCGTCTCCATAAGAGAGCCATTTATTTTCTCAAAAAACATTAACTTAGTATTTGGCATGTTACAGGCACTCTATTAGGCCCTGAGGGTAGAACGGTGATAAAAAAAAGTCACAGTTCTTGTCCTCTTAGAGTTTGAATCTAGTACGGGAGTCATTTTAATCAAATAATTGGGCAAATAAATAATAAATCACACTTCTATTAGCCACAACAACAAAATGTGCATGTGCCATGAAAGTTTAACTATGGGAGTGGCCAAGGGAAGAGGCTAGGGGAAGTAATATTTGAGATGAGTTTTTAAGGATGAGCAGGAATTAAAGTAGGGTGCTGGGTGTTTTCTAGGCAGTGGGGAGAGCATCTGAGCTAGCCCTGTGGTAGGAGGAGAAAGGCTCATTGGAGACAAGAAAACCATGCTACGGTAGGTGGGGCACAGACATTGAGGCATCTTTTTCTATGACAGGAAAGAACATTGCTCTAGAATGTTTACTCTAAATGTGAATGGGAGAACTGAATCAATGTCTTTATTATTTTTACTCTGCAAACTTCTCAGCTACTGTAAAAACTGGTTCTAATATTGGTAAAAAGGCCTTCGAAGTTGCTTCGTGGGCTATTTATGCTTATTAGAATATTCCATTTATAATAAGAAAAAGAAGCTGTCATATTATGATATAGCTCTTTTTAAAAAGAAATTCACATCTGTAACTTTTTGTCAGTAAAAGACATTTCATTGTCAAGATGACCTCTGGGCGAATATAAACATTCTCGTTGACATTAAAGTTGGCCAGTTCTCCGTGGAGACTATATATTGCATATGAAAGGAAGTCAAATTGCTTAAACATCTTATTCTCAGAGTTCTCCAATCTAATAACTTCTGCACTGGGATATCAACTTTCTAAATGTCAGGACAAATTACAGCTATTTATGACTTAGTCTTTCTTGAGCTATTAAAGATTCAAAATGCCTGCCCTTTCACTCCGGCATGGAGATAGTGATGAGTGGAGTTTGCAGTGTTTTGGCTCCATACAGATGCTCATATATGATAAATGGGTATGTTATGGCCACTTCACATTTTCATAGCACTTTAAATTTTCTAAAGCATCTTCATGTTTCCTTATTGTATTAAATGTCCAGTTTTAGAACTGGAATGGACTTTAAGGATCATTTGATTTAAAGGGGTTTTTGATGAAAAAAGCATGTATGTCATGTAACCTAAGACCGTATTTGTTAACTGTGACTTGTGAGTTAGTTGGTTACAAAATCAGTTTAGGGGGTTGTGACTAGGATTTCCAAAGTATAATACATTGAAGTGCAGTAAGAATAATGTTTTCTGAAACTTTTTTCAGTAGCATTTGTGTTTGTAAGCATAAACATGTGTTTATTTGGTCATGCTTGAAATTTAAATACTATGATAAAGTGAGTAAGTAATGATATTACTGATTTTTAAAAAGCAATGGGCTTGGTGAGCTGTGTTCAATCTGCAGCCTTTTAACCCGCTAGCTAAGTGACTGTTGGAAAATCGAATAAATCCTCTGCAACAGAGTCTCCTCATTCTAAACTGGGACTAATACCAATTGTGTGAATCTGGCTTCAGTTATAATGGAGGGCATATATGAAAAAGGTTCCCAGAAGATGTTTAATCTATATTAATAGTTTTTGAAATCCAACACATATTCACATATAAACTGAGAGACTTACAAATGAACAACCAGATATTATTGACTTAATTTTACAAATGAAGAAATGGAAGCCAATGGGGGCAAATGGCTAATTCAAGACCACTTAACAAGAATGAATCACAATCAAATCCAGCTCTCCGGGCTCTTGGTCTTTTGTACTTACCTCCGTTCTTGTCCCTCACCTTTGGAATTTCTTTCCCTGCCTCAGGTTCTTTATTCCTTTTTATATTAAGCAGAAAATAAATAACAATCTCCTTGTGTTTTATTAACCTAAACCTCTGACCTCAGAGTACCATGCTTATGTCTTACAGAGGACATCACTAACCATAAACTATTGACTTACATCAACAGAACATGCAGTATTGAAGAAACAAACAATGGGATGTCAGAAACTTTTATTTACATTATGTTTAATTTCAGTGATTAACTGTGATTTTTTAAATAAGACATTTAATCTTTCTGTGTCTTATCAGAAAGTTTGGTATTGAACTAGGCGATGGCTAAGAACTTTTTGCTCTAAGTAGTTTGAGAATATAAGTATTCATTACTTACCAGAAGCGATTATTAATGGTGAAATGCATAAGGTGATCAGTAGTTCTTGTTTACTAAGCCACTCTATACATTGTTCAAGAGGCTTTCTATTAAAATATTTCAGTTTCAGGTTTGTAGAGACTTCCCATGGGGATTAATGTATTCATTTGCATTTGTATGTTTGTGAACTGCAGGAGGAATAAAATACTACCCTTTCCATTCCTTGTTACTGAACTACTGCTTAATCTGTAAGATTCAGGTCAACTGACATAATTTCTGCAAAGCTGTCCCACTCACCCAGGTGGAAACAGTCACATCTAAAGCCCTTAGTTATACCACTCACCAAAAGGCAGTGAGATTATTTTTGTGTGTCTGTCTCCTATACAAGACTGATGTATCCTCAGAATCGAGACTGCTGCCTGGCATACAACAGATGCCCCATAAGTATTTACTGGATGAAAAAAGACTCTAGAAACATTTGTTAAGTCTCTATGTATCTGTCAGTGAATGTAGTATACAGAACAATTTACATATTCTTCCATGATAGGAGGATACATTTATGGTAGAAACAATAACGAAGAGGATTGTGACAACTTGACTAACCAGCAGCCTTGATAACTTGCAGGATACTTCCTCTATGACCCTTGAGCCACCGTCTAAAAGCAGCTCTGCAACCCATGCATTGCATCTTCCTTCAATATTAGCTATCTCTACAGAGCCCACATTGTTTTCTGGTGGAAACATTTATTTAGAGCTGCAGAGAGTAGGATTCAGTGGGAAAGAGATGAGTGCACAGAGAGTATGGGATATTGGGGAAGAGTGTGGTTCTTCCTCGGAATGGAACTATCACCTTAAGAATTATCTCTGTTTGTAAGTGCTCCAAGGCTCCTTCTTGGGCACTTTCCTCCCATGTTTACCAAATTTGGATAGATGGAGCTAGAGTTAATTCACAGCAGATGAGCAACCAATAGCAATTTAGGTTCTAAGTTGATTAATCTAGGTAAGGGCAAAGTTTATTTAAGACAGAGAGCACGGGCCAGGCGCGGTGGCTCACGCCTGTAAATCCCAGCACTTTAGGAAGCCGAGGTGGGTGGATCGCCTGAGGTCAGGAGTTTGAGACCAGCCTAACAGGGTGAAAGCCTGTCTCGACTAAAAACACACACAAAAAATTAGCCAGGTGTAGTGGTGGGCACCTGTAATCCCAGCTACTTGGGAGGCTGAGGCAGGAGAATTGCTTGAACCCAGGAGGCGGGGGTTGCAGTGATCCAAGATCACGCCACTGCACCCCAACCTGGGCAACAGAGCAAGACTCTGTCTCAAGCAAATAAACCAAAAAAAAAAAAAAAAAAAAAAAAAAACAAAAAAAAAAAGAGATAGCACCACGCAGTTCTGTGCTAAGAGACTAGATTTGTTTCCGGTCTTGCCATTTACCAGCTGCGTGACCTTGCAGAAGCCTTGTAATCTGTTTGAGATTCAGCTCTTCATTTGTAAAAAGGGAGAAATGATACTTTCCCTTTTCTTTCATAAAATTGTTGTGAAGCTCAACTTAGGAAATAAATAGCTAAAAGTTTATGAGTGTAAAATGTTATTAACCTTTTCCATTCATATTTTATTTTTATGAATTAAGGAAATAATGACAGAGCAAATTAAGGAAATGGTGACAGGGTGTACCATATTTTTAGCCTGTAATGTAGTAAGGATAAATTTTAGTTCTGGATAATAACAGCAATGCTGATCATCTTGTGCTCTGTTTAACCTAAATAATTATGTAATTTTCTCTGAAAATTACAGTGACTTGATATGCCATCCAGACTGCCTGTTAGAAAAGCTAAAAGCCCGAGACGGGTGGATCACGAGGTCAGGAGATCGAGACCATCCTGGCTAACACGGTGAAACCCCGTCTCTACTAAAAAATACAAAAAAATTAGCCGGGCGAGATGGCGGGCGCCTGTAGTCCCAGGTACTCAGGAGGCTGAGGCAGGAGAATGGCGTGAACCCGGGAGGCGGAGCTTGCAGTGAGCCGAGATCGCGCTACTGCACTCCAGCCTGGGTGACAGAGCGAGACTCCATCTCAAAAAAAAAAAAAAAAAAAAAAAAAAAAAAAAAAAAAAGAAAAGCTAAAAGCAAGAGGTATCCTTTCCTAATCCCAAAGAAAGCCTAAATTTCATTTGACTAAAATCGTAGACTTTGGAACATTGAATCATTTTGAACACAAAATTCGGACACCAATTCTTATCACAATCAAAATTTACTTTTTAAAGCACAAAACATTCTGTTGATTTCAAAAATTAATGTTTTCCCTTTAAGATGGAATGTTGTTTGTAAACTACGTGTTTAGGGTATATGGTTATATGTGTTTTCTAGCCTGCCTATAACTAAGATTCTCAAGGTGAGATGGGATTTAAGCTATCAATAGAAAATTGTGCTTTCACAGCTGTTATGAGTCAAATATTGAATCAGAATGTTGTTTCAGTCAATGGTTCTTATAAAGAGAAAGCAGTGCTTAGTTTCTTGGGGAATGTCACAGAAAAAAGGGAATCTGTTTACATTATTTTGTGTCTTCAATGGAGTGAATAAATGTAACCAGGTGATCTGACTGGATATTCATGGATTTCTTACAGTAATTACATTAGATTCTTATTTCAAATAGTCTCTCATAGGGTAGATATCCTCCCAAAATAAAGATAAAAGAAAGTAGACATCTTTTCATGTTACAAAAAGTTAAATGCTACAGTCTATAACAGAGGAGACACAACAAGAAGCTTTGTTTGGGCCCTGTCGAGATTTCAAACCCCAAAGGGTCTGTGTTTGGCAACACAGCCTGTCCTTCCCAGGAGCCAGAGGCTTGTTTTCTCTGTAGCAGTTAGCATTTGCCACACACCTGGATTTGGGAGGACTTTTGAGGTAAGAAAAAACTCATTTTAGAGCTTTAGTATAAAGCTTGCCTTGCAGAACAGAAGTG
The DNA here is from genome assembly GCF_007565055.1 of Rhinopithecus roxellana. NCBI lineage: Eukaryota > Metazoa > Chordata > Mammalia > Primates > Cercopithecidae > Rhinopithecus > Rhinopithecus roxellana. The sequence goes on from NC_044553.1 coordinate 41,073,959, forward strand.
TCAAGCAGAATAGAAGTGTGCTTGCAGGTTAAATTTCAGCTTTTCTTAAACTCCTTAGAAAGACAGCCTAGTCCTTTTGTTTACGTTTTAAACACACAGCTCTCCCCCAAAAATTACAGGCTCCAAGAGTCTAGCTGCCTCATTTTATTTGTAGTGTCAGGAGAAACAATCCCTGGTGAAAATGTAAACACCAGACTATCATTTACCAGTGACACTGGCTCACAGCCTAATCTTCAGGTGTCTCCAAAAACTATTTTTAAAGAAAGATCTTCCTTGTTTAGATCTTGTGAATGATCACCATGCCTGACCAGGTGCTTCTCTTTTGTGACTATTCCTGGCTAGGCCTGTAAAATACGAAATGACTTTGCAGACAAGGCTCCCTTTTCTGACTACAAGGACTTGGTGCCCTTGAAGAGCAACCAAGGATTTTGGTCAAACCCCACTGGGAACACAACATATTTTTAAAAGACACCTGTCTGGGAGCTTATAAGGCATATTTGTAAGTAATGAATGCATTTGGCCAGGAGCAATACTATTCTTGTTGATTAAAACAAGATGATTTAGTTTTTTAGTTTTTTTTTTTTTTTTTTTTTTAAATGGGGGAAGTATGACTCAGACATTAAAGCAGAGGTGCTTTCTGAAGAAGGTGTACAGAGCAGAATCATTAATTTCCCAGAGTTTAATACAAAACAGTCACCTTCAAGGGAGGGTATATAATTGTAAAATGGAAAAATAATTTGTAGGATCTAGAACTACGATTTCTGGTTTGAATAATGTCTGCATGATCCTAGGGAAACCACTTGATTTTTGAAACCTCAGTTCTTTCACATGTGAGAATAATTATTTTTCTGTCTTTTATTCTATGGATCAAAAAAGGGATATGTTTTAAAGTATTCTATGTATATTAAAGCAGCATGATATCACCACTAATATTATTGACAGAGGAAAGAAAACACATAGAGGATAATGAAATAGAAATATTTGTTGTATCCTGTATTCCATGCTAGTTATTATGCTATGTATCAAAGAGATAAGGATATAGGACACAGTCACTGGCCTCAAAAAGCATGCCTAATAGGGGAAGTAGGCTTGTTAGAAATATTGCAAGGCAGTGTGGTAAATGGAATAATAGAGCTATCTGCCAGATTCTATGACAGCACCATAAAGGAAGCGAGTAACTTGGCTTGGCTTAAAAGGAAGAAGATACTCAATCTTTAATGCTTGAATGATTGGTGGGAGTTCACTTCATATTCCAGAGAGAAGGGCATTCCAGAGAGAAGGGCATGGGGAAATGTAATGGCAGGACAGGATCAGGGATCTGCCAATAGTTTTCTGTGCCTATAGCTCTGCCCTTATGTGGAATAAACTGAGTTGGACTAGACAGGTAAGCAGGTGCTGGATTATGGAGGGTTACTTTCCCTGAGTAAACATTTTCCTCCAGAAAAAGGTCTTAAGCAGATAGATTATCATCCAATTATTTAACACCCACTTATACAGTATTGTACTTTCTATATTCCAGGCCCTATTCTAAGAGCTTTACCAATGTTAACTCATTTCATCCTCATAACCAACAGGCAAAGTAGATACTATTTTTATTCCAATTTAATTCTAAGGAATACAAAACAGAAAAGTTAAGCAACACTCCCAAGATGACAAAACTAGTGAGTGATGGAATCAGGATTTAACCTAGGCTCTGGAGTCCACATCTTTAACCACTTCACTCTGCTGCCACTCAGGGTTAGTTCCAGGGAGATCACTTTGGCTACTATACAAGGAATGAATTGGAGAGGAGGCAAGGCTGTAGGCAAGGAGAACAGTTGCAATGTGGGTGTAAGAGTCCAGATAAGAAATGATGCATCAGTGAGGTAAGAGAGAGGAAATGGACGGGTTCAAAGGATATGTTTGGAGACAGAATTGATAGTAAATGGCTTGGACTGACTGTAGAGTGTAAGGGAGAAGGGGCTAAACATCTCAGGTGTCAGGGTAGGTGATCATTCCACTAACAAGACTCTTATTAGAGTAAGAATGGGAGGAGAAAGGTCAGGTGGACTTGAAAGCAGCTGTGGAATATGAAGGTGTCATGTACAGAACACAGGTGGTTATTTGAAGCTGGAATTTCAAAGGAGGCTCTGAGCCTGAAATTTAGATTTGGGAGTCATCAGTAGAAGTTGTGATTATGTATGCGATTGCCCAGGGAAGTTTTAGAAATGGGTCCCTACTGGCTTGATGTGACTTGCAGATGTAGGTAGATGGTTTTGCTTCCTTTGGCATAAAGTGAGAAGAGTAGGGAGCTTGGAAGAGAATTCCAGGGAGAACCAGCTACCATCATGTCTCTAAGAGTAGAAGAATAAGAAGAAGCAAAGTAAATGATAGAATGAGCAAAATTATGTCACTGTCTTCTACCAGCAATTAGTAGAAACAGACATGTAAGTACCTAAAGTTTGACAACTTCAGAAACAATAGTTTATTAAAGAAGGGATAAAGGACGTCTACATGTTGAAGATTTCAGCATAGAGACAGACTATCTAACTATGTTAAGAAAAAAAAAAGTACTATTTAGACTCTCCTGGAAGGACATTTGAATATGTCTACTTTGAGCTTTGTTATAAGCAAGGTCAATGTGAGTTCTTGCAGTTGGGTTTAATCATACAGTATGGTTCACAGGGATGAGCTTTCCAAGTGCAGGCTAAGGTGCATTTCTGGAGGTACTGCTGCTTTCACAGAGTACTGGGAGGTCTAACTTAGCATTTCACCCATTGTATAAGTAATCTTAACATGTAAAAGATTATGTCAGTGGAATAGCCAACAATTTCAAGAGAAGATCATGTTCTCTATGTTCTCTTTGGGAAGACTTCAGGCTGAACCTCAGTCTTGAAGACAGTGGTGATGATTACATCATGACAGGAGTCATGAAACGAAAGGATCATACTTAGTGTTTGTTGGGAGATTTTATAGGGAGTGAATTAGTCTGTTCTCGTGCTGGTAATAAAGACATACCTGAGACTGGGTAATTTATGAAGGAAAGAGGTTTAATGGATTCACAGTTCCACATTGCTGGGGAGGTCTTACAATCATGGCAGAAGGCAAAAGAAAGCAAAGGCCCATCTTACATGGTGGCAGGCAAGAGAGCTTGTGTAGGGGAACTCCCTTTATAAAACCATCAGATCTTGTGAGACTTAGTCACTATCAAAAGAATAGCATAGGAAAGTCCCACCCCCATGATTCAATTACCTCCCAGTAGGTCCCTCCCCTGACATGTGAGAAATATGGGAGCTACAATTCCAGATGAGATTTGGGTGAGGACACAGCCATATCATTTTTACCTCATTGTACCATGTTATTTTGAAATGCCACTGAGAAAAAATGATATCACCAGAGACTTTTTTGATGAGTGTATCTACCTCAGTAATGTTAAAGCATCAACTGCTAAAATTTAGAATGATACAGTAAGAAATCATTTTGATTAGAAATTAAATTAGAAAATTAATTAGAAGAAATTAATATTTAGAAATGTTTAACATGGATCAGCTTAGACCTCAATATTTTTAGGTGCATGTGGTAGGGCAGGCTACATTAAATTTGGGCCTTGCTCTTGTACTTACTACTTAACTATCAGCAGAATTTTAAGAGGAAAAGTTCTGTGTATTTGCATATTTCAAGCACAGTGAATTTGATTATAAACACTTTAGAGACAAACTGTTTCCATTATAATAAAAGTCATGTTATCTGGCACTGCACCCATTGGAAAGTTTTGAAAACCAGCATTTTTCAAATGTAGTTCTTCATTCTTGAAACTGGTTTCAACACTACAACTAAAGCAAACAGGCTAGAATTCCTATGAGAATAATATCAAAAAGAACGAAAATAAGATGCTAATGGTGACATAGAAAGAGAGAACTGTGATGTCATTTATTTTAGGTATATCTTGCTATGTAACAAACTACTCATAACAAAGGCTGAAAATGACAATGGTTTATTATCTGTCACCATTCTGTGCATTGCCTGGGTGGTCCTTCTGCTCTGGTCACTCAGTTGACTGCCTTGACCTGGGAACTGGGCTGGAATTAAGCATGCAAGGTGGCCTTTCTCACATGTCTGAGGGCTTGAAGCTGACTGTCAGCTAAACTGATTGATTTATCCTCCAGGGTTTCATGTGTCATCTCTCTCCACGGTTTCTCCACATGGCCCCTTTCTCCATGGCCTCTCTCTTCCTCATAGCATGACAGTTGAACTCCCAGATAGCAGAAGTAGATACTACCAGTCCTCTCAATGTCTAGACCCCGAACTCATACAAGTCCCTGCCATTGCATCCTGTTGGTCGAAGCAAATCACAAGGCCAGATTCAAAGGAGGGGAAATAATCTTTACCTCTTGATGGGAGGAGTGGCCTCTAACTAAAAGAACTGGTGGAATTGCTGGTGACCATCTTTGGAGATAATTAACCATATCACTATGAGTAGATTTTCTGGGAGGAGGGCTGCTTTGGCTCTTTCTAGGGCAGTGGTAAATACACAAACACTGGTACTTATTAAAAAGCAAAATACACAAACTAAATACACAAATTAAATACACAAACACTGGTACTTATAAAATATCCTATTGGTCTGTCTGTGCTAGGAAAAATTGTTCCTCAGTAGCCTTTGCAAAATTTAAGATTGTGCTCCACTAAAGATTACATTTCTAATAAGCGTTAGGTTAAATGCTGGGGAAACAGCCATAAACAACACAGACGTAATTGCTTCCCTCATGCATTTTAGTACTGAGATCTTAAGGTACTTTTTCAGTGTGAAGATTTTTAGAGCATGGAAATAAAAGTAAGATTTACACTCAAATGAAGTTATTGTCGACCTCTGTAGAGAACACTTTGTTTTGTCAAATGAAAAATAACTCTCTAGTCAAAATGAGCTTTTGCTAAATTAAATGGTCTTAATTTAAAGGGACACTTAAGAGATTTGCCAGGGAAAGAATCAGCAGTTGATAACTGTTTAATGCCATTCAATGACAGTGATTTCTGCTTAAGTGAGATGAGCTTACCATCTCAGATAGGAAGTTGCTTTATTTTATTTTATTTTTTTTTTTTGAGACAGAGTCTTGCTCTGTCACCCAGGCTGGAGTGCAGTGGCACCATCTCGGTTCACTGCAACCTCTGCATCTTGGGTTCAAGTAATTCTTCTGCCTCAGTCTCCTGAGTAGCTGGGATTACAGGGCATGCTACCACACCTGGCTAATTTTTGTATTTTTAGTAGAGACAGGGTTTTACCATGTTGGCCAGGCTGATCTCAAACTCCTGACCTCAAGTGATCCACTCACCTCGACCTTCCAGGGTGCTGGGATTATAGCTGTGAGCCATTGCACCCAGTCTTTTTTGGCTTATTACTCATAATGTTTGCATTACAAGGTGGGTGGGGTGTACATATGTGTATGTACAAATTGTCTTTGATTCCTTGTTCGTAATCTTGTATGCTTTCTTGGGTGACACAGGGTGAGGGCTGATTTACAGGGCTCTTGACTTCTGGCTTATACACCTGGTCTAAACTTTAAAATACATGATTAAGATAACTAAACCAAGGTATACACTTAGGTAAGTTTTGAAGGACTCTGCGACTCTTCTCTTACAAAGGGATGAAATCAATTGAGGTGTATTTTTGTTAAAATCATCTTTTGCTAGCAAGAAGTATGCCTAATGCCACATATAGAACATATGCTACAAATCAGGGTGAGTCCTTGGTGTTACAGTGCTGTCAATGATTCATATCATAGACATGAAATCATTTACCAAAATGGAAAAGATTAAGCTGATTGTTTAACATCTGGCCCGCCATCAGCATTAGTGTTTTTAATCATCCAAAATATACCTCTCGTGTCACTCTTAATTTATTATATATTAGGTGCTGGGTTAATAGTGCTGACCTTAGGCCGGGTACAGTGGCTCACACCTGTAATCGCAGAGCTTTGGGAGGCCAAGGTGTGCAGATCATTAGGTCAAGAGATTGAGACCAGCCTGGCCAACATGGTGAAACCCTATCTCTACTAAAAATACAAAAATTAGCCAGGTGTGGTGGCCTGTGCCTGTAGTCCCAGGTACTCAGGAGGCTGAGGCAGGAGAATCACTTGAACCCGGGAGGCAGAGGTTGCAATGAGCCGAGACCACGCCACTGCACTCCAGCCTGGCAACAGCGAGACTCCGTCTCAAAAACAAAACAACAACAACAACACACACACACACAAAACCAGTGCTGACCTCAGGTATTTAAGTGACAGACCAAAGTGTTTAAGTACAGAATAATATTCACAGATACTTTATTCTAAATTATAGACTTTTCATAACCTGTGATGTTAAAATTAATGCAATTTGTCTAACTGCAGGTGCTTGGTGAATACCTGAAAGTGTTGACATGAAAATAAACAAGGCAATGCTGTTTACCCAAGGCAATTAAACATATCAATTTTCTTCAAGAAACTCTCCCTTACCTGGGCTTCCATGGCTCGTATCTCTGTTCATATTCTTCTTACCACTCTAACCCTTCTTTTGAGTTTCTTTTTCTGCATTTTCTTCCTATTCCTTTCCTTTAAATACTGCAGTTTCCTTAACTTTGACCTCTTTTCTTAGTCATTTCACTCTCTGACCACTCTTATTCATTCGTATGAACTTTTGATTCTAAGCCCTTAACTCCCATGCATACTGAGGCCTAGGCCAAACCTCTTTTCAGAACTTTAAAACCCATCTACTCAACTATCTCTTAAACATCCCCATTTAATTTTCACAAAAGAATTTTATAATGAAACATGCCAAAAGAGGAGCTCATTACCTTTGCCACCAAACCTCCATTCCTAAGCTCCAACTGTTCTGGTTGGCACTGCCATCCAGCCATCAACTCAGGAATTCAGGAGTCATTTCAAGGTGCCTGCCTCTTCTCAGCTTTGATTTCATAAGTGACTAAATCCTGTTGATTATTTTTGTGTAAGCTCCTCCAAGAACAGGCCTTGCCTTTCTCTTCAGCTCTAAATCTACTGCTATAGTTCAGATCCTTATCATCTCAGCCTGGACAATTAGGATAGCATCCTGTACTCCCTTCTCTAACCTATACTCTATGCTGCCCATCTCCCCCTACCATGAAAGCTTTTTAATACAAAAATCTTATTACTCTGTGGCCCTGCTTAATAATTTAGTAGTTGTCTTCAAATTGTGTAGATACATAATGTACCTCTTCAATAAAGAAAAAACATCAACATATGCCCATATGTGTGTGTATGTGTATATATATATGTGTGTGTGTATATATATACACACACACACACACATCTTCCCTTAAAAACTGTCAACATGTATTACCACACAAATATAAGATACACATAAATAAAAATGATGGTATTACTATAATGTAATTAGACATTTAAATATTTACTTCCAACATTTCAGCACTGTATACCACAGCCCTGGGGGAGGATACACCCACTGTGGAAGCCTCTGAACTACTGGATAAACTCCAAAGTTTTAATATGGTTTACACTATCTGGTCTCTCTCTGCCTCTCTAGCCATTGACCTTAACACACACAGCATGCTGTAATTTAGTCATTCTGAACCACTGTAGCTCCCTGACTACACCATGCTGTTGAATGCCTCTGTGCCTTTGCTCCCTCTGTTTTCTCAGCTCATAGCACCATCCTCAGCCTTATCTAGCTGGTGACCATTTATTGAACTTTTAGGGCTCAGTTCATAAACCTTCTCATTATTGAAGTCTTTCCTACAATTTTACTCAAAAATGCTCTGTAGAGAACTTCTGCAAGAGTGCTGTGTTAGGCCATTCTTGCATTGCTATAACAAAATACTTGAGACTGGGCAATTTATAAAGAAAAGAGGTTTAATTGGCTCATGGTTCTGAAGGCTGCATGGGATGCATCATGCCAGGCATCTATTTGGCTTCAGGTGCCACATACTTTTCAACAACCAGATCTCACAAGATCTCACTCGCTATTGAAAGGACAGCACCAAGGGGATGGTGCTAAACCATTGATGAAAAATCTGCCCCCGTGATCCAGTCACTTCCCACAAGACCCCACCTCCAACAATGGAGATTAACTCTCAATATGAGTTTGGGAGGGGACATCCAAACTATATCACTCATACCTCACTACATTTCCTTGTATCTATAATTGTCTACTGATGCCAGACCCTATAATCTGGTGTAATTGAGTTCTTTCCAACCCCTGCCTTTCTCTCTCACTCTGTATTTCTAACACATAAGAAAACAGTATGATTACATATTTGTGGAATGCATGAATAAATTTATGTTTATCTTAAAATCAGAAGGTGAAGTCAAGTCCTAGAATAACAAGCCAAGCTACCAATTGATGAGAATCAGCTATTTTTAGACAACTGTAATATGTTTGTAATTTACATTATCTCCAATCCCTCAAACAGTCTTAGAAGGTAAATGTCTTATTCTGTTCATGCTGCTATATCAGAATACCATAAAATAGGTGCTTATGAGTAACAGATACTCATTTCTCATAGTTCTCAAAGCTGAGAAATCCCAGACCAAGGCACTGACAGAGTCAGTGTCTGATGAGGGACCTGTTCCTTGGTTCACAGAGGTCTGTCTTCTCACTGTGTTTGCTCATTGTAGAGGAGGTGAGGATGGTGTCTGGGGGCCTCTTTTAATAGGGTACTAATCCCATTCATGAGGATTCCACCCTTACGACCCAGTCAATTCCCAAAGGTCCCACATCCTAATATCATTACACTGGGGAGTGGAGTTTCAACATATGAAGTTAGGGGGACATAAAGATTCATTCCATAGCAGTATATATTATCATTTCTGTTTTACATATGCAGGAGCCAGGATGCAGTGATGAGAAGAATTTTCTCCACATCATCCAGGAAGTTTAACTATATTGCTGGTGGAGGCCTTTGTCACAACACCTCCTACTTTTTGTCTTTTTCTTAATTACTTTTATCCTCTTGATTAAAAACAAAAAAACAACAAAAAAACTCTTTCAGTGGTTTCTGACTTGAGGAGGAAGGGGCCACCCATTATGAATATTGCTTACCACTGAGAGCACTCCTTCCCACCCACCCAGAATAAGAAACTATAATGTTTGGAGGGCAATTCTTAGTTCTTAGCTTTATTCCCCTCTGTTCATTTATTTGGGAGATTTTAAATGACTTTTCTTTGGTTTCAAAGATATGAGGTTTTTTTTTTTTTTTTTACTTTTCTGCATTCTGGTTCTAGATCCATGAAAAACTACTTTGTAGTATTTAATCACAAAGAAATATATAGAATAAAAATATGGTAAAAAGCAGAGAAATAAGGACGTCTCATGATCTACCTACCCAATTTAAGAATTAGTACATTCTGACCAAGATGGCCAATTTGGAAACAGATACAGTCCATGGTTCTCATGGAGAATGAAAATGGTGAGTTAATTCCGTATCTTCAACTGAGATATCCAGATTCTTGCACTGGGACTGACTAGGTGGACTACTCAACCCACAGAGAGTGAGGAAAAGTAGGGTGGGGTGATGGCCCACCTGAGAGCAGCTCGGAATCAGAAAAGCCCCCGCCCTCAGCCAAGACAGGCAGTGAGTATTGTGTGACCCTGGCTAGGAAACCACGCTTTTCCCATGGATCTCTGAAACCCATGGATCAGGAGAGCCCCTTGTGAGCCCATGCCACAAGGGTTTTGGGTCCAAAGCACAGAGATGTGCGAAGTCTTGGTGGGGTGCAGGGTGGCCACTCCAGCACACACAGAAACCCAGGAGTTGTTAGGCATATTCTGGCCCTGGGAATTCTGGCAAAGCAGGAGATCTGATTTTATTCCCCTAGGAAGGGGTCTTTATTCAGGGAGTCAAGTGGCATTGTTCTGCGGGCCCCACTCCCATGGCACCTCACAAGTTAAGACCCATTTGCTTGGAATTCCAGCTGTCTAGGAGCAGCAGGCTGAAGACTGCCTGAGACACACCAAGTTCTTGGGGGATAGTCAGCCACCATCTCTGCAATTCCAGTCAGCCGTTGTAGCCTGCTGGCTCTGAGGAGTCTGGGCAGTCCAGAACAGCAGTCTTCCACAAGGCAGCAGATCATGGCCAGACTGCTTCTTTAAGTGGGACCCTGATCCATCCCTCATCACTGGGTAGGGCCTCCCTGTGGGAATTTCAGCAACACCAGCCAGGGTTATACAAAGAGATCTCTGATCTCTCCCTAGGGTGGAGCCACTGGGAAGAGGGGCAGTCACTGTATCTGCAGTTCCACTGACTTATCTTTCCTGCCTGCTGGCTCTGGAGAATCGGGGTAGTTTGGATGAGGGGTGTTTCCCCTGGCACAGTGCACTTGCTCTGCCAAGAGGCAGTCAGACTACTTCTTTAAGTGAGTCCCTGGTCCCATTCCTCCTGGCTGGGTGAAACCTCCCAACAGGGGTCTCCAGACACCTACAGGAGCATTCGGACTGGCATCAGATCTGTGCCCCTCTGGGACAGAGCTCCCAGAGGAAGGAGCAGGCTGCTACCTTTGCTATTTCACAGTCTTCACTGGTGATATCTCCAGATGTGGGAGGGACCAAGGTGACTAGGGTCTGGAGTGGACCCCTGGCAATCTGCAGCAGCCCTACAGTTGCTAACAGTCAGTGGCCTGTCTGTTAAAGAAAAAAAAAAAAAAAAGAAAGAAACAGAAATCAACAACAATATCAACAATAAGACCCCCAAAAAACCCGTTCTGAGGTCAGCAACCTCAAAGACCAAAGGAGGATAAGCCCACAAAGATGAGAAAGAATCAGTGCAAAAATGATGAAAACTCAAAAAGCCATAGTGCCTCTTCTCCTCTAAGTGACTGCAACACCTCTCCAGCAAGGGCACAAAACTGGGCTGAGGCTGAGATGGCTGAATTGACAGAAGTAGGCTTCTGAACGTGGGTAATAACAAACTTCAGTGAGCTAAAGGAGCATGTTCTATCCCAAAGCAAATAAACGAAAAATCATGATAAAACAGTATCGATGTTGATAACTAGAATAGCCAATTTAGAAAGGAGCATAACTAACCTAATGGAGCTGAAAAACACAAGATGAGAATTTCACAATGCAATCACAAGTATCAATAGCAGAATAGGCCATGCAGAAGAAAGAATATCAGAGCTTGAAGACTGTCTTTCTGAAAAAAGACAGGTAGGCAATAATAGAGAAAAAAGAATTAAAAGGAACAAACAAAATCTCCAAGAAATATGGGACTATGTAAAAAGACTGAACCTATGACTAATTGGGGTACATGAAAGAGACGGATAGGACAGAACCAAGTTACAAATCATACTTTAGGATTTCATACAAGAGATCTTCCCAACCTAGCAAGACAGGACAGCATTCAAATTCAGGAAATGCAGAGAACCCTAGTAAGATACTCCATGAGAAAGAAGATCAACCTCAAAACACATAATCATCAGATTCTCCAAGGTTGAAATGAAAGAAAAAATGCTAAAGGCAAGGAATCCAACTTACAAGGGATGTAAAGGACCTCTTCAAAGAGAACTACAAACCACTGCTCAGTGAAATAAAAGAGGACACAAACAAACGGAAGAACATACCATGCTCATGGATAGGAAGAATCAATATCGTGAAAATGGCCATACTGCCCAAGGTAATTTATAGATTCAATGCCATCCCCATCAAGCTACCAATGAGTTTCTTCACAGAATTGGAAAAAACTGCTTTAAAGTTCATATGGAACCAAAAAAGAGCCCGCATTTCCAAGACAATCCTAAGTCAAAAGAACAAAGCTGGAGGCATCATGCTACCTGACTTCAAACTATACTACAAGGCTACAGTAACCAAAACAGCATGGTACTGGTACCAAAACAGAGATATAGACCAATGGAACAGAACAGAGTCCTCAGAAATAATACCACACATCTACAGCCATCTGATCTTTGATAAACCTGAGAAAAACAAGAAAGGGGGAAATGATTCCCTATTTAATAAATGGTGCTGGGAAAATTGGCTAGCCATAAGTAGAAAGCTGAAACTGGATCCTTTCCTTACTCCTTATACGAAAATTAATTCAAGATGGATTAGAGACTTAAATGTTAGACCTAATATCATAAAAACCCTAGAAGAAAACCTAGGGAATACAATTCAGGACATAAGCATGGTCAAGGACTTCATGTCTAAAACACCAAAAGCAATGGCAACAAAAGCCAAAATTGACAAATGGGATCTAATTAAACTAAAGAGCTTCTGCACAGCAAAAGAAACTACCATCAGAGTGAACAGGCAACCTACAGAATGGGAGAAAATTTTTGCAATCTACTCATCTGACAGAGGGCAAATATCCAGAATCTACAAAGAACTCAAACAAATTTACAAGAAAAAAACAACCCCATCAAAAAGTGGGCAAAGGATATGAACAGACATTTCTCAAAAGAACACATTCATACAGCCAACAGACACATGAAAAAATGCTCAGCATCACTGGCCATCAGAGAAATGCAAATCAAAACCAGCAATGAGATACCATCTCACACCAGTTAGAATGGCAATCATTAAAAAGTCAGGAAACAACAGGTGCTGGAGAGGATGTGGAGAAATAGGGACACTTTTACACTGTTGGTGGGATTGTAAACTAGTTCAACCATTATGGAAAACAGTATGGTGATTCCTCAAGGATCTAGAACTAGAAGTACCATACGACCCAGTCATCCCATTACTGGGTATATACCCAAAGGATTACAAATCATGCTGCTATAAAGACACATGCACACATATGTTCATTGCAGCACTATTCACAATAGCAAAGACTTGGAATCAACCCACATGTCCATCAGTGACAGACTGGATTAAGAAAATGTGGCACATATACACCATGGAATACTATGCAGCCATAAAAAAGGATGAGTTTGTGTCCTTTGTAGGGACATGGATGCAGCTGGAAACCATCATTCTCAGCAAATTATCACAAGAACAGAAAACCAAACACCGCATGTACTCACTCATAGGTGGGAACTGAACAATGAGATCACCTGGACTCGGGAAGGGGAACATCACACATCGGGGCCTATCATGGGGAGGGGGGAGGGGGAAGGGATTGCATTGGGAGTTATACCTGATGTAAATGATGAGTTGATGGGTGCCTACGAGTTGATGGGTGCAGCACACCAACATGGCACAAGTATACATATGTAACAAACCTGCACATTATGCACATGTACCCTAGAACTTAAAGTATAATAATAAAAAAAGAAAATGTGTGGGAGTAAAAGCCAAGCTCTTACTTAACAGAGTGCCTGGTGTGCAGTAAACATGAATTATCTTCCTCCTTCTCTATCCTTATGCCTGCTGCACTGACCCCAGGATCCACAGAGGAGGGTGACAAAAAGTGTCACAGCAGATAGCTCATGAATTGCATCCTTTTCATTAGTTAGCTAAAAACTCTTTCCACTCTTGTCTTCTTCCCTTTGCATTTTTTTTTCTCCAACAGGAAACCCACTGTTTTTTTGTTTCTCTACCAAAATGTGTCAGGTTGCCTTCCTTTAGGGCTAGGCCAGCAGGCTCTATGATGGGATCTAGTTTTTCTCATTGTATTAGTTTTCCCTTGTTTGAATGAAGAAAGTGATTATAAACCTGGATTACTGTTCAAAAAAAAAAAAAATGTTAAAGGCAGCAAGAGAGAAAGGCCAGGTCACCTACAAAGGGAAACCCATCAGACTAACAGTGGACCTCTCAGTGAAAACCCTACAAGCCAGAAGAGAGTGGGGGCCAATATTCAACAGTCTTAGGGAAGAGAATTTCTAACCCAGAATTTTATATCTGGCCAAACAGCATCATAAGTGAAGGAGAAATATGATCCTTTCAGATAAGCAAATGCTGAAGGAATTTGTCACCACTGGGTCTGTCTTGTGAGAGCTCCTGAAGGAAGCACTAAATATGAAAAGGAAAAACCATTACCAGCCACTACAAAAACACACTGAAGTACACAGACCAGTGATACTGTGAAGAAACCACATAAACAAGTCTGAAAAATAACCTGCTAGGATGATAATGACAGGATCAAATTCACATGTAACACTATTAATCTTAAATGTAAATGGACTAAATATCCTAATTAAACATTACAGAATAGCAAGCTGGATTAAGAGCCAGGACCCATTGGTATGCTGTCTTCAAGAAACCCATTTCATGTGCAAAGACCCACATAATAAAGGGATGCAGGAAAATTTACCCAGCAAATGGAAAGCAGAAGAAAAAGGAGTCACAATCCTAGTTTCTGACAAAACAGACTTAAACCAATAAAGATCAAAAAAGACAAAGAAGGGCATTACATAATGGTAAAGGGCTCAATTCAGCAAGAACAGCTAACTATCCTAAGTAAATAAGGACCCAATAAAGGAGCACCCAGATTCATAAAGCAAGTTCTTAGAGACCTACAAAGAGACTTAGACTCCCACATAATAACACCCCACTGACAATACCAGACAGATCATTGAGACAGAAAATTAACAAAGATATTCAGGACCTGAACTGAACTCTGGATCAAGCAGACATGATAAATATCTGCAGAGCTGTCCACCCCCAAACAACAAAATATACATTCTTCTCTTGGCCAAATGGCACTTACTCCAAAATTGGTCACGTAATCAGAAGTAAAACACTCCTCAGCAAATGCAAAAGAACTGAAATCATAACAATCCCTCAGACCACAGCACAATCAAAATAGAACTCCAAATTAAGAAATTCACTCAAAACCACAAAACTACATGGAAATTGAGCAATCTGCTCCTGAAGGACTCCTGGGAAAATAATGAAATTAAGGTAGAAATCAAGAAGTTTATTTAAACTAATGAGAACAAAGAGACAATGTACCAGTATCTCTGGGATACAACTAAAGCACTGTTAAGAAGGAAATTTATAGCACTAAATGCCCACATCAAAAAGCTAGAAAGATCTCAAATCAATAACCTAACATCTTAACTAAAAGAACCAGGGAACCAAGAGCAAACAAACCTCAAAGCTAGCAGAAGATGAGAAATAATCAGGATCAGAGTGATACTGGAGGAGATAGAGCCAAGAAAAACCCTTAAAAATCAGTGAATCCAGGAGCTGGGTTTTTTGCAAAAAATGAGAAAAAAGACCACTAGATAGACTGAAAAGGAAAAAAGAGAAGAATCAAGTAGGTACAATCAGATACAAGGCGGATATCACCAGTGACCCCACAGAAATACAAACAACCATCAGAGAACACTATAAACACCTGTATGTACCAACACTAGAAAATCTAAAATAAATGGATAAATTCCTGGACACATACACCCTCTCAAGACTGAACCAAGAAGAATTTGAATTCCTGAATAGACCAGTGATGAGTTCTGAAATTGAGGCAGTAATAAATATTCTACCAACCAAAAAAAACCCAGGACCAGATGGATTTACAGTTGAATTCTACCAGAGGTACATAGAAGAGCCAGTACCATTTCTACTGCAACTATTCCAAAAATTGGAAAATGAAGCACTCCTCCCTAACTCATTTTATGATGCCAGCATCATCCTGACACCAAAACCTGGAAGAGATACAACAGAAAAAGAAAACTTCAGGCCAGTATCCCTGACAAACATTGATGCAAAAATCCTCAACAAAATACTAGCAAACCGAATTCAGCAGCACATCAAACAGCTTATCCACCACAATCAAGTTGGCTTCATCCCTGGAATGCAAGGTTGGTTCAACATATGCAAATTAATAAAGATAATTCATCACATAAACAGAACTAACAACAAAAACCACATAATTATCTCAATAGATGCAGAAAAGACCTTCAATAAAATTTGTCATTGTAAGGTCAGCCAAGAGAAAGGACGAGAGAGAGAGAGACCCAAGTTCAGGCAAGCCTTTATTTAACCTGCTGGCTCCTCCATTACAGATAGGGGAGACAGCCCTGAGCTTACAAGATGAGGGGTTTATACTGGGGAGAGAGATCCTGGGGTCATTTTTGGTGAACTTTGCCATATGTCACCTTGCGATGTTTATGGTAGCAGCTAGATGAAGGAACTTACAGGATGGATTAGGTAAAGTTTGTTTATGCTTCCCACCATCTCCCTCTGTGTGATCTGGATGGTTTGTAATTGGGGTTTGTTTATTGTAGCAGGACTTGATAGGTAAAGTCTGTTGGCTTCACCATGGCACTTAGATAAGGGCTTAAAATGTAAAAAGTTTTGGGGGAAGGTTGGGCAGCATGGAGAGGTTTGGGGGGAGTGTTGGCAGTACCAAGAAGCTTTTTGGGGTGGTTTGTCCCATAAAGTCATCCGTTTATGTTAAAAACCCTGAATGAACTAGGTATTGAAGGACCATGCCTCAAAATAGTAAGAGCTATATATGACAAATGCACAGCCAATATTAAACTGAATAGGGAAAAGTTGGAAGCATTCCCCTTGAAAATCGGGACAAGATAAGGATGCCTTCTCTCACCATTCCTATGCAACATAGTGTAGGATGTTCTGGCTAGGGTCAGCAAGAGAAAGAAATAAAGGGTATTCAAAAGAAAATAGAAGAAGTCAAATTATCTTGGTTTGCAGATGACATGATCCTCTATCTAGAAAACTCTTTGTCTCAGCCTAAAAGCTTCTTAAGCTGATAGACAACTTCAGCAAAATTTCAGGATATGAAATCGAAGTGCAGAGATCATTAGCATTCCTATACACCAACAACAGACAAGCAGAGAGCCAAATCATGAATGAACTCCCATTCACAATTGCCACGAAGACAATACAATGTCTTGGAATACAGTTAACAAGGAAGTGAAGGTCCTATTCAAGAAGAACTACAAACCACTGCTCAAGGAAATCAGAACACAAAAAAATGGAAAAACATTCCATGCTCATGTACAGAAAGAATATCATGAAAATGGCCATACTTGTCAAAGTAATTTATCAATGCTATTCCTATTAAACTACCAGTGCCATTTTTGACAGAATTAGAAAAAAAAATCCATTTTAAAATTCATATGGAGTAAGAGCCCATATAGCCAAGACAATTGTAAACAGGAACAGCAAAGCTATAAGTATCATGCTACCCGACTTCAAACTATACTACAAGGCTACAGTAACCAAGACACCATTGTACTGGTACAAAACAGATACATAGACCAACGGGACTGAATAGAGAACTCAGAAATAAGGCCACCCTCCTACAACCATCTAATCTTTGACAAACCTGGCAAAAGCAATGAGAAAATGATCCCCTATTTAATAAATGGTTCTGGGAGAACTGGTTAGCCATATGCAGAAGATTGAAACTGGACTCCCTCCTTACATCATATACAAAAATGAAGATGGATTAAAGACTTAAATGTAAAACCCAAAACTATAAAAACCATAGAAGAAAAGCTAGGTAATACCACTCTGGACATAGGCATGGGTAAAGATTTCATGACGAAAATGCCAAAAGCAATGGCAAAAAAAGCAAAAATTGACAAATGGGATCTAATTAAACTAGAGTGTCTGCAAGCAAAAGAAACTGTCATCAGAGTGAACAGACAACCTACAGAATGGGAGAAAATTTGTGCAATCTATCCATCTGACAAAGATCTAATATCCAAGGTCTACAAGGAACTTACAAAAAATTACAAGAAAAAAACAATCCTATTAAAAATTAGACAAAGGACTTTTGGAAGAAAATTTGTGTAATCTATCCATCTGACAAAAGTCTAATATCCAAGGTGTACAGGGAACTTAAACAAAAAATTATAATAAAAATACAACCCCATTATAAAGTAGGCAAAGGACATGAGCAGACATCTCCCAAAAGAGGACATTCATGGGGCCAAACATGAAAAAAAGCTCAACATCTCTGATTATTAAAGAAATGCAAATCAAAACCAAAATGAGATGCCATCTTATGCCAGACAGAATCGTGGTTATTAAAAAGTCAAGAAACAACAGATGCTGACGAGGTTGCTGAGAAAAAGGAACACTTTTACATTGTTGGAGGGAGTGTAAATTAGTTCAACATTGTGGAAGACAGTGTGGCAACACCTTAAAGACCTAGAACAAGAAATGCCATTTGACCTAGCAATTCCATTACTGAGTATATACCCAAAGGAATATAAATTATTCTATTATAAAGATACATACACAGGTATGTTCATGGCAGCACTAGTCACAATAGCAAAGACATGGAATCAATCCAAATGCCCATCAATGGTAGATTGAATAAAGAAAATGTGGTACATATACAACATAGAATACTATGCACCATTAAAAGGAGTGAGATCATGTCCTTTGCAGGGATATGGTTGGAGCTAGAAGCTGTTGTCCTCAGCAAGCTACTGCAGGAATAGAAAACCAAATACCACATGTTCTCATTTATAAGTAGGAGCTAAATGATGAGAAAATATGGACACGTGGGGAAACCACATACACTGGGGCCTGTTGGTGGGGGTGAGGGGGGAGAGAGCATCAGGAAGAATAGCTAGTAGATGCTGGGCTTAATACCTATGTGATGGGATGATCTTTGCAGCAAACCACCATAGCACTTGTTTACCTATGTAAAAAACCTGCACATCCTGTACATGTACCTTGGAATTTAAAATAAAAGTTGAAAATAAAAAGAATTAGTTCATTACCAAGGCATTTGAATCTGTGTGACTCATTGTTATGCCTATTTTCTAGGTAACAATTATCCTGAAATATTTTTCTGTTTGTTCGTTTCTGCTTTCGAGACAGTCTCACTCTGTCACTCAGGCTGGAGTGCAGTGGCACAATCTCGGCTCAGTGCAACTTCCAACTCCTGGTTCAAGCAATTCTTGTGCTTCAGCCTTCCAAGTAGCTGAGATTACAGGAATATGCCAGCACGCCTGGCTCATTTTTGTATTTTTAGTAGAGACGGGGATTCACCATGTTGCCCAGGCTGGCCTCAAGCTCCTGGCCTCAGGTGATCCACCTGCCTTGGTCTCCCAAAGTGCTGGGATTACAGGCATGAGCCATTGTGCCCAGAAGTTTTTGCTTGACGTCTTAATTATGAAATCTTTCTTTTCACTAAGAACAGAAACATATTAATTTGTATTTTATTCTAAAATTTAAAGTTTATCATTGACAAATCTTTAATTACCCTGGAATTGATTTGATATAGATATTAGCAATCTAACTCCATTTTCCATTCCACCCTCCATTTTAGTAGCCAATGGTCAAACAATTTAAGGAACTGTTTTACCTTTCCTCACTGATTGGCAATGCTGCTTCTTCATGTAGCAAATTTAAGTGGCTCTGTTTCTGAACGTGCAATTCTATTTTATTGGCTAATTTATCCACACTTAAGACAAAATCACATTCTCTTGTCAAAATCACATAATACACTTTGCTATCTAATAGGACCACTTATTTTTTCTTCTTTTAAGTATCTGCACTATTCTTGGTTCTTTGTAATTCTTAAATAACAAGAATTATTTCCTCTGGTTTCTAAACAGCAACACAACAAAAACAAAAACAGAAATAATAATTTCTCTTTTATTTTGAGAGGGATTGATTTGAAGCCATATAGTGATTTGAGGATAATTGATATTTTGTTGTCTGTGATAAGCAGATGTCTCTATTCTTTACTGTTTTTAAATATTCATAATTTTATCTATAAAGGGTTTATGCATAATTTAAAAGTTAAACTTCCAGGATTTTTTTCCTTTAAAAAAATTATGGTATTACACTTCACACTTAAGTCCATGATCCATCTGAGTAAATTTTTGTATAAAGCATGGATTTATTATTTGTCTATTTCTCCTTTCAGTTCTATCAGTCTCTGACATATTTTGAGGATCTGTATTTGGTACGTGTACACTTAGGATTGCTGTATTTTCTTGGTAAATTGGCCCTTTGATGACATTTTGACTCTGGAATGTCTAAATACATGGTAATTTGGTTTTTGTTTTTGGCTCTGAAGTCTGTATTCTTATCTGATAGTAACATAGTCACTCCTACTTTCTTTTGATTAATGTTTACACGATTTATTTTTTCCCCTCCTTTTACTTTCATTATGCATGTATTGTTATATTTGAAGTTTCTGGTAGACAGCATATACTTGTATCATGTTTTTTAATCTACTCTGACAATATCTGCCTTTTAGTTAGTTTACTTGGGTGATTTACACTTAATATAATTATTTACATTTAACATAAAAGGTTTATGTCTGCCACCTAAGATGCCTCCAGTCTTCCTAATTGTTGTGTCTTAAAACTTCAAAAACAAAAAGAAGTTTCATTATTGTAATAATTTAATTTGACTCACTTCCATATTTTAAGCTTTTATTTTAGGTTCAGGGGTACATGTGCAAGTTTTGTTAAATAGTTAAACTCATGTCATGGGAGTTTGTTGTACAGATTATTTCATCACCCAGGTACTAGGCCTAGTACCCAGTGGTTATTTTTTCTGTTCCTTTCCCTCTTCCTGCCTTCCATCCTCAAGTAGGCCCCAGTGTCTGTTGTTCCCCTCATAGGGTCCCTGTGTTCTCATCATTTAGCTCCCACTTCTAAGTGAGAACATGTGGCATTTGGTCTGTGTCTGCATTAGTTTGCTAGGGATAACGGCCTCCAGCTCCATCCATGTTCTTGCAAAGGACATGATAACATTCTTTTTTATGGCTGTGCGGTATATATTCACAACATTTTTTTTTTTATCCAGTCTGTTGTTGATGGGCATTTTGATTTATTCCATGTATTTGCTATTGTGAATAGTGCTGCAATGAATCTATGCATCCATGTGTCCTTATGGTAGAATGATTTGTATTCCTTTGGGTATATACTCAGTAATAGGATTGCTGAGTAGAATAGCAATTCTGTTTATAGCTCTTTGAGGAATTGCTACACTGCTTTTGATGGTTGAATTAATTTATACTCCCACCAACAGGGTATAAGCATCTCCTTTCTCCACAACTTTACCAGAATCTGTTATTTTTTGCTTTTTAATAATAGCCATTCTGATTGGTGTGAGGTGGTAAAAAAGTCTTGTTTGTTTACTCTCTTTATTTTTAGTTCTTTAAAGTGCCAGGTTACTGTTATTTTTTGAAAGTGGTTCTTGTGGAGATTAAATATGGAAAACTGATACTGCTTTCAGAAGAAAGTACTCTGTTGAGAAACTTGTGTCATAAGAAAGAGCTACCAGTGCGGTGGCTCACGCCTGTAATCCCAGCACTTTGGGAGGCCGAGGGGGGTAGATCATGAGATCAGGAGATCAAGACCAGCTTGACCAACATGGTGAAACCCCATCTCTACTCAAAACACAAAAATTAGTTGGGTGTGGTCACAGGCACCTGTAATCCCAATTATTCAGGAGGCTGAGGCAGGAGAATCACTTGAACCTGCGAGGCAGAGATTGCGGCGACCAGAGATTGGGCCACTGCACTCCAGCCTGGGTGACAGAGCAAAACTCCATCTCAAAAAAAAAAAAAACAAAAAAAGCAAACAAACAAAAAAAGAACTGTCAACAGAAATTTATTATACTCTTTCAACATAGGGTTAGGGCCTTTTTATTTTCTGAGCTCTTAAGTTACAAAAAGGTTGGAGAGGGCAGAAATGATGTGTAGGAATTAGCCAGGTGAGGAAATGACCTTTCAAGCAGAGGAAAAGGGGACAATGAAGGCACACAGCTGACACAGAGTAGGAAGTATGTAGAGATCTGAGGCTGAATCGAAAGGCAGAAGAATAAGAAATGAAGCTAGAGAGAGGAATCCAGAGCTGTGTGTATATCGTACTTAAAGAACTTGGAATTTATTGTTTACACAGGATAAACCATTAAAAGTATTTTCCATTAATCCATTATAACCATTTATTGTGCTAGGCACTGTTCTAGGTATTGAAGATACAGCAGTGGGCAAGACACAGTATCTTCCCTCAAGGGACTTATAATCTACAGAGGAGTACAGAAAATAGATAAGCAATTATAATATAATACATACTTTACCTCTGCAGTGGAGAATCTTGGCACCTTCCTTAGAACTTACCAATATTTTAGGTTGTTCACTCTTCATGCAATTTGGAGTATGGCTGCAGGTTGACAGAATGTGAGACACTGATCTTATTTAGATAAAGTGCCTGCTACGTAGTAGATATTTAGCCCGTGTACTAAATCCCGTACTGCTTTCTACTTGTTGGCACGGAGACTTGCAGCTGTTTAAAAAAACTTAGCACATGGCTGGGAATGATTTATTGATATAACTCTGGAAATCCATAGACATTTGTTTTATGATGTCTGTTGTTTTGAGAGAGAAATAAGAAAACTACAAGTTATCTAAAATAAATTTTGCATAATAATTTCTCAAAGGTTGTCTATGATCTGGAGCCTTTTTTTTTTTCTTTTCATTTTTGCTTCTATTTCTCCACAACACTCAGTATACAACTCCATTAGTATTAATTGCAGTGTGTTAATCATCTGATTATATATCCCAGGTTTGGAGAACTATTAGCACACCAGGACTCTGAGATGAATCCTAAATAGAGGACCTGGCACATCAAAGAGAAATTTTTCTCAAAGTATCATCCCAGGACTACCTGAGGGGCTTGCAAAAATGCGAATTCCTGGAACTCTGCCCCAGACAGAATGAAACAGATTTTATTAGGAAGGCTGGGAATTTGCACTTTATAGTCCTCAAGATTCTTATGTACACTAAAGTCTGAATATAATGTTTGCTATTGAACTGATATTCAAGAACTTACTCTTTTTGAGTAGAGAAGGTGGCTTATAATAAATTCAGGTTTAACTAACATTATATTTGACCTTAAGCTCTGCTCTCTATTTTTTTACATATATTTTTGGAACCACTATTCTCGATGTTAGAAACACAGGAGGAAGATATAAATGTCAATACACAGAAATATATCTAGAAAAACATCTGTGACACTCTTACCTGAGTACATTATAAAAGTACATGATGGGGGAAAAATCCACATTAACCCCAGTCAGGCAAGCAACTGAAAGAGGCATCTCTATGGCAACTTCTAAAACTTAAAATATAAAGAAGGGGCTTGGTAAAGATGATCAGGTATTGAAAGCCCATCATGTGACACAAACCTTATATTAATTTGTTTAATGTTCACAGTAGCCATGTGAAGTAGACAATAATATTCCCATCTTATAAACAGGAAAATGAGACTTGAAGAGGCTAAGCAATTTGCCCAGAGAAGGTCTTTATTATTCTTTTCTTCTTAAATTTTGTTTTTTCCCCTTTTCCTTTTTCTCTTTGCTTAGAAAAGTATCAGCAAAGACTAAAATAAAGATTTTTTTTTTTTTTTTTTTTTTTTGCCTCTGTAGAACTGGATATTTACTAGCTGATGTGATGGTAGCCTGTTTTTCAGTATAATTCTTTAGTACTCTAATTTTATAATAATTTCTCATCTCTAACAACAGAAGACAATAGCTGGGGAATCAAAGGTGTCAACTGATACTCCAAGTGTTTTGTATTTAATTTTAGATTACGTGCAGTAGATCAGTCTCTAGTATCCAACCACAGTGTAAGACATGGAATGCTTCTGTAAGACAATAAACCAGTCTTGCTTGGCCCCTAAATCCATGTTTTTAACCACTACCCTTCAAGGATCCTAGCATATGGATCCTTGATCCATATGCTAGGAAAAAATTAATTATAATACAGCGCTGAAATGGGTATCATATCCTTTATTTGTTTTTTAAGTACAAATAACCTTTCCTCCTAGGACATTTATCTTTATGTTAAACTTAAATTCATCTTATTGAAAATTCAAGTGATTCCTTGGGCTCTGTCCCAGCAGATCTGGAGACAAGGTGATCACTAGGATTTTGTCTTTGTTTAAGTATATTTATCCCTCAAGCCTCTGTAAATGGAAAACTTGGACTGCAAGGAACAAAGCACAGTGGTGCTTTGCATAACATCCTATACCTCTTTGGTTTATGTATCAGCAACAGAATGGTGTGAGGGTTTGGGCAATGCTGAGGCGTGTAGTCATGAGCTGAGGTGATATTCTTAAGCCCAAGGACACAGTAAACCATTCCTTGGTTGTCCTGAGAAGAAAAGAGGGGAGTATTTCTAAAGAGTAGGGATTCTGAAGATGTTACATACATTGCCTTAAAGGTGTGCCAATCTGGAGAAAAGTGGGGTGGTTAGGAAGTAAATGTGGCAATAGTGGCTAAAATTACAATGTTACCTGGCAGGACAATATCGTCTATATTGGATAGAAAAGGAAATAGATTCATTCAGCTTTTGACTTGCTTGCTCAAAGTTACACACAAATAAAAAGGCTAGATCTTGAACTCAGGGTTTCTAACTAAACAATTCTCCATTCATTCTCTCTTCCCCCATCAACTCACCTTCTAACCCATCAGTTAATTTGTGTTACTAGTTATCAAACATTAGAATACAGAATTTTTGTACCCAAATAGTTCCCAAATTTTGATGGCTATTTGAAACAGCTTGGGAAATACGGATTTCTTTCTGGCTGCCAACGTGGACGTTGTAATTTAATTGTGTGGGCTATGATCTTAGCATCAGAATTGTTTTAATAAAAAAGCTCCCAAGATGATTGTAATGTATAACCAAATTAGGAATCCACTGTGCTGGCACTTGATTGAAGCTAGGAATAAGATGACCCAGGCAAACTGATACTCTTAAAAATTCAAGGAAATAGGGGATTCAAAGTCCATCCTTCTTACTTAAAGTATACAGAGAAAACATTTAAGCACAGGGACCTATGGTGTTCATAATATTCAGGGCATATATAATAAAAGTTTCCAAATGTTACAGTCTCTTAGAGTGTCTAACTTTTTTTTTTCCCTGAGTGGTTTGGGGATGAACACAGCAAAATAAGATGTCTTCAGCGTCTTGTACTTATGTGAAGTATACAGAGTGAAATATATGCCACTTTTGTGTTCAAAACCTGAAGTGAAATAGATGTGAATAAATTGTAACTGAATTAGCACCTCACCACAGCTGCTTTCAGGGGGTAATTTAGGCTTCTTTTTATATCATGCTTCAGACTTTGATGTGATGAGAGGATTTCAGAATGTACTTTCAGAATTCTTCTTTTCCTCAGAGTCACATGGCTAAATGATCAGAGATCACATTTTATTTCTGTGTGGAAAAACCTTCATTAATCTGATGCAAAGTAGGCACTCTTGTATCTCGAGGGAAATGAGAAGTGGCTTTCCTTATAAGAGCTTGCCGGCTAAGCAGGCAGCTGGGCTGTGCCCATGGGCACCTGCCTCGTGGTGCTCCAGGTGTTTCTCCTCAGGAGGGCCCCAGAAGTCAAGGCACATTAGCAATGAGTCTCCAACTGCTGTCCAATTCAACCCTAAGGACTCTCTAGATCCAAGGATGTTTCTGAAACAGCAATATTAAGGCATTACCCAAGAGTATTACAAGAGGAGCAAAATAGAGATTCTCCTTTGCAGACTTGGATAAAGCTTGAACCAGTTTGCTCTAAACAGGAATGTATTACAAATTGGGGGCAGTTGCTTTGTGGCAGAGACTGGAGGCAATGACTTAGAGGCAGAATGAATATTCAGATATAAACTGCATGTCCAACAGCGTTTGTTATTACATATGCCAGCATATTAGATATTAATTTAACCTGTGAGGTCACAGGATCAGAAACTATATGAAGCAATCACAGGGCTCTCTGTTTTCCTGCTAAATTGCCTCTAAGCTATTTAGGATTTATAAGTTTCCACATCACAAAACTCTCCTTGCTCTTACATCTGCTGGAAGCAGAATCCAGAGCAGAATCCAGACCTGCTTGTTAATTGGCAGATAGATGCTACGTGCAGTTGGTGTCAAGACTTGCATGGTGACTGAAGGGACACAGCACAGCCAGATTGAGGGTGCAGGGGTCTGAGCTTCATAGGAAAGGAGCAGCAAGGCAGCACAGCTTTTCATATCCCTTATCTTTGTCTCCTTTCTTTCTCATTCATCATTTCCTATCCATCCTTTAAAGAGCCTGAATTTCTTGTATTCATGGATTGTAAATGGAAAAATTACTAGGTGCCCAATTTTACATACATAATCTCATTTAACTCAATCTGTTGGAAATGGTTATCATCAGCTTACTGTTTTCCTGCTGCATTCTTATAGCATGTTCCGTGTGCATATCCATAGTGACACAATGTTTTCTCTATTTGTCCCACTAGAGTGTGTGCTTCTTGAGAGGAGAGACAATGTTTCTTTTTGAACTGTTACTGTTAAGCACAACAGTTTCATATGATGATAGATGCTGGGCATAATTAGAAATATATTTAAGAATTTAGTACCTGGTATTTGCCAAGCAAGTAACTATTAATTGAGTGAAGAAAGAAAACTAAAGTCCAAGAAGTGGAAAAGTGGTTTACACAAAGTTACACGTAGTTATAAATTGATTCTAACCCCAAAGCTATTATTCTGCTATCATGCAGTCTCCTTTGATGAAGATGAAATCCAACATTAGATGTCACCGTATGTTTTCACAACTTGCTTTTGAGTGAGCTGCCCAGGTTTTGTCTTCTAACTGTAGGCTTCAAATGGGTTATGAGTTAGATTGGCCTGTTACAGAGTTAGGAATTTAGATGGTTCTCAGGGCAAGCTTATAAAGAAACAGTAAGATTTCCCTCAATGTTTTGGTTCATGTTTAAGAGAGGGGACATTCTCATTTTCTCAAACTTAAAGGAGAAACTTCATATGAATTATAAAATGCTACAGTTAAGTTTGTGTTTCGACAAATACAGTAAATAGACTATATGCTTCTAGCCTTACACAGAGTATCAGTGTACTATTAGGTTGTACCATAAGGCTTTCATACCAAAGTCAAAATGACCAAGGAAGCAGCATATTTTCACAGTGCAGCTATAATGCTAAAAAGATGAACTGGCTAGGACATATGAAATTCAACTTGTGGCTCTACTTACAATATTTTGATGAATATAAAAAGAGAATTGGAACATAGATGTTCAGTAGCATAAGTACCAGAATAGTGCCATTAAGTGCAAAGCAATTTCAGGTGAACATACATTTTGATTGCAAGCTATCTAGATAACATCTTCAATTATCTATAGTATTTGCCCTGCATAGACACAGAGGCTGAATTGCTTTTGAAGATTTCTGCTTCTTTTTGTACTATGATATCAAAGCTATGACTTTTTCTTATACACACACACATACACACACACACACACAAAACGAGGAGAGAAAACAATGGGGAAAGAACAACTTATAAATAATTTTTGATACCAAACATACTGAATTAAGAAATGAAAAATATGAGACAAGGTTATTAAAAGACATGATTTTTCAGCTGCTGTATTCTTGTTATTTCATTAGAAAGATATAAGTAGGAACTGAGAAAAACTGAAACTGCTCCAGCCAAAAAGATGTGGGTAATTAGAGCAATCTACCCTTGGCTGAAACACAATAAAAGTGACAGGGCTGTTGAAATTCCATCTCTAAAGCCTTTAAATACAGTTTGAATATTTTCTACGGAAATTTGTGGCAGTCATAATGTGTCAGGATATAAATGGGAAGTGGCAGCAGCTCAAGAAAACATGGAAAATAGAGTGTACAGAAAGAGGATTGGTTTTAAAAATCCGGAGGCTTTAAACATGCTCCATCAGCTGGTCTAGTGATACCACAGCCACTTACCTTCCCCATTCTGATGCCTCCTCGGGCTAGCCATTTTAATCCGATTTCACCCATTTAAGAATACTGAAGAAAGAAAATAAATTGTTCTACCATAAAGACACACACACTCCTATGTTCACTGCAGCACGATTCTTAACAGCAAAGACATGGAATCAACCTAGGTTCCCATCAGTAGTGGAGTGAAGAAAATGTGGTACATATACACAATGGAATACCATACAGACATAAAATAGAATGAAATCATGTCCTTTGCAGCAACATGGTTGTAGCTGGAAGCCGTTATCCTAACTGAATTAATATAGAAACAGAAAAACAAACACCACCTGTTCTCACTCATAGGTGGAAGCTAAACAGTGGGTACTCATGGGCAAAAAACAAGCTGGCAACAGTAGACACTGGGGATTCCAAAAGGGAGGAGGAGAGGGGCAAGGGTTGAAAAATTAACTATTGGGTACTATGGTCAGTTCTTGGGTGATGGAATCAATCGCATCCCAAACCTCAGCATCACGCAATATATCCAGGTAACAAACCTACATGTGTACCACCTGAATCTAAACTAAAAGTTGAAATTTAAGACAAAAGTGTATGTAGAGGTGGGAAATTCACATAGCAAATATGTATTTGCTGCTTACAATGCCTCTACCAGTGCTAGCTGCTCAGAAGTCTCAGTGATCAAAAGCAGACATACACTATTTTGCCCCAAACTCTCATTCTTAACTATTATGTAATCAGGTCTTAGATGGGGTTTGTCTATAAAACAAAACGGAGAGCTAAAGCGGTTTAGGGTATTAGCAAGAGTGTTCCTTGGAACTGAAGCTTCATAAGTTAGCAAGTGAAAAAGGGAGAAGCTTGATGATTGGGATAAAGTTAGGAGCTTGAAGGGATGGATGGCTCATTGAGTTTGTGGATTTATGACACAGAGCAATTGAACAGGAAAAACCAAAGGAAACTCTAAGCAGGAAATGATTGCATAGTTGAAGGAATTCTGAGTAATGCCAATGTCATGATGTGGTCCAGAAATGGATGGGGGAAACAGAATGGAGAGAAGGATTATCAGAGTTGAGGACATCATGGAACTGAGAGGGAGCGTTGTTGGCTGGGTTGTCCATGGGACTGGTAAAGTGAAGCTAAAGAGTATGTGTGTGTGTGCGCATGTATGTGTGTAAAACATGGCAGCTGTGCATGTCCAAGCTTATAAAATTGGAGCTGCATGTATCATAAAGTTCAAAACACTGATATTATCTTCATAGAAATATTTTTCACTAAAATGCCAAGAAATATAATCATTAGTGCATATGTGTTCATTATGACAATATTATGATATTCTAACACGCAAAGTGAGAATTTTCAGAAATGGGAATATTCTCTCTCTTTTTTTTTTTGGAGACAGAGTCTCACTCTGTCACTGAGGCTGGAGTGCAGTGCCACAGTGTTAGCTCACTGCAACCTCCACCACCTGGGTTCAAGTGATTCTGGTGCCTCAGCCTCTCGAGTAGGGATTATAGGTGCGCACCACCACGCCTGGCTAACTTTTGTATTTTTAGTAGAGATTGGCTTTCAGCAGGCTGGTCTTGAACTCCTAGTCTCAAGTGATCTGCCCACCTTGGTTTCCCAAAGTGCTAGGATTTTAGGCGTGAGCCACCATGCCCGACCAGAAATGGGAATGTTCTCAGAGGTGCTTTTAAAGGTAATGGTTTTTTTTTTTTTTTTGTAAATAATTTCATAGACTTTCAATATAATTTAAAAAAACTCACAACATTGTGAATGTACTAAATGTTGCTAATGGTAAATTTTACATTATATATATTATACAGTAAAAAATCCTTCCTTACCTACCCTAAGCAAATTGTTTTGTTTTATAGCCCAGGAATTCTGAGTAGATTGATATAAATACCAATTTTTTCTGTTGTTTTTGTTCAATATTCAATTACAGCATATTAAATGAGTACGGGAAAGAGAGGAATTTGGCCTTATTTTGAACGTAGTTTAAGTCAACACACATTTATTGAACTTTCAGTAGATGCTAGGAATAGTGCTCAGCCTTCCGTGGGCATCAGCAACAAACACCAAATAGTCCCCATCCCTAGGAGCTCATAGTCTAGAGGTTAACAGAGGCATCAATAAACATCATTTATAAGCAAAAGATATGTTTAATGATTTCAACATGGGCTCAGTTTTATTTATTTATTTATTTATTATTTATTTATTTATTTATTTTGGTCAGGGGAGAAGGTGGAGATTGAGACAATCTTGTTCTTTATTTCTAGAGCACCTTAAAAGAGGTAGTCAAACAGTAACTTGTTTTACATCTAAATTAATAGTAGCATGAAAAATAGTACAGCCACGACTTAAAGAGAGCCATAGATAATTTTAGACAAAGTTTGTCACCCAGTCCCCTTTTTTCTCCCTACCTATACCAATGTTTAAAGAAATGAGGATAAATTTCTAAAATCAGAGCAAACCAAAATTTGGACAGCTCTACAGACACATTGAGACATCCCTTCTCCCGAAAACTATCCTCAAATTTCAAATGGACTCAGCCTCAGGGTTTCATACGACTGCCTAATTTAGATCATTCTTCGTCTCTTTGTTTTCTTCACTACCAAAATCAAAGTGAAATGAACACCTGGTCTCATTGTTGTTTTGCATTTTTACCTGATCTCGAAGCCTTTGTGCGGCCTTACTTTCAATGAAACAGAGTCTGCTTCAAGGGAAACTAGAAAGGGCTGAATTACAGATGCCTCAGGTTATTGACAAGGAAACGGAGGACTTGACTTGCCCAGATTATCCCATCTTTTGATATTGGAGTTATGATAAGGCTCAGGCTCTCTGATCCCCATCACAGGCTACTCCCATTGCCTCTGCTTCCTGTCTTATTTGTTTTTAAAAATTCTTTTATATTGATATATAGTAGTTGTACATATTTTGGGGATACACGTGATAGTTTGATACTCTTATGCTATGTATAATGCTCTAATCAGGGTAATTGGGATATCCATTATCTCAAACATTTATCCTTTCTTTGTGTTGGGAATATTACAATTCTTGTAGCTATTTTCAAATACACAATAAATTATTATTAGCTATCATTACTGTACTGTCGAATACTAGAACTTATTCCTTCCACGTAACTGCATTTATGTATCCATTAAGCAACCTCTCTTCCTACTCCCACCCCACTTGCCTTCACAGCCTTTGGTAACCACCATTCTTCCTTCTACCTCCATGGGAGCAACAATTTTAGCTCCCACATATGGGCGAGAATGTGAAATATTTGTCTTTGTGTCTCGCTTGTGTCACTAACATAATTACCTCCAGTTCCATCCACGTTGCTATAAATGACAGGATTTCATTCTTTTTCATGGCTGAATAATGTACTGTGTATATATACCACATTGTTTTTATCTATTCATCCTTTGATGGACACTTAGGTTGATTCCACATTTTGGCTATTGTAAATGGTGCTGTAGTAAACATGGGAATGCAGATATCTCTTAGATACACCGTTTTTTTTCTTTTTTTTTTTTTCTCTTGTATATATTCCCAGCAGTGGGATTCCTGGGTCATATGGTATTTGTATTTATAGATTTTGAGGAACCTCCATACTATTTTCCATAATGGCTGTACTACTTTACATTCCCATTAACAGTATATAAGACTTCTCCTTTCTCCACATCCTCACCAGCATTTCTTATGGTTTCTTTTTGATAATAGCCATTCTAACTAGCCCGTCTTACTTCTTATCCTTGTTCATGCTCATGTTGGTGGTCATCTTAGTTTAACACTGTTAATTTTTCACCTATACCTAGTAGCTTGCCCACTGTTTTCAGACTCAGGGTGTCCTTTGGTTTTCAAGGCTCAAACATGTCTAACTCAGTTTGGTAATTTATTGCTTGCAATGCTACTTGATAGAGATTTCATGGCTATGTTTTGTGTATTAAGTCTCACAACAGAAAACAGATCCAAGCTACAATATTAAAGTGGGAAACTCAATATAATATAGATGATCCATGTTGATCAGAATAGATCTTATAGCCAAGTTCTTCATAAAGTGGGTTTCTATTTATATTTCTTCATGGACTTCATTACAGTATCTGAGCTGGGTATCACTGTAATAAATCGAAGAAGCAGATTTTTACAAATCACATTTTAGAAAAAGAAATATAGTGATATTTTAATAAATGGGGTGAACTAGGTAGAAGGCAGCATTTAGAACTCCTGGGATAAGCATTATTTTTCCCATTAAAAGTTTGTCCAGTTTACAGTTAAAAATAACAATGAGATCACCCTCTCACCCTCTCTGAGACACCAAGAAGATATGCTACCTCCAAGTAGTTGTCTGTTTTCCTCTATTTCTTGAATTTGTGTATAACTAGATCTGGGTTTGGATCCCCATTCTGCTACTGTCACCACAGGCAATCGGTAACCTAAGTCTTAGTTTCTTTACCTGTGTGACGAGGTAATGCCTAACATAGGGAGTTGTGAGGTTGAGTATGATCCTAATGCAGACTAACCAAGTCTGGAGCCTTATGTATTTAATCTTTTTTTTTTTTTAATTTTAATTTTTTTTTTCTAAATGGTAGCTTGGGTTTTATAGGATTGTAGGAATGGAACCAGAATGTCCCCATTCTTTGAGAGACACTTTTGTATTCTTTGTCTTGTTCAAAGGTTGATTACCCTTTTCAGACCACTAGTGTATCATTTAATGAAAAGCTTTTGAAATAAGTTCAAGGACTATAGTCTAGAATGTACACACGAATTATGACAAAAATAAAACTTATTATTTGGAATTTCTATGAACACACAACACAAAGTAAGAATGTGATCTGGAAATGACCCAGATGACTCGTGAAATAGTAACTAACCACTCTGACAACCTAGATCCCAAAGTAGAGTGCTTTTGGAGGGTGGAGCATCATTTGGTCAGTTTTATCAGTTTTTATAGTCAATCCTTTCCTATCCATTTCAATAAATCCTAGCATCTAATCAAGTTGCATGTGATAGACATTCCCATCTTCTCTGCAGCCAACTTCTTACCCTCATCTCAACTATGCACATAGCTTTCCTGATTTTATATATTATATCACAGACAAAAAGTACAATGAAGTATTGCAAATTATTCTTAGGTAATGGATGAGTTATACACTTCTTTAAAAAAAAGTCTTAAAAATTGTTTGCTCTGTGTGTGTGTGTGTTTGCATGTGTTTGTGTGTGTCTGTGTGTATTCCTGTACCTAAAATGGATAGAGGGGCAAAATTCAACTTTTGAGCAACTGCCTATTTTTTTGATGGTTCCTAGGTTTTCCATCCTTACCCTTTCCTTCATCCCTGAGATTTTGCTGCAGCCAGTAGTCAGTGAACAATTTCCTGAGCTCTCTGGGGGCACTCCAGCCAATGCAGCATGGCCCAGCAGAGGGATATCTGTTTCTCCCAAGACTTGCCCACTGGCACAGCACCGGACCATGAAGCCCCTAAGCCTTGGTGCTGTCATTCCTCCCCCAGGGGACCCTGCTCAGGCAGCCCTCCTCTCTGAATTGCTTCATCTCTCAGGAAATTACTTTGTTTGCAAAGAGGGCTATAGAAGCTGGTGTTCTAGATCTTTCGTCTGAAAGACACTGCCTGTAACTTGTCTTCATGAGGAGGGATGAATGTACGCATTGTCATTATGATTCTTTTACTGCTGGGGCCTTGGATGCATGATGCACAGTGGTTAAGAGAGGGTTGGAATCAGCAAGGGCAGCATATAGTGGTTAACAATTTAGAAACTGTTTGAATCTTGATTTTCTTGGTGTGTGACCTCTCTAAGCCTTCATTTCCCTAACAATAATACAGAAAAAATGAGGTTGCTGAGAGTATGTTAAATTGGTTACTATATGTCCATGCCAGGAAAAAAGTAGTTTTTAATAATTGAATAATATTACTGCTGTAACAAAACAGACATTCCTGAAAAGCCTTGTAACTAGTTTCCTATTTACCACACACATATGAGATAATTCACCTAATACAAATATGTTTGGTAGCAGAATAAACTGCATTTTAAATGGTACATCAGCATGAGAAATCTACCAACCTACTTCTTAGTGTCAAAAATTTGGTGGAAAAAAGGCAGAGAAATTACAAACTCCTTTTCTACTCTTCATGTATTCTTCTTTCTTATCTTTAATGCCTTTCTTCATTTCTTCACTTCTGTTTATATTATCAAATTTTAGGAGTTACTGAGTAAATGTGTTATGTTTTCTTTAAGAGATAGCTCCTCCCTATCTATCAAATAGCATGAAATTTGAGGCTTCTGTACTATCAAATTGTTCGCATTATTTTTAATCCATCACATTGATGATAGCTATAATATAATCTTAGATTCCTGATTCTTGCTTGTATTTTGTTTAAACTCTATTATCTATTTAATATCTGATACTGCTAGGCATTTTGCTGGCTTACAGAATATCATTTTTCATGCTAATAACTTTAATGAAAATATCAAATATATAAATCATTATATGTGAAATAGAAGAGTCAGCACAGACTTAAATACACTAATTTGCTAACCATATGTAGATATTATTATTTTAAAATACTGGTAATATTTGAGTAAATATTTTGATATTCACTCTCTCATTTTAAGGTTATGATTTCTTTCAAGTATGTTATTTGAAATTATTTTATTTTCATGTGTGAATATGTGTGTGTGCTTATTATATTCCAGTCCCACCCCCATTTCTTGCAGTGCACATGGCTGATTGCATAATCATATCAATAGAAAAAATATAATTCCCTTAGCCCTAATAGATGCTGTCCCAAATAGTGACAGTCCATCTGTCTCAAGAAGCAGACAAACTTATACAATGCTGACTGTTCCATTTAAGCATTGCCATGTTCATCAGATAACTGGCTGCAAAAATGAATGCTGCATTATTAAAGAGAAGAGAGGAATAGACGGGAGCAAATGCCATGGTTTTTAGTGACTTTCTTTTTCTTCAGACATAAAATAGAATCACAGAGGTGAGCCTCTGCTCTAATTAATTCTTTCCTTGGTTAGAATGTGAGCTTTCCCTTCACTGCCCTCATCAGAACCACATGAAGGGAATAATTAATAAGAGTTCATCTGCCATCCTTTGTACATGATAAAATTCAGACTGCTTAGAAATCAAAGGTGCCAAGTTATGCCCACCTGCAAATAAATCATAACTGAGAATATTTATGTAGTTTTCTCAATTGCATGATTTTTTCACATTACCTTACAGAGGTCACAAAGCTGATTCTGCTGTCCTAAATGTAAACTACAGAAGGTAGGGTATGTTTGAATGACCCTTCAGTTGGGCACAAATTAGACACGCCAGCAGAGGGCGAGCATTAGCCATGAGAAAGGCTGAGGTTTACATTATGGTTTATAGAGACAAACACTCCCCCATCTGCACTCACACAATTATTTTGGGGACCTTATTTTAAAAGGTTTCTGTTACATGAAGACCCTCAACTTCTGTCTTCACAGCCCACCAAAGTTCGACTTTTGTTATAAAAAACATCTTCAGGTTTGGGGAAGACAGACTGTCACAATGAAATTCACTAAGCTTTGAAATAAATCAAGCTTGCCTGGGTTTGAACCCTTGGAAGCTGTGTGACCTCAAGCAAATTTCTCGACTTCTCGGAGCTTCATTTTCCTCATTAGTAAAATAGAGATGAAAGGGGTACCTGCCTCATTGTGTTGTTGAGATACCCGTATGGGACAATACATGTGTAAAGGATTTAGCTCAGTATCAGCCACAGGGTGAAATTCTGGTAAGTATTACCTATCGTTAATTCTCACTACAAATCCTGGGAAACAGTAGACACTCAAAAATAATAATAATATCTATAAGAGGAGCCCTGCTAAGAGTGGATTTGGGAAGGCTTGTTACAAGATGAATCTGTAGAACTGAAGGATGAGATACTCAAGGAAGACATACATATTTCATTAAGAAGAGGTGAAACCTACAAGAGTAAGGAACCAATGACTGACATTCATGGTTCACAAACTTAAAATGACTAAGAAATTATCAAGGGAATTGAGTGCTACACATGGAAATGGAAATAAAACAGGCTGGATGGTTTTATACCCAGAAACATAATTTAGTCAGGCAACTGTGTCAGGATAGAGGGATTTTCTACATCTATTTTAGCACCCAAGTTCTTTCTGGCAGGATTTGGGGGAAGAACACATATTTTGGAGTTTGGCAAATCACAAACAGGCCCATCTGTCTGGAAAGAAATGGTCTTTACCCATTTTTTTTTTCAGCTTGAAAGATGAAATATGTGAACCTGGGAGCAAAAATGGGTTACAATTTTAGGAAATAAAATCAGAAAGGACCAACATGTTTACAGAGTAGGAGTACTGACAAATCTCATGGGAAGAACTCTGTCTACCTTTTCATTCTAAACGGTGTATGCAGGGGTTACTAAATCAACCAACTTGACTAAGTGGGTTTGAAAGAGAATTAACAATTTTGCAGAGATGTTCATCTACTTGCTGAAAAGAGTCAATATGATTGATCTGTCTCCCTAAATCCTGAATATTGTGTGGAAGTAGTCTCTTAAATCTAAGAATTACACCTAGTACAAACACTATATTTTTACAGCTACTTGCACAGAGCTATCCCTATGGGTGTCAACCAAAAGTAGATAAAATGGTCTTTCTTCAAATAATTACTGGGTAGCCAATATTTTTCTATACTCTAAGGATGTGTAATGCATCTCAATAAAGTGAAATATTAGGTTGTAATGGCAAAAACTGCAATTACTTTTGCACCAACCTAATAAATTCTAAAGAGATGTTCAGGTATTCTTCTGAGGTATTTAAATGCACATCTAAATAAAACAGGCCTTAGTACTTACCTGAGCCAGAAATCTATCAATAAAATGAAGACTATTAAAGATGATATATGAAATGCCACATTAAAAAAAAAAAAAAAAAAAAAAAACTCCAAGTAATGTTTTACAAATAGCATGTCATCTAAAGCCAGATGAAGATTTGAAAAGCAACAAGACAATTTAGACTCCTTTGGTACTTTAGAGGATTTGACAGCAGCTAGTGTCACTGGAGGGAAGTGGTAGCACATCTCAAAACTGTGTTAGCCACAGTCATACACATACATGTATACTAACAAGACATAGACTGCCCCAAGATATACATCTTTTAGGTAAAAAAATACAATTGTTCAGAAAAACAATGTTATTGATTCTACAAGTTTTCTTCTCTGATCATACTAATAAGTCCAAAACAAGTTTTTATTTATAATGGTTTAGAAACATTTGGTGCATTACACTCACACAGGCAACACAGCACAAAATAACTGGTTCCTTCACAATGTGAGTATGAGGCATAAGACGATTTGAACTATGTTTTATTACGTAAAATTTTAAATGTAAAAAGTAGGCAAATTATTATAATGAACACTTACATGCCTATCAACTGGTTTCAATGATTATCAAACCATGACCCTTCAATCATTTATAACCCTCTCTTCCTCTCCTCAGCTCATATTAATTTCAAATCTCATACATCATATCATTTTACCCTTAAACAATTGAACTCTTTTTAAACACAATCTTCAGTACAATTACTTCATAAATTCACAATGATTCTCTAATATCGAATATCAATTTGAATGTTTAAATTTCCAATTATCTCACAAAGAGCTCTCTCCTTTTAATCAGAATCCAAATAATATTGAAATGTTGAATTTATTTATGTCTTTTCAGTGTACTTTTATCTATAGGTCTCCCTGTGTCTCTCACTCTCCTTTTTTTTATTCTTCTGAAATGTATTTGTTAAAGAAATTAAGTGGGTCATTCATATTCTAGATTTTGCTCATC
The DNA here is from genome assembly GCF_007565055.1 of Rhinopithecus roxellana. NCBI lineage: Eukaryota > Metazoa > Chordata > Mammalia > Primates > Cercopithecidae > Rhinopithecus > Rhinopithecus roxellana. Next base: position 41,111,396 of record NC_044553.1, read on the forward strand.
ATAATCATGTGGTGTAGTTGACATATTCTTCTATTTATATTTTCTATAAGTCAATAGTTGAACCTACTGGTTTGATTAGAATCAGGTTCAATTTTCTTGAGCAAGACTGTTTTATTGATGGTTGTATCTTTTTCTATAACAAGGCACCTGATATCTGACTGTCTCTCTTTTTGTGATGTACACCACTATCAATGCTGAGTGTTAGCACTATTTTATGCCAACATTTTTCCATTTGTTTTGATTAGCTGAAGCTCTTTTTATAGTCTATTCCTCAAAGAGACATCGCAAGAATAACATTCCCTGAGTTTTTAAATGTTTATAGCAGATTGTACTCTTTATCCTTGAAGGTGAATTTGTTTGTGTTGGATGAATGTGTTGAATATCACATTTATGGTTCATCTTTACTTTATTTTTTTTAACTTCATTGCCTGTTGGCATAAAATTTGCCAAAATTCTGAAGACAGTCTATTTTTTTCCTTATAAATGACTTGATTTTTTTTTTTTGTCTGGATATCCAAATAATTTACTAGAATATATGCTGGCATTGCTCTTTATAGATTGAATTGTCTCAGGCATGCAATATGCCCTCTCAAAACAACATATCTCAATTTTTGTGTTTTACATTTTAGTAAGCTTCCTTTGAATTTAAGTTTTTACTATCTTATTTTCTTCTTTGGGGAAGGGGCTCATGGGTTCATGTTATATCTATGTTAGATTTTCTTTTCTTAGCTTCTATAGTTGTCATTTTATCTTGAATTCTTTTTACATACTTTTATTTAAAACATAATTCATTTTACTTATTTTCCCAAGGTAATAATACCAGTTGTGTTTATATACTCTGCATTCTTTCACTTCTAAAATAATGTTGCTTCTATTTCTAATTCTTTCCTGAGCTGTTAACCTCATCTCTAGTTTTTCTAATTCTAATTTGTTACCTTTTCATATCTTGTATCGTTTTAATTAACATTTTGAACTTATATGAACTATTAGGTTACTGTTTATGTTTTGTGAGACTGTCTTGATGTCATGTTTCCATTTTCTGAGGGGGTATCAGTATGCTTCATATACTCATGATTTTTTTCCTGTAGCAACTTTGTATGGATTTTGAATGTGTTTTTTTCTACTTGCTTTTTTATAAAATTAGTTTTTAAGAACACAATTTTTTTTTTTTTTTTTTTTTTGCGAATCATGATGAGTTGAAGTATGTACCTGCTGTTCTCAACTGACCTACTGTGCTTTCAAGTGAGTACCTTTGTTTACCTGGGGGTTTACCTGTTCTCAAGTCCTTTACATTCCTTATTGCTTTCTTCTATTTCCTCTCATACAAAAGCAGACACCAAAAGGATTTTATATCTTTGTCTCCACCTGCTTATATTTTGTGTTCATAAGGATATCCTCTCAGCTACTTTTATTTGTTGTCTGGATTTTTGCTTTGCTATTCTGGTTATTCTCTCTAGTTTCAAGAGATGTTTCCTTGAACTAGTCTTTTTTTTTTTTTAATAAAGATTTTTTTCCCTCTTTTTTAATTATTATACTTTAAGTTCTAGGGTACATGTGCATAACGTGCAGGTTTGTTACATATGTATACTTGTGCCATGTTGGTGTGCTGCACCCATTAACTCATCAGTACCCATCAATTCGTCGTTTACATCAGGTATAACTCCCAGTGTAATCCCACCGCCCTCCCCCCTCCCCATAATAGGCCCCAGTGTGTGATGTTCTCCTTCCCGAGTCCAAGTGATCTCATTGTTCAGTTCCCACCTATGAGTGAGAACATGCAGTGTTTGGTTTTCTGTTCTTGCGATAGTTTGCTGAGAATGATGGTTTCCAGCTGCATCCATGTCCCTACAAAGGACACAAACTCATCCTTTTTTATGGCTGCATAGTATTCCATGGTGTATATGTGCCACATTTTCTTAATCCAGTCTGTCGCTGATGGACATTTGGGTTGATTCCGAGTCTTTGCTATTGTGAATAGTGCTGCAATGAACATATGTGTGCATGTGTCTTTATAGCAGCATGATTTATAATCCTTTGGGTATATACCCAGTAATGGGATGGCTGGGTCATATGGTACTTCTAGTTCTAGACCCTTGAGGAATCACCATACTGTTTTCCATAATGGTTGAACTAGTTTACAATCCCACCAACAGTGTAAAAGTGTTTCTATTTCTCCACATCCTCTCCAGCGCCTGTTGTTTTCTGACTTTTTAATGATTGCCATTCTAACTGGTGTGAGATGGTATCTCATTGTGGTTTTGATTTGCATTTCTCTGATGGCCAGTGATGACGAGCATTTTTTCATGTGTCTGTTGGCTGTATGCATGTCTTCTTTTGAGAAATGTCTGTTCATATCCCTTGCCCACTTGTTCCTTGAACTATTCTTAAAGAACAGTTCACCATGGGATTAAGGTGGTGGCAGGACGGAAGGAGAAGTGTAAATTACATTGAGTTCTTTTGCTTTAATGAAGTATTTGCCAAATGGAGATAAATAACTATAATTGGCAAAAGCCAATTCGTTGAAATTTGTTTGGTGGTTTCATATAGATAGTAAAATATAAAACAGTACCAATTGTGATGCATTGTTTTTAAAAAATGTATCTGTAGATTCTGTAATCTTTGTTCTCAAAGAGGTGGCTTCATTTTTTTTATTATCTCTAGGTCTCAAAATATTTTGTATCTTTAGCTTGTAGAAACTACTCAGTACCAATTACATACCTGGAATTGATCTGTACTCTGTGCTCAATGGAGAATATCTCTGATGGTAAAGTGTTACTGTTCTCATGGTTTTGCAGACTTGAGGACTTGAGTCTGGATACTAAGAGAAAAATTGTCCTTGTACCTTGAGGGTGAAGGGAAAGGTGGTCCAACTCACTGCTTATCGAAAGCATAATTTAGAGAGGAGATAAGAGACTGCATTATGCAGTATTACTGAAGCTCATTTCCCTAGGCAACCCCAGTGGTTCAGATTGCTCCTGTGAGAACTAGTTCTTAAATGAATTTTAAAATTCAGTTCACAGTTGCTCTTAGTGAATTAGGCAGGGTTCCCGGCTATTGGAAGGCTTCTATCAATCCAAGAGTAAGATACTATTAAGAAAAACAGAAATATAGACTATATCAAACACTTACAATGAGGAAGAACCCAGAGAAGACAGTGGGGTTAAGCAGATATACCCAGGATATTGGGTGACAAAGGAAAGAGGGTTCTCAGTATCTTCACCGAAATTCCATAGAAGGAACTTAGAAGGAGAAGCCCCAGAAAAGGTGTTCTGGTATTTCCTTAGCCAGGAAGCTGAGGAAAGATCCTAAATCCCAGGGTCTCACAATAGGTGTCAGCCTTCCTTTTGTTTGTAATTGGAGTTTGAGAGAGGATCTAAATTTCTTATCTCTTTGAGCTTTATACCAAGTATCAAAAGTTGATGGCCAGCAAACTGGAAAGAGCCCAGTTTTGGTTTTCATTCAGATTGTTTTAAACATTGCGAAGATTTACATAACATTTCGTATTTCTGCTCTATTTTGAAAACCAGCAGATTTAATTATCTTGTGCTCCTCTCATTAGGCAGCTATGGCTCTAGAGAGGGCGGGTATTCTGTAGTTTTCCACGATCCCCACAATCCCCATCTTTTTGAATTTTATCACACTCGACTGACTTAATCCACTGACATAACCTTCCTTACTATTAAAGTATTTGTGTTTGCACCTCTGTTTTATAGGATAAAGAGAATAATTACATTCCAAATGCCTGGGTTGAGTTTTCATTCCAGAATCTCTGGAGTTCAGATATCTACCCACAGATAGTAGAAGGCACAGCAGGGGAAAGCGATTGCACATTGATAAAGAAGAGAATCAGGACAAGATAACTGACTATTGAAAATATGCCTAAAAGAGACAAGAGTAGGGAGGGGGAGTATTTGAGAGAGATGAAACACCACAGGGCAGCCCTGGTCATGCTCTAAAATGCTCAGGATGGAGCCAGTTGCAGCATTCTATCCTCTAACTCAAGCAGGAATTTGATACATTATTTTTCAATGTTAATACATAGCCTGATGCCTCCTTCAGATAGCCATTTAAAAATTGTTGTAAACACACATAATACATTTTGGGAGGCTGCGGCAGGAGGATTTCTTGAGGGCAGGGGTTTGAGGCCAGCCTTGTCAATATAGTGAGACCCTGTCTCTATAAAAAAATTTAAAAAATTAGCCAGCCATGGTGGCACACACCTGTAGTCCCAGCTATTCAGGAGGCTGAGAAGGCAGTGTTGCTTGAGCATAAGAATTGGAGGCTGCAGTGGGCCATGATTGTGCTACTGCACTCCCGCCTGGGCATCAAGTAAGGTGCTGTCTCAAAAAACAAACAAACAAAATCCCATACACATAACATAAAATTTACCATCTTAAACATTAAGTGCACAGTGTTAAATATATTCACACTGTTGTGTGACAGATCTCTAGAACTTTTTCATTTTTTAAAACTGAAATTCTATACCCATTACCTGACTTTCTGTTTTCCCCTTCCCCTTGCTCCTGACAACCACTCTTCTGCCTTCTATTTCTGAGTTTACTACTTTAGATATCTAAAATAACTAGAATCATATAGTATGTTTTTGTTTGTTTGTTTTATGACTGGCATATCTCACTTAGCACAATGTCCTCATAGTTCATGCATACTGTGGCTTGTGACAAGTTTTCCTTCTTTTTTTTTTTTTTTTTTTTTTTTGAGACAAGAGTTTCACTCTTGTTGCCCAGACTGGAGTTCAGTGCCGTGATCTTGGCTCACTCCAACCTTTGCTCCAAGCTTTGCCTCCCTGGTTCAAGTGATTCTCCTGCCTCAGCCTCCCAAGTAGCTGGGATTACAGGCATGTGTCACCACTCCTGGCTAATTATTTTGTATTTAGTAGAGACAGGGTTTTACCATGTTGGTTAGGCTGGTCTCAAACTCCTGACCTCGGGTGATCCACCCACCTCAGCTTCCCAAAGTGCTAGGATTACAGGTGTGAGCTACTGAGCTCTGCCATTTTCTTTCCTTTTTTTTAGGCCAAAAAATATTCCATTGTATATAAATATTATATTTTCTTTATCCACTCATCCATTGTTGGGCATTTGAGTCCTTCTAACGTTGGCTATTGTGAATAATGTTGCACTGAGTACAGCTGTGCAAATATGTCTTTGAAATCCTACTTTGGATAGAGATGGAAGCAGTTATCATCCACAAGCTAATGCAGAAACAGAAAATCCAATACTGCATGTTTTCACTTATAAGTGGGAGCTGAACGATGAGAACAGATGGACACGTGGGGGGAAACAACACACACTGGGTCCTGTTTGGGGGATGCAGAAGCAGGGAGAGCATCAGGAAGAATAGCTAAGGGATACTGGGCTTAATACCTACATGTTGGGTTGATCTGTGCAGCAACCACCATAGCACATGTTGACCTGTGTAACAAACCTGCATACCCTGCACATGTACACTGGAACTTAAAAGTTGATTAAAAATAATAATTCTTTTGATATATACCCAGAAATGAAATTGCTGGATCATATGGTAATTCTATTTTTGAATTTTTGAGGAACTTTTCCACTGTTTTTCATAGTAGCTGTACCATTTTTCATTTCCACCAACAGTGAACAAAGGCTCCAATTTCTCCACATCTTGCCAATACTTATTTTCTCTCTGTGTGTGTTTTATAGTGGCTTCGCTAATGAGTGTGAAGTAATATTGTGGTTTTGATCCGCATTTCTCTAATGATTAGTGATGTTGAGCATAATTTTATATTCTCATTGGACATTTGTTTATCTTCTTTTGAGTAATGTCTATTCAAGTTGACAAACCACACAATGGTGAAACGACAGCCTCTTCAACAAATAGTGTTGGGAAAACTGGATATGCCCCTGCAAATGAGTGACATTGGATGCTTACCTTACACTATGTACAAAAGTTAACTCAAAATGCATTATAGTTCACAATGTAAAATATAGAACTATAAAACTCCTAGAAGAAAACATCGGGGAATAGCTTCAAGACTTTGTCAGTGATTTGTTAAATATGACAGTAAAAGCACAGGCAACAAAAGCAAAAGTAGACCAATTAGACACCAAACTTGGAAACTTCAGTATGACAAAGGAAACAACAAAATGAATAGGTAAATAACAGAATGGAAGAAAATATTTGCAGGCAGCAGTATTTTTATTTTAGTATAAGATGATTCATTAATCTAAAGTGTCTACTAACTGTTGGAATTTCAGTGTTATGAGGCAATATTTTAGAGCAGATGATCTTTCTGGAGTTTTAAAAAGTATACTTTCTTTTAAGAAATATGTCTGAGGCCGGGCGCGGTGGCTCACGCCTGTAATCCCAGCACTTTGGGAGGCCGAGGTGGGCAGATCACGAGGTCAGGAGATCGAGACCATCGTGGCTAACACAGTGAAACCCCATCTCTACTAAAAATACAAAAAAATTAGCCGGGCGTAGCGGCGGGCGCCTGTAGTCCCAGCTACTCGGGAGGCTGAGGCAGGAGAATGGCGTGAACCCGGGAGGCGGAGCTTGCAGTGAGCCGAGATCGCGCCACTGCACTCCAGCCTGGGGGCAGAGCGAGACTCCGTCTCAAAAAAAAAAAAAAAAAAAAAAAATATATATATATATATCTGAAAATTTGAAAACTCATCTATATGAGAAAGACTTTATTATCTCCCTTTTAATTCTTACAACGATGCTATCAGATACTGCTCCCTTCTAGCATTTCCAGAGGTAGAGCATCTCTTCCTCTAGCATCTACTTATAAAATGCCAATGATGGTAATGATAAAAGGAACAGCTGATAGTGTCAAGTACTTTATATTTTTAAGACATTTGATTTTTACAACAAAAATATGAATAGGTAACACTCTTTATTTTCCTTCATTTTGTATATGACCCATAAATCAAAATTAGCAACTGCAAAAACACCAGTTAGAATTATTTTTAGATGACTATGGGTTCATTGTCTTGTCTTCCTCTTCCTCCCATGTGATATATTTTTATTAATTTGTGATTTAGCTTTTGTTACTTACAGAGCTTTCTCTCAATAGAGATTGCCAAAGTAACCAAAGAGTTTGCTGAAGGAGAGATTAAAAAAGCGCAAAGACCTGGATAGTGAAGGGTTCTGAAGAAAACATCACTTAGCTCACAGCTGATCTAGAGTCAACCCTTCTGATGATTATAAGAGCTTCTTTCTTCCTGGCCCTAAACCAGAAAGCAGGGTTTTATTTTTGCTTTTGCCCTTCTGGGGTCTGCAGAATATGTGGATGTGTTCTCTGGAGATAACAACTAGGAAACGGGAGAATATGAAACACTGTAAAAAGAAAGGATGCTATGTCCAATCATATTAAATAAAGTCCTCTATGTGGACCTATTTTGATACAAGTATTTTAGCCCATTTCAAAGAAATATGTTCTTGACTTCCTTCACACTTTACACACATCCTAGGCACTTAGGTGGAAAGGTCTTTCAGTGTGAGTCTTGGTTATAACAAGAAATTGGGTAATTAAAACATCTTTAGTACCAAATATGGTTTCTAAAAACCTGTTAGACAAAGGACATCTCCACAAAATTTGAATCCATGCAGTTTGTGGTCAATAATGATTCTCACCCAGTCATCAGGAAGCTTCTGTCATGGTTATTTTCACTGCTCTGGGGTCATCAGTGCATATTGAATAACTCCTGAATGATTGGCATGTGATGTTATTCACATTTGTACTCTAGCCTTCAAAAAAAGGAAAGGAAGTCATTGTTTTTTTTGGAAGAAAAACCCAATGAACATTTATCACTGTGTACGTAAGTATTTAAGACATTCATCCTTTCCAATATTGAACAAGATAGCTCAATATATACATCAATTTTATTGTCAAGCATGGAAAAATGTCTAGTGTACATAAGGCATTTAGTGAGAATATGAATTATTAAGATTATAGTTTTCATTTTTGTCAAGTCAAATTGAAATTTGCATTTGGAAATCTATAAAAAATAGAAAAGGAAAACAAGAAATAAACATATTGAACACATAGTATATACAAACAGAAAACTGAGGCTCGGGGAGATTGCATAAAAAGCATATGGCCATACAGGTGGAATATAGTGGAACTCTGAATCAAAGAATGTCTCTTTGGTATTCTAAAACTTATTAAGAATTTTAAAACATTTACTCCTCTGAAAACCTCACCATTATGAATGGAGGACAGATTATAGTAGAAAATGTCAATATTTGGTGAGAAGTTTAATATATTAATTCTTGCTAACTAATATTTATTGGGTACCTACTACATAATAAGTGTATACTATCTAAATTGCTTTACATGGATTATCTCATTTGATTCATCAGCAAGAGTATAAATAGAAATTATATTTATACCCATTTTGCAGATAGAGTAAGCTTAGAAACGTTAAAAAATGACTAAAGTTAGAAAAGTTGTACTTGCTAAAGCCCAAATTGGAAACCAGGCACCCTGATTTCAGAGTCTGAGCTCTTTAATGCTGTACCATACCACTAGATCAGTTTCCTGAATCAACAAAAGTAAAAAAAAAAAAGAAAAAAAAATCCTCAAGAAGTAGAAAAAAATATTTTACTTGAAGTCATCCAAATGCTGTGTTTTTAAAGAAATTTAGAACCTCTTTAAAAGTCCCTTCATCTGATGATTTGCTGGAACACAGTGCTGACACATTTTTAATTTTACTGAAGGAAATAAAAAATGAACAACAGAATGAAAGTATAGATGCTGTCACACCAAACATCATTCAACATCGAATGATATCTAACCAAAGTCTAACAATCATTACCCAAGCAGAAATATTTTAAAAGAGTGTGTGCTTGAATAATTTACTCCATTTAATTATTAATTTTTTTTGAAAAAAATTACAGATTATGCCATTTATTATGCTTGTATAAGTAAATATTTGTCTACAGGGGAAGCAGTTTTGAACTATAAGTTCGATGCTTGATTTTTAATCCAGTCTTAACCACTTACTAGTTCTGTACAACCAGATAAGTCTTGCAAGACTTTGAGCTGGGAACCATAAAATACTACTATAATGTTTTGCAGGTTTTTAAAGATAAGTATCAAATAAGAAAATATATGTAATAACACTTTTAAGGGTGTTAAGTTTTAGACACTATTATTGGGTTACTGACTCGCTATTGTTGGAATATATAGTTAGAAGGTTTGTTCTGGCACAAATTTGTGAGACAGCTGGTGAGAACTAAGGGCGCCATTTGGACCAAGAAATAGAACAAAGCTAATTGGCTACACAGAGACTCAACCCATGTCCTTAGCCTCATTAACTCTGTGCTTTACTAAGCAAGCACACTATTACTCACTCACTCATCAACCTACCTTTAATGAGTCTAGCCTTCAGCTGGGCATTGGTGATATAAAAATGAATGAACTATGGTCTCTGCCCTCAAGGAGCTCACAGTCCAGCAAGGAAAAGGAAGCAGATAAGTAAAATAGTAGTTAGCATACTGTATAATAAATCGGTGCCACAACAGAGATTTATGAAAGTACTTAGAAGGCACTGCCAGTGCTGACTCGAGAAGCACGGCATCCATATCTTGTGACAGAATTTGTTGAGCCTAAAATTTTACTTCTTAAATCACTTTAAATCCCACAGTTGAAAAATAGTTAATCTCATTCCTCATTTGGAAAAGTCAAAAGTACTTTTTTTTTTTTTTTTAAATTTTTTTTGCATTTAAACAATGAACATTTATTATCTCACAGTTCCTGTGGGCCAGAAATTCGAGAATAGCCTACCTGGGTTTTTCTGCCTCAGAGTTTCTCATGTGGTTGCATTTAGCATGTCAGCAGTGGCTGCAGTCATTTGAAAGCCTGAACATGATTAGAGGGTCAGCTTCTAAAATGGCTCATTCGCATGACTGTTGGCAGGAGGTCACAGTTTGTGTCTGGCTGTTGGCAGGAGTCCTTAGTTCCTTGCCATGTGGACTTCCCCCTAGGCTGCTTGAGGATCCTCATGACATGGCAACTAACTTCCTCCAGAGTGAGCAAACTAATAGAGAGTGGGCAAAGAGGAAGTGGCAGTACCTCGTGTGACCTAGTCTCCAAAGTTACACACTGTCAGTTCTACTCAAAAGTGCCATTTTAAAGTGACCCATAATATAATGGAAAACTTTAAGAGCAGAACTTAACGTGTGTTTTACTACCGTGTAACCTATGCTAGGCACATCTTTCCATATTGCGTAAGATGGTTTACTTCCAAATATTTGTTCTCCTATTCATTATTTACTTATATAGAGCTAGCAATGCTAACTTGCTATTTTAAACATAATCATGTTTTTCTCCGCAATTATCTGGACAACTAATCCATTTAGCCAATCCATTTGCTTGGGAACAGAAAGCCAATGATTGGTCAGAGTTTTGTTTTTTAAAAAATTAATAGTGAAGTTCAATGGTTGATTACCAATTCCCTAAAATAAAGATTAAGATTTTCTAAAAAACTGCAAATACAGTTCCATGCACACAGGATTGGTTTATGCTCTTACAAGGATTCCTCTATTGCTTAAAGCCAGATATACTGGCCATAACAGAATTCTACGACAATGACCCCTTTACTTGATTCTTTTGATTTAGTCAAGCTTCACCGTTACTGTACTAAAAAATAACCAGTGACCCAGGTTCCTTGCTTTTCTTCTACTTGAACCATAAATGAGAAAAATGATCTGGCTCAGCTTATGTCTTGGGGTATGAGAGGTGAATGGTACCCTAGAGGTTCTACTCTTTCTGAAATGACTGCTGAAGCATTTGGAGGAGAAATGATCTTATTATTTAATCCATCCGTCTGTAAGTTTTGAGGCATGTACCTGTGGATGGGGTGAGTGTGTAAGTAGAAATTACTTCTTACCCTGTTGTTTAATGTTATTAATTCAAGATTGTGGAAAGCTCTAGCAGAAACAGAATGCATCTTACTGATAAGAACATGGCTCTTACTGTTGTAATCTCATCATTGTAATTATACATTATTCAAATCAGGTACTCAGTAGTGAAAACTAGTCGTCAAAAGCCAAAAAATTTCTACTAGGGATTTTGATGTCCCTGGAGGTCAATAAAGTCATAAAGCTCTGCCACTCTAACAGCAACATATTTTATTAGCAGTCAATGTCCCTCAGATACACGATTCCTGCCACTTTCGGAGCTGTAAACAATTTCCATTTTGAAATATACGACCAGAATACTGATTATTAGAGCTTAGCATTGCATTCATTAAAACACATATACTGGCATTGAAGCATTCATGAAACATAATTTCTTCTTTCCAATAAAAACTAATGATTACCACCCCTGGTGTGATTCATTTCCTCTATGAGAGTATTTGAATTAGAGCAATATTTTCACAACTCTTCATGGCACTACATTTATTTTCTTTTCTTCTTTTTCTTTATTTTTTCTTTTTTTAGTCTTGCTATGTTGCCCAGGCTGGGGTACAATGGCGCAATCTTGGCTCACTGCAACCTCCGCCTCCCAGGTTCAAGTGATTCTACTGCCTCAGCCTCCTGAGTAGCTGGGATTATGGGCAACCACCACCATGCCCAGCTAATTTTTCTACATGCATGTTTTATAGATCACTCATGGCTAGAATCATCTTTCATTTGTTTCTTTCTGTAGGTTTAAGCATTTGCATCACTGACATTAAATCCAAATTTACTGAAGATGTATGCACATTTACCTGATTCTGGGTGCTGGGGTCTCTCAGCTGACCACTGCTTCTGCATTTTAGAGTGGTTATTTCACACCAAAAAAAATGAGAACAGATTCAGTGAATAGGTGTTCTTTTCTCTATGTATTAAAACTCATTCTTCAAAATAGTGTATTGGCTAGCCTGAGTTTTTCTGTATAAAAAAAAGTCAAGTCAGGTACTTTTAGGTCTAACTGGTTTTCCTGTGCTACTCTCCAGTGCTTACAGCCGGGGGCAGCAGAGCTTTGTCCTGCCTGCCACTCCAGTGAGGAGTGAAGGCAGGAATAAGACTGCCCTGGTACTTGCCCCTGATGCAGATCATTAGACCTTGAGCAGCTGCTCAGGTCCATTAACAGTCACTTAAGCAGCAGGTAAGGGAAGCTGCGCTGCTCTGAATTAAAGGTGACGCTGGTAGCTGGGAATGGGGAGGGCTCAGCTGCTAGTATCCAGCATATATATTGTGTCACATTTGGGGACACTTTTTTAAACATCATGGAGAGGTTATTTATCGGTTGTCACATATGGTAGGTGAAATATGTTTTGCCACAAGTTTCCCAAAAAAATGCTACATCTGGTTTAACTGTTTATTTTGATGTCAACTATTATTATTGAATATTTAGGTGGAGTCAAGTCTAATGTCAGTCAAGACATATTCATCCCTCCATGTACTGAAAAATGCCATACAGATCTGTATATATGCTTCTCATACTGTTTAACCACAGCTGCTAGTTGACGTTCTTCAGTCCTGGAAATATCCTTCCATTTTCTAAAAAGCAAAGAAAAGTAAAATTTAAAGTAAGCAGTAGAGCAGATGTAGCTTAAAACCTCCAAATTATTCCAGGCCTCGAGCTGCTTTAAGGCTCTATTTTAAGATTCAGTACTTTTTATTTGTTTCAACAGGAGGATTAGAGGATTGAAAATGCTTTATTGATGGAAAGTGGGAACTGTTACTCCCCCCACCTCCTCTACTCAGCAAAACTAAAAGAGAAAGCAAGTCCATTCAGTTCCCAGTCAGATCTTTAACATGTTAACATCAAATGAAAAGACATTATTCCTAAGTGAGAAGAAAAACCTTTGTATCACTATAAGTTACCCATCATTTCTGACTTTGATTTATGCATGTGTCATTAATTCAGATTGTTCAGAAATCACCTTCAAATGGTTTTCCACAAAAATAAGAGGAAAAACCAACTGGGATGGGATGTCAGTATCCCCTCTATTTAAATAAGGGGTCCTGTTAGCTGCATTTGGTGGCTAATAGGGAATGATACTGTGTGCGGTATACTTTCGTAATTCCAAGTACAGCCAAGTACATCTAAAACAGTCATTGTTGAATGGCATGAGTAATTTAGTATTATTCACGCTATTCCACTAGCAGAATTGGCCATGACCGTCTCGTAGGTCATCATCCAGCGAGAAAGGAAAGACAGGCTGAGGAAGCTCTGGCATCCAGGCGTCTCCCAGCGATGAAGCTGTGTCCCACACAGTTAGTTGTTAGTGCGGTGGTGAAGGCCACACCTGGCAGTGGTTACAGTGCGTCTCCTGTGAGCAGGGGCTGTGGCTCACCCTCTCGGAGCTGCTCCGTGCAGCTACGGCGGCAGGAGAGGGAACCCGGTCTCTCTTGGTGGAGGAGGCTGGGGATCGCAGTGTTGGTGCTGCATTCAAAAAAGCCTCAGCCGCAGCCGGCGATGTGTGAAGTTCCCAGCACGCACTCAGCCCGGCTGCTCCTCACCCTCAATTGTTGATGAGCCTGGGCGCTCGTCAACACACGGGAGAGATCCCATTTTGCTTTCTGGGAGAAAGAGATGAGAAATGAGCTGCGGAAGGTATTTGGCAATGAGAAGAGGGAAAGGCAGTTTCTTGCCAGCAGCTAAGTTGTAGAATTGCTTCGGAGGCTACCCGGGGAGCGCGATAGAATTGACAAGAAAAGAACAGACACGGTTGCAGACCAAGGCATGCCTGAATGCACGAGTCGGATCCCTGGGACGCAGCTTCCACTCCTGCTCTAACTATTTGTGACTGAATAAAGGAAACGAGACTAGAAGCACAATCGCAAGTGGTGTTCCTAAAAGGAAAACACATATACTCCAAAAGGAGGAGAGGAACAACCCAGCTGGCGTGCACATTTTTTTTTAAAGGAGAATCCCTCAGGTATGGTCTTTCCTCCGCTGCATGCACTGCTTCATCTGCATGCGATTTTGTGTCTGCATTTTCTTGTCCCTTCTTTTTGTTTGCACTTGGGAACCACAACCATGGGGTTCTCTTAGCGTAGTAGATGCATTTGTAAAATCTCGGCTCTCCTGTTTTTATAATGTACATGATTCTATGGAGCATCATGACTTCTCAGTCATTGCTTTTTCAAAAAAAAAATTCAGAATGATAAATGATTGCTTAGTTTCCAGTCAACTTTCAGGAGAATATGTACATAGGGATAAATAGGGTTGAGACGAAAGGCTGGGATATTCCATAATCTCTTGGAATTTTGGAAGAAAAAAATAGAGCTCAACAGAGAACAAAAGTTGAGGGCTTCTAGGAAAGGGTTAAAAGCCAAGATGTCATAAAATAGTGTGTCACCCAAGTGTTTTTCCAGCTCAGCATCCAGTCTGAAGCAGATGAAGCTTTACCAATGATTTTTTATTTCTAGCTCTTCATCAGTTCTTCAAGAAGAAGATCCTGTAGATTTACTTTCAAGAGATGAATTGCTTAAATTGTGTGCTTGGTTCTGTTTTACAACTGTTCTGTGGTGCTCAAGGAGGCAGTCTAAAAAACCTCTTTGGTCCAACAGCATGAGTAAACCCTAACTTCTGCAATTACATCATCGATATACTTGTATCATCAGGATAAAGACAGATATACAACAATAGTAATGTTGACTGTCTTTAGTACCTAGATGGAGATGATAAAACTTAAAAATCAATTTTCCTTGTAAGGCTTTTAAGCAAAAAAATGAAAGAGGTTTGGGGGTGAGTAATATGTATAAAGATTAGTTTTAAAATACTCTGCATTTCTTCAAGAAGCTAAGATTGTAAGTTTATATAATTTTGAAATTAATAAAAAAATGCTTTTTAGAAAATTATCTTACCACCTTTTGCTCATCAATACTTTTCATCAAAGTGGGTTAAATTGTCAATAAATTAAATGTACATATGTTTATATTAAATGAAATCTTCTGGAGGGGAGAAATGAGAATGAGGAAGTATTACATTTTTGTATATATAAAATATTTAATAGATTTTTTAGTGTTAACACAGAGTTAATGTCAAAACTCTAGGACCCTGGCTTTTAATTATTGTTGTTCCCACTTATGATTAAAAAGTTCAAATGTAATAGAGGTAAGTGGGCTTTAAATTGTCATTTATGCCTACTGTAAAGTAAATCACCACCCTGCTCTTTGAAAACTATAAACTTCATTTTTGCCAAATGGTAGCGATCTGGAGAACTTAGGCCGTAAACAAAATGAGAAAATCATTTGTTTGAAAATTCCACACATTACTATAACAACAACAATGTCAAAATATGGTGAGTAAGTACAGGCAATTCTTGAGACAAGAGGAATGATTTAGAAGATGAGCAAAGTATTAAGTTTATGTTTGTTAGCAGGGAGTGAAAAACATTCTGTGTTTCTTCTATGTTGACATCTTGTATAAAGAAGCTTATGATGTCTGTAGGTGAAACACTATAGCAGTAATCTTACTGAAACCATTAAATATTTTTTAAACTAATAAACTGATAAAAGATCATCTAAAAGAATATTTGAAACTCTGATTTACAAAGTTGTATTTTCAAACTATAAGGGAATTTTGTTGAGAAAGTAATTTCAGTAGAATTGCCAATGTTTTTTCAGTAGAATTTGAAGGTGGATAATAGGTATGAGTTTATTTCCTAGCATTCAATAATTTGTTGTTAGACTTCAATTAAAGAAATCTGGAAACTCCTTCCAGAGATCATCACTATGTGCTAGGTAAATTCATGCCCAGGTGAAATATGAGGTAAACTGTTAGTGAAGCCTAGAGAAATCACTTTTCACGTGCTTGTTGTTAATAAAGTAAACTGTTTTCCTTTCCAGGCTATATAATAACTTGCTATGGTTGCTAGTCTTTAAATATGAAGCAATATAGTATGTGGTGCACAGAACTAGTTGCTTAAAAGCCCATGGATCATTGGAAACACATGATAATTGCAGTGATTCCCCTTTTAAAGACAAAACACACCAAATGTATGTTAGGGCTGAGGTGGGGTTGGGAGGCAGGTCAGTGCAGAAGAGAATGTACTTCGTTGTCTTTGCCGACTTAGGGCAAACCTCTGTTTTATAATATCAGACACTTTTGGTATGATAATATCTTTTCCCCAATTCTTTAGGCACTTTCATTTCTGTTAACCTTTTAGCTAATGCAATGCATAAACCCTGCCATAACTTCTCTGAAGTATTATGCCACCTGTACATTGTCTTCCAGTTTCAACATACACATTTCTGTTATTCATTCTTTCCATCCCCTAGTCTTTACTACAGAAGGGCATTCTCTAGAATTTTTGAAGACATTAGGATCACTTTGTCACCCAGGAAAAATAATCCTGCTTTCAGCTAGAAATTTTCAGAGTTTTAAATACATGCCAAGTTTGTTTCTGAAATACACTTTTATAGCTAGAAAGCCACTTTCTAAATAGGTCATAGTTTGCACCTAATATCCATTCATTTGGCAATATGCATTTAGAATAACTGTAGCAAAAAGTTACAAATTCAAGGTATTAAATTTGTATTTCTGTTGTTATTACAAATCCTTTCTGGATCTTAAGTTGTCTGTGGTTGGATCACTAGGCTCCAACTTTCTTCTAGCTTAAAAAAAAAAAGATTTATTAATAGCCCTCTCAATCTGTAGTTTTTGAGCATGCAAAAGACTGGTCACCAGTTCTGTAATCTCTACAGAGATAATGAACGCCACAGCAGTGTTTGTTTCCCTCATCGTCTTTTAAGGCATAGGAAGGGAGACAGGAATAAATATTCTAATCTCTAGGTCAAAAGTCCTCCAAAGGAGAAGTAGACAAGAAGACACACTGAATTGTTTCTCTATCTCTTGTCAAAATGGTTGCGATGCAGTAGGCATAAATATTTTCCATCTCTTTATATCCTAGTTATATTGTATATTTTAGCCTCAGCATAGAGAAATTAATTATAATCTTGTTATGGAAGAGAGTTTTATATTACTCTTCCTATATAAAGAGTTAAGAAAATATTTTGTAGAAATAAATGCTAGATAGGAACTCAACATTATAAATTGTACTCAGAGATTTCG